>NC_134705.1:173701253-174038336 GCF_043290135.1 Rhipicephalus microplus
CGTCCTCCAGTCGATCCAAGCCCAAGGACTGCTAATATGCCTTGGTCTCCCTAGATGCGCGTCTACACCAGCGACATTCATCATTGCGCGTGATTATCCAGTCAACGCATACATCCGCGTAGACGCTTTGAAAATGCACCTAAGACATTTCGCTCGGCTTCCATCTCATCGCCTCGCCTCACTTCGAACTTCTAGGCGCCATTCATCGTTCAGCGCAACTGTAGCTAAGCACTGCGCAGTGCTTTCATTGCACTTCACGCATGCAGCACGGCCGCCGTTACCATTGTGGTGCCTACACCCACTCAAAGCCCTTCTTACAATTCCTGGCATCCGAGACTAAGAAAACGTCGTCGCATCTGGCCCTGACACAGGCCACATAACTCTTTCTGCAAGAGAATCACAACTGACGCCTTCACATTTACACGGATGGCTCTATGTCTTCAGTAAGCTCAGCAGCGGCGGTGGTTATTCCCGCGAGGCACATCACAAATAAATTAATCACATCGAATTTGACGTCGTCGACAGCTGCAGAACTCGCCGCCACGTGCAGCTCTGGAGTTTATAGTTGAAGAACCTTCGGGAACTTGGTCTATCTTCTCGGACTCGAAGGCAGCTCATCAATGCTTTATGTCACCCTTTCACCATATGGACTTAATGAACAGTTAGTAGCTGAAATAAGGCTTCTTCATCACCAAGCAATCGAGAAACAGCACAGCATAGTGTATCAGTGGACACCAGTTCATTTCGGTATATATGGCAATGACCGCGCAGATGAGGCCGCTAGATCCGTGCACGACGGTACCCAATACACATCCATCCTGTTCTTAAGAACCGATGCAGCTACAAGACTTTGTTCGCTTGCACGTGATCTTACACTGGTACAGCGGAACTCAACAAAATTCACAAACGCGGCCCTCATAACTAGGATCCCGATCTGCAGCTTCTTCTTCCCTCAGGGATATCTCGAGCTGAGGAGACTCTTCTATGCCGCCTGTGGCTTGGAGTGGCCTTCACGAACACATACTCCTATCTTATTGGAATGGCCAGCTCATCTACATGCACGTTCGCAGCTGCGAAGAAACCATCGCGCACCTTCTATGTGAGTGCACCCATTTCAACACGCCAAGACAAGAACTGAGTGCCGCTCTGGATAGATTGGATGATCGGCCTTTGTCGGAACAAAGGATTCTGGGCCATTGGCCGACCCCATCCTCAGCCCAGAAGGCTTTGAAAGCTTTGCTACACTTTTTGCGGACAACTGGCCTCAGAGACAGATTTTAGTGTCTTATACTCTTTGATGTTTTCTTTCCTCTGTGACTATTTTTGTAATTTCTCTCTTTCTCTCTTCGCTACCCTTCTTTTTACCATCTTTTATTCCCCTCACTCCTTTCCCCAGCACAGGGTAGCCAGCCTGTCTAAGAACTGGCTAACCTCCCTGTCCTTCCGCTTAAGCTTTCCTCCTCCTCCTCCTCCTCCTCCTCCAGAGTACATGAGACCTGCTGAATTTTTTATTTACCTTCCACTTTTTCTTCTGCACCATATTCGTCGTTTTTCCTATCTGTCAAACAATTTATTATCCTCCTTTGTAGCTGCCACGAGTTGCACGTCTGCAACCACTACCGTTGGCAACAGACAGCCAGGCTTCACTCCCCTGATCGCACCGAGGTCTTCGGTCATCGGCAACCTGCTCTCTATAGCTTCCGGTTCCTGCGGCCGGGGATCGCACTCCAGACACTCGACACACTGCGCGTACTGTGGAAGGGGAACACGAAAAATACCGCCAGCTTCGGTGCCCTAACAGACAGTCGTCTGGAAGGCTCTTCATATGGTCTTGCTCAAAGACATAACACTTTCGAAGATCGAAGGCGGTCACACGAAGACGACGAAATAGGCATCAGGGAACATCGAGTATGGTGGCTCGTCCGCTGGCAAGAACCTTCTTGTCTCGCGTTGGGGACAGTTGCTCACCGAGGAGTGGATACGACAGCGTCGTGTAACGCTACCCAGCCTGGTGTTTGCCTGCCAGAAGCAGCTAAAGCGCGTTTTTGTAGCGTTAGCTACACTGGCCTCGCTTAGCCTATTTCGCGTGGCACTGGTCTGCGCATGCGCAACGATACTCCGCTGCGCGCGGCTCGCCGCCGGTGTGCGCGCAATTCGATGCGCTGCGCAGACGATCAGTGGTGTCACGCGCCGGAGCCGGCACCTCCCTCGCACGCGGCCGCAGCCGCGCGCGACTCGCCGCCGCCGGTGTGCGCTTTCCAGAGGAGTGCCGTCATAGCCTTGGTAGACATATGGACGCCGACGCGCGCGCCTTCCTTGTACAGTCGCCATCTGTCACTGCGCTGGAGCCGCTTCATAGCGCCTCTGACTGGCGTTTGCCACTGTGGTATAGCCATGGAGAAGGAAGAATAATCAGCTGAGCCTTTGCTAACGCTACGTATATCCTGGCATAGCTGAGCTAAGCCACTGCCATTTTTTATAGTAAATAAAATTTGAAGAAGACTTCTACTTTTACTCAACAGCCGCAGCTCATATGCACTTTATATAGACTCGGAGTATAAATGTCTCCCAGTTTTTCCACTTTATGGCAGCATAACATTTTGCAGTCGCTCTTTGAAATGCAAAAATAAGGTAGCGTGGTTTGCACTGCGGACGTGAAAGAGCCAGCTATAACTCAAATTTAATTTTATATTGCCCTGAAACTATTTCACAAAAACGCTACAGGCGTAATTAACCGAAACTATACACAGAGCCGGTGAAAGTTGTGACCCTGAAAAAACTGTCAAAACACTCTTCAGAAGTTACATGGTGCGCTGCAGGTATGTACACAATAACTGAAGATTGAGCAGTGTTTCGGTCATGCTGAAGGCATATTAGGCTGAAACGGGCCGGACCACGCTGGGCCCAATACATTCGGGCTACAGCCGTGTACAGGCCTTATTTAAAAACCTTGGGTCGAGACCAGGCGGATCAGAGCCTAGATTTTTCGGGCTGGGCTCGGGACGGAAATATCGGCCCGTGCAGTGCTCTAGCATAATGTACCGTGGAAATTACAGGGTTTCTCAGACATTTGTCTCAGACGACGATGACGTTGCTGCTGCTCAAGGAATGATTGGCATCTACCCACTCAGATGACGACGATGATGATGATGATGATGCCTCAACAATGGCTCAAACCCACTCAGGAGGATTGGCCATGAATTAATTATATGAACTTTTAGACATTTCAAGAGAGCCATCTTTGTTTTCTTCTTGGTCCACTAAATGTATCTCGGTGGTTGTACTTTTTGCATCGTTTGGACTGCCTCTGGGATCAAGGCTACGATGTCATACCATGACGTCACCGTGTTACGTACGTCATGTTATCCGACGTCACTAACGTGGTCACCCGTGATTTCATGAGTGATGCTGTCGCGGTATGATTTTTTTTTGCGTCACACGTGTGTTGCCAAAGACGGACCGATCCCGCCGAAGCCACCACTGTTGCGAAAGACGGACGCCGACACGGCCCCGAAGGCGCCACTGCTTTCAACTCCGCCGGGAAGGTCACCAGCCGTTTGGCAGCGTATGTTTCTCAGCCCGCGACTGCTTCTGCGCAGAGCTGATAAGACGAGCGGACGAGACGACGGTGAGTTAAACAAGGTTTATGTACAGCATATATACAGAGGCGTTACAATTTCGGCACTGGGGCTGACAGAGACTCGAAGAGCCGAGCTCTCCTCTCTAATACATAGGTCAACTTTTCGCCTAAGACCGCCGACTCACACACATGTCGGCTCTCCGACATGGGGACTCCTCTCTCGTAGGACCACCGATCGCGACGCGCCGCAGGGCTTCCTTTATTTACACCGGGTCCAACCAAAATGTCCAATCAGAAGCGCCGCTGGTCGTCAAGGCAGATTCCTCCAATGGGGGTCGCCGCGCCATGCGTCAGACCACCAGACACGAGGACGCCGGCTCGCTGTCACGTGCGCAGCTGACTCAATGCACGTGGGCTAGAGAAGCGCCGCGCGTGTTCACGCCGTTGAGATGTTCGCGTCAGGCGGACTGCGGGCTGGCCTTGACCCAGATTGCCTTTTTCGGAGGCACGGACGTTTGACGGGGACTCGCTGGCATAACAACGTGTTAACGCCGCCGAAGGTACCCGGTCAATTTTCACGTTTTAATAGGAATCTAAGACTTTTCGGCTTAACAGTAGCGGGCAGGCTATCGGGTAGCGAAACGGAAACTGGCGCTGACCCACGTTTCGAGCCGACGAGACACCGCGACTTACTGAACTATTCGCCTCGAGGACATACCGTGGCGCCACCGATGACGTCACTCATAGGATGCCGGGTTGTGTTGTCTGCTAGAACACCGCATTTCCTGCGTTTTGCTGTGGATACCGTGTGTGCTTCCCTTTGTTTTGACGCTCAGTGCATAAAGAATCGGTAAGACCTGATACGGGCAAGCAAACTACAAATCGGTGCCCCCGGTGGCACTCTCCTGTCTAAGTTGCATCGTGAAATCGCGACTAAGGACTGGTGCAACCATGGGGGTGATGCAAAACGTAATGCAAAAGCAACAATAGCTCTGTCATTTGCTGTTCCACAGAAGTCATTTAGTTGCACGGGCGCTCTGAATGCAATGCGTCTGACAGGCCTACGGGACGGCATATGCTCTCCCATAGTAGAGTACTAAGTGCTCTCAATCGTTAACCTCTATTTCTAAGGACAACACACAGTTGTACCCCAACGTTATGGGTGGGGCCCCGGGACGGCTTTTATGGACAGACCTCCTTATAACGGCACCCGTTCGTCCCTCGTAGCCGTTAGTAGTGTGTGACAAGTATAACATTTTGACCTCCAAGGTGGTGCTGGTGAGAGATTTCTTCTGTGCGTTGTCGAACAATAAAAAATAGTGCTCAATCCACATGCCAATGGCTGCTAAAGGGGAATGAGAGACAGGAGCAATCGGCTTTTAGTTAACGCGCACGCTGCGATCTCGATTACCAGCCATTGGCATGTACATTGAGCACTATCTGTCAAGAAAGGGTTGCTACGTTATACTCGCTGGGTGTAACCTCCTTAGTTTTAGAAAGGTTTAGCGAGCGTTGAGCCGCTGTGCCATGAATACAATGAACTAGTATATACCATGAACTCGAGGTGGTTAAAGGTGCGAAGTAGATAGGAAGCGCAAACCGTAAGAAAGTAAAAGCCGAATTCTCCTGTCTCTCATTTCCCACTAGCAGCCATTGGCATGTACATTGAGCACTATCTGACAGGAAAAGGTTGCTACGTTATACTCGCTCGGCGTAACCTCGTAACCTCCTTGGCTTTAGAAAGGTTTACGAGCGTTGGGCCGCAGTGCCATGGATACAGTGAACTAGTATATACCATGAACTCGAGGTGGTTAAAGGTGAGAAGTAGACACGAAGCGCAAGCTGTAAGAAAGTATGCGTGTGCCAGCTCTCATTTAGTCCTTGGAATGTCCTCTGGATGGCGGTGCTTCTATGTGAGGAATATATGATGAAAAGATGCGAGATGGTGGTACTTGGAGTGTTGAATAGATGGACGAACGGACACACAGACAGATGCATGGATGGACGAATGAATGGACGCAGTTGCGGATGCATGGACGAACGCAGGGACGGACGCACGAACAGACGCACACACGGACGGGCGGATGGACGCATGGACGGTCACACAGACGAACGCATGGACGGACGGAAGCAAGAACGAATGGACGGACGAATGCTTCGCCCCACTCTCCGTCATTCACTCTGTGGATATGCTGCCAATTTTTTTGCTTTCCCATAGTAGAGTAGCACATACTCTTAATCGTTTACAACTTTTTCCTAACACGGTATTTCAGTTCAACTCAGGGGAAAAGGGAAATTTGACCACATCTGCGAAAATTCTTCTCGTTCACGTGAAGCAAGCAGATCGACGGAAGAATTTCCCGCCCACAATCTCTTTTTTTGTTCCTTCTTCCACCTCATCTGTTTTAAACCACCTCTACACTCAACCAAAAGCGCTGTGCCATGCCCAGTAGCGGTTGCGAAGAGTGCAAGCGGGCGATAGGACCAATCTCCGTCGCCAACATTTGGTCAGCGCTCTCCTCTCACCCACTTCATTGCGATTCATTCGGTGCCGTCCGTGTTCGACGTCGATTGCCTGAATCCTGGTTCGAACCGAAGAAGAAGTGCTCTCTCTATCTCGAGCCCGCCAAGTATATGTTTTCCTTTACACCAACTTCCCATTTGGTCGCCTTTCACCCGCGGCGTTATTTCTTTGGTTTGTTGTTCTTTTTTTATCGGTTTCCCTTCTTCGCGAACGCTGTCACGTTGCTAGTGAGCTGCCCCTTGGAGCCATGTGGCTCCGCCAAGGTAATCAAGGTTTCTGTGAAAAGCGTGGCCAGAGCAGTAGGTTGCATGTATGCAATTATTTGCAGAGCGAAAAGAAAAAAAAGGTTGGAAGAAAATGTGCCTGGTGGAAGACCGCAAGATGCCCCGCCGCGGTGGTCTAGTGGCTATAGGGTAATCGGCTGCTGACCCGCAGGTCGCGGGTTCAAATCCCGGCTGCGGCGGCTGCAATTCCGATGGAGGCGTAAATGTCGTAGGCCCGTGTGCTCAGATTTGGGTGCACGTTAAAGAACCCCAGGTGGTCGAAATTTCCAGAGCCCTCCACTACGGCGTCTCTCATAATCATAGCATGGTTTCGGGACGTTAAACCCTACATATAAATCAATCAAGACCGCAAGAATAAATTTGAAATGAATATGTGGCAGTCAACAATTCTAATAAACACATGTTTTAGTAGCCATTCTGCAGGTTGCGAGGGATGAACTCGGGATAATATGCTTTCATGGCTGAACTATTTTTTGTCACAAAGTCCTGCATCAGATATCGTGACAAAGCTTGAAAGTACGTTTTGCAAGACATCGTTTATAAGTTATTTAAGCGTGCATCACTTCATGTTTTGTATAAACACCGCCAAGCATTTTCTGCAGGAGAATTGCAAAATCACAGAATTTCGAAATGGTGACAGAGTAACAGAAATCGCAAAATAACAGAATGCATAATTTTTTAAAGCTTGCTCGCCGGAATATTTCACGTACTGAGTTTTATATGCTCATTCTGATTTATTATTATTATTATTATTATTATTATTATTATTATTATTATTATTATAATTATTATTATTATTATTATTATTATTATTATTATTATTATTATTATTATTATTCCGATGGAGGCGGAAATGTTGTAGGCCCGTGTGCTCAGATTTGGGTGCACGTTAAAGAACCCCAGGTGGTCAAAATTTCCGGAGCCCTCCCCTACAGCGTCTCTCATAATCATAGCGTGGTTTTGGGACGTTAAACACCACAAATCAATCAAATCAGTTATTATTATTATTATTATTATTATTATTATTATTATTATTATTATTATTATTATTATTATTATTATTATTATTATTATTATTATTATTATTATTATTATTATTATTATTATTATTATTATTATTATTATTATTATTATTATTATTATTATTTAACTTGCAGTTGCTCGGAGGTTTCACCTCCGAGCAACTTTGTGCTCACGTAGCCTATGCTTCGGCTATACGCATACCACTTAAGCAATGCGGAGAAAGCACTACTTCTGGCCGCCATGATTAAGGTTATGTGCACACGTGCGTGCCTCTGCGTGATACTAAATTTGAGGCGTTTTTTTGCGCCCACAACCCATTATCGCGTTTGATTGTGCTGTAGTTTTGTGCAGCCATCGTTCAATATAGAAGGGTGACGATCTTGAAAGCGCAAAACCAGTTAAACTTTATTCCTTGCCGAACGTTCTTCGCGGTCATGTAGCCTGCCGCACACAGCAGGTGGCGGTGAAGCGCCGTGGCAAGCGATTCAGCCGTCTTCGCCAGGCTTATTTTAACAAGGCTGTGGGACGAGTGATTGAGAGTGGTTCACCCGCTAATGGAAACTCAGTTGAGTTAGGATTCTGACAGCGTTGAGTGATTATAAGATGCTAACGAAACACGAAAATAGAGAAATCACAATGACCGTACAGCAAATGCAGTCAGTTTCAATGTCCTGGCAGAGACGTCTGCGAAAAGCAACACACAGAGGAATACTCAACGTTGGACTATTTGTATTAATAGATGCGCGGAACACTGCGAGCCCAAATGAGAGGCACACGCTTTTTTTTTTTCTCGACGAAGTGACCTGGTTGACTCAGTACACTTGCGTGAAAGCACATGTGGCTTGTAACCTTGATGCAGTTAATAATTTAATGCTCCCGATACTTTGCATTCGATGCATCAAATCTGTGGGTGAGCCAACCACGTCAAAGTTGTAGTCTCCTATACATGCACTTTACCACAGTCTAATCTGCCCCATGCAATAGTGTTTTCTCGTACGAGTAGCCCGCCGCTTCAACTAGATTCTTAAAACATCGCACTAGTATCAAACGCACCGGTAAACTCGACTTTAGTGCTTACAGATAAAAGTAAGTTCTGATTATTTTTCTTTTGCGCCCACAGCGACACAGACACCGTAACTTCTCAGCGTAACGATAGTTATAGCGCGAGAACAAAACGACGACACAGAGACAAGAAGGGCACGAAAGACAGGAGCGCTAACTTCCAACTGAGTTTATTGCGCAGAGCACAAAAATATATAGAGGAGACAGTGACCATGTGATGAAAAACCATATGGCACAAGAGCAGAACATGAGTAAGAAAAGCAAAAACAAACAAGCCCTCCGTGGCATTGTCCGAGAAGGAACGCAGGTTCCTCGAAGGTTTCGGTGCGGGCAGGTAGTTATTTTATCTTTATCTTGGTGTTTCGTTTTCTTCTAGGTTTTTTCTTTTCTGTTTTTCAGTGCCTTTGTTTTTGTGTTGTTTGTTTTTGTTTTTCTTACTCATGTTTTGCTCTTGTGCCATATGGTTTTTCATCACATGGTCACTGTCTCCTCTATATATTTTCGTGTTCTGCGCAATAAACTCAGTTGGAAGTTAGCGCTCGCGTCTTTCGTGTCCTTCTTGTCTCTGGGTCGTCGTTTTGTTCTCGTGCTATAACTATCGTCATGCCATACCAACTAGCCCAAGCTGCCACACTTCTCAGCGTAGTTTCGTGGACAAACCCACAGCGAAGTATCCAACGATTTCTCGGCTTTGTGTTGTTCGAGCGTCACAAAACGTGTCATATGTGCACCAAACACTCCTTTATGTCTCCGAGTTTCACCTTCGAAACAAGTCCCGTGACAAATGCGGCCTCCTCGCTCGTCAGAATGAGTGCGTCTACGCACTCTGCAGAAAAACAACTTTGTGCGTGTATAGCTGTTTAGCATGGGCGTCCAATTACTCGGCTACACGCTCAAGCGAGCCGAGCACGCATCGCCCAGGGCTGCAGCAGCTCAACAAATGGTGAATCACGTACCTTCTAAATCCGAATAAAATAAAATAAGAGCGGCGCGCCCGCAGTAACTTGTGTGCACATGGTGGAACCGCTGAGCTGCCGGTATGCCGCCGGTAGGTGGCCTTCAAAATGGAGGCCACGTGGTTGCCAGCACAGCTGGCCCACTTTTCGCTGCCGCGCCCTCCAAGGGGATGTCACGTGAATACAACTAACCTATATGCATGGTATTACAGGTGCATTGTATCGTAGTGAAAATTTTGCAAGTTTTACATTGAACAGCTAGCAGTGTTACTAAACATCATTTCGATAACTGATCTCTTATTCGGCCGACTGCAATACTTCTTTTTTTGGTGATTTTTATAAAATACTGCGATACTACGCGTCTCACCCCCCTCCTTCCGCCGCTCTTGTGATTACCGCTTACCTTTGTGATTTCAAAGAATAAAATGTTGTTTAAAGCTTTTCAATTTGTACTGCGACATTTTTTCACCTTCAGCATGGTAATTTTAGTGAAGATTTTCAAACGAATGCACCATTATATCATAAAAGTAAACTTGGAAATCGTTTTCCTCAGCATAAACGCATTTGATTTCAAAAAACCGTTCTTCATAAAACTCTAGGGAAATCTAGAGAAATCTGGAAAAATTTTTTCACTCCAGAGAGGAAAAGTGTGGCTCCGCAATTTGGCAGCACTGCATTTCACTACTATCTTATCTGCGACGTCAAAACGATCGCAGTCCTGGCCTCTCTAGTGGTGGCCCTCACGGCCATGTTAGAATAAAGTGCGCACTTAATCAATGTCACATTAATCTGATGGTTCTTCGCTGCCATTCCAAAGAATTTAACGCATTGGTCTACAATTATCAGCTTGCCCCACCGCGGTGGTCTAGTGGCTAAGGTACTCGGCTGCTGACCCGCAGGTCGCGGGTTCGAATCCCGGCTGTGGCGGCTGCATTTCCGATGTAGGCGGTATTGTTGCAGGCCCGTGTGCTCAGCTTTGGGTGCACGTTAAAGAACCCCCAGGTGGTCCAAATTTCCGGAGCCCTCCACTATACGGCGTCTCTCATAATCATATCGTGGTTTTGGGACGTTAAACCCCACAAATAAATCATCAATACAATTATCAGCTGTCTCTTGCGGCCACGAGTCATACTACGAAGTCTCGCAGCACAACCAATGACAAGCTACGTCGTGATGCCACCGAATATCCGGGCAACATCAAAGTGTACGTGACGACGTTAAATTCCAAGTGATTTCAATAAAAAGATAAGATTACCGTATCATGAAAAACCGTTCTCCGACAAGTTCACGATAAAAAGTACATCAGTGATTGGTTAAAGTCGCACACAAATGCGCACGCAACCATGCGCCCTTCACAGGGTCGCATTTCTAGAACCTTGCTGGCATCGTGATTCCGCAGGCATTACGCTGTTTCTAGCCGTATTCACAGAAATGTGTTCAGACTGCTGATTTCGTAGTGCGGCTTCTGACACTGAGGCCCATGGGACGGCTTTGAGCTCTCCCGTAGTAGAGTACCCAGTACTCTAAATCGTTGTCCCCTTTTTCACCCCCCCCCCCCCCCTCATGAGCCTCGTTGTGCGTAACGCCAACGGACTGCTTACTTATTAGACAGATTTAGTTGGACGTACGTAGCACTGTGCGTACGCGGGGAATGCGCGGAGGTGTCAGTGCACATGCCCAATACGCAAGACTACGCATGGTTTGCTGCAGGCGGCTGTAGGTTTTAAGAAAAACTGCATCTATAGCGTTTGTTGCCGACCCATTGGAGTGTGCGGGCTCGTGCGTCTTGTCGCATCGACAGCGGGCATCCGCACGGGATATGAAACGCGCGAAGGCGTCAATGCGCATGCTCAGTGCGCAACACGAGGCGCGGTTTCCCGCGGACTCCCGTACGTTTTCAAAAACTGCGTAGCGTCGACTACGGGCTCTGCGTGTTCTCGAGCCTTGTCGCGTCTCCTCGCATTTTTCACTGTGGCTACGGTTGGTGTTACTCGTTTGAGGTGTCTGTGCGTGTGTGTGTGTGGGGGGGGGGTACAGTGGTGGCACAACTAACCGAGTTCAGTTCGACCCAGCTAGAAAACATTTCCAGTCCCGGCCGGATTATGAAGCAGAAAAAAAAAAGTTTCCAGCCAGATTTTTTTAATGCTAAGCATTTCTTAGCTAACTTCGGTCACTTAGAGCGTATCTATCTATCTAGCCGCCTACGACTTTTAGCTCTCCTGGCCGTTTCGATAATGGTATCAATACCAAACTTGGTATGGCATAACATGACTGTATAAAGAACATATTTGACAAGTCATAACATGAAAATGATGATATGTATGTCATGAATGTCATAATTTACATATCATGGTCCCGCAGCCCTTGCGGTGGTTTCGTTCACATGGCATGTTGCAAAACTGGTATGGTATGACATGATTGAATGGTTAGCACAAGCGACAGACCCTAACATGAAAATCATTACAGGCGTGTCATGTAACAACATGAATACTGCCACGGTCATGATGCGCTGGCAGCCTTGTACCAAATTTTGTATTACGGGACGTGAATGGATTGCGAAGGTATGATACTGGTGCAAACATGATAAATATGAGATGCGTGTTATGAAACATGACTACATGCTATGCTCATGATGCTCTCACGACCGTTTCGCTAGCGTCACATGTACCAAACTCGATATTACGCGACGCGAACGGACGACATTGGTAAATTACACATTGAAACATGATAACCACGACATGCGTGTCATGTAACAACATGACTACGTGCCACACTCGTGATGCGCTCGCGTCCATTTCGCTAGCTTCACATATGCCAAATTTGGTATTACGTGACGTCAATGGATGAAGAAGGTATGTGACTGGTGGAAACATGATAATCATGAGATGCGTGTCATGTGAGGACATGACTCCATGCCACAGTCAAGGCGCCAATACATTTCGACGTGACGTGGTGCTCGTGCTCGCCGGCGTTCATTTCGTTGTGTCACGCCGGCGTTGCCACGCCAGGCGCCGGTCCTGCCGTATACTCGCAGGCGCGCGCCGCGCTGCGTTGCTGTGACGCATGCGCATTTCAGCGCGTCCGGCGTTCCTCCGTCACGAAAAGAGGGAGACGCGGTGTTATCTGGGTAATGCCTCGGCGCGAAATGTAGCATGTCGTATTTCGCGCCGGTTGCCGTCGGGCCGTGCCGACGGACGCTGGTCGCGCTTGGCGTCAGACTATAGAGTGCTCGCGTTTCGCTAACGTATAGCGTCGCTGTGCCCAGCGTGCGCGCGTGTAAATGCTACATTGGAGTATATTGGGCCCTTCATGATGCGCTCGCGGCCGTTTTGCTAGCTCCACATATACCAAATTCGGTGTTACGTGACGTCAATGCATGACGAAATATATGACTGGTGCAAACATGATGATCCTAACACGCGTGTCATGTAAGAACATGACAACATACCACGCTCATAGCGTGCTCGCGGCCGTTTCACTAGCTCCACATATTCTAAATTTCATATCACGTGACGTCAATAGATGACGAAGGTAAATTACACATCCGAACATGACAATCATGATACGGAAGTCATGTACGGCACCATTTACCTCAACCTCGTAACGTTGTGCTGATTTTAAAGTGACATATCAACATTTCTCCTTTGTGCTTTGCATATCATCGATTCCCACTGTACGTGGGATCTGCCACATTTTTCTGGACTGAAATCGATGTCGTTCTGCCCGAAAATAGAAGCCGTTCTGGTCGGGACTGGAAATCATTCTGACCGGTAAGGGGAATCCTTCCAGCCAGAAACTTAAGCGGTCCTCGCTGGAAATAGAAGTCGTTCCCGCCGAAAACGTAAAATTTTCCAGCAGGAACTGACAGTTGTTCTGGTAATAAATTTGTAGCACTGTAAATCGGAAAGCATGATGTTCTCACTGAAAATGTGCCTGTCCTAATGCAATAAGGAAGCCTTGTTTTAGCAAAATATTTATTGCCGTTGATGTTAGTCTTTTGCCTGCTTCATATCATCCTCTTTAATTCTTCTGCAGCCCATGATCAGCAACCGTCACATCTCGGTGCTTGGTCTTGCTCTGCTAGACCAGTCATTCTTAAAAAAAAAGAAAACAGAGAGAGAAAAAAGAGAGAGAACACCAAATAAGCAAGAACAAAATGAAAATTTACTATAATCAAAAATTCAAACAGGGGCTTAGGCAGCAGTTATTTTCGAGGGTGGGGGATGTCACACTTTGGCTACGTCACTGATGCTCACCGTTTCACACTTGATTGTTTCGTGGGTATGAGGCGATTGTTTATATCGAGCTTAAACTACTCCGAAATGAGGTCAAATGAATTAACTCGTACATATGTAACTGCTGGCGCTTGTTGCATAGAGTCATGCGCACCGTTGGATTATCGGAGACAAAGGGCTGTGAACACAAACCGATCGCTTATATAATTGCATAGAGTGAGGCAGCATCACAGCGTGATAAATGACGTCCATAAACATTTTGCTTGTAAGAATGAAAGCAGAGAAAATCATCGTCCCTTGGTCTTGAAGTCTGAAATCTTGGGCAAGTTGGTAGGACATAACTGAATGTAGAAACAGCGCAACTTGTTCCTTGGCCCCTAGGTCGGCGCTTATGTATCCAATAAAAAAATGGCAGCATATCCACGGAGAGAATGATGGAGAATGGGGCGAAGCGTCCGTCCGTTCATTCGTTCTTGCTTCCGTCCGTCCATGCGTGCGTCTGTGTGGCCGCCCATGCGTCCGTCCATCCGCCCATCCGTGCGTGCGTCTGTTCGTGCGTCCGCACGTCCATCCGTGCGTCCGTCCTTAGAAGTGTGTCAGCTTGGGCTAGTTGGTATGGCATGACGATAGTTATAACGCGAGAACAAAACGACGACACAGAGACAAGAAGGACACGAAAGACACGAGCGCTCGTGTCTTTCGTGTCCTTCTTGTCTCTGTGTCGTCATTTTGTTCTCGCGCTATAACTATCGTCCGTCCTTGCGTTCGTCCATGCATCCGCCTCTGCGTCCGTCCATGTGTCCATCCGTCCGTGCAGCCATCCGTGTGTCCGTCCATGCATCTATCTGTGCGTTCATTCGTCCATCTAGTCGACACTTCAAGTACCACCATCTCGCATCTTTTCATCATATATTCCTCACATAGAAGCACCGCCATCCAGCGGACATTCCAAGGACTGAACGAGAGGAGGCACACGCACACTTCCTTACGGCTTGCGCTTCGTGTCTACTTCGAACCTTCAACCACCATGAGTTCATGGTATATACTAGTTCACTGTATTCATGGCACTGCGGCCCAACGCTCGCTAAACCTTTCTAAAACCAAGGAGGTTACGCCCAACGAGTATAACGTAGCCACCCTTTCTTGTCAGATAGTGCTCAATGTACATGCCAATGGCTGCTAAGGGGGAACCGGAAAATTCTGCTTTTAGTTAACGCGCACGCTGCGAATTATATATTGTTCAACAACGCACAGAAAAATTCTCCCACCGGCACCACCTTGGAGGTCAAAATGGAAGACTGGTTACATACTACTACTACGACTACGAGGGACGAACGGATACCCACGGAACACCTACTAGGGGGTGCCGCTATAAGGAGCTTCGCCCCTAAAACAACTCGAACGCTTGCTTGCATTGCAATCTTGAGAATGCGTAATCACCGAGTGAACAGTCCGACGGGACTCTTCACACCGCTTGATGGAAAACAATGTCGACTTCGTGGTTGCACGGCCGCGCTAGAACAGAGACGCGGTGCACGAACGTGGCCCAAACCATTTCCGGCAGTGAGGGAGGTTTCAGAAGCTATACACCTTTTCACAGGAAGGAAAAAAAAACCGCCATGATGGGCTGTGCGCGGGAGTACAAAGGCTAAGGGCGCAGCGTTTTCAGTGCATTTTCGAGGGGACGCGCCAATTTGCACAGCCCAAGGAGGGCTAAGGCGGCACCCAGGGAGGCGTTTGTGAAAAGGTGAATAGCGTATGACGACGCTGAGGGAGTGCAACGCGGGAATTCACTTTTAAACTTATGCGTCCGTCCAACTATAACCGTCCATTTGGACGCACTGTATACGCAGGATAGCGCGCGTACCTTATGTGCGTGGCTGCGGGACGGCTTTATGCTTTCCCATAGTAGAATACCTATAGTACCCTAAATCGTTAAGAAATTTTTCTAATTATATCTTTACGTTCAAAAATATTAGCCTCTGTCATAACAGCAAACCATTAACGAACTATGCCCGTGGGCACTTGCCCGAAGCTTTTAAAGTTGAAGCAGCCGATTTTTTTTGTGCGAAAATGGTGAACTGACAAGGAAAATTTCTAATGGCCTTACACAAGAGAACTTCGTATTCCGGGTGCTGCCATCTTGGGCGTGTACAAGAAATGCAAACTTTTATTTCGTGCGCTGTTATTTCATGTACACCAATTGTTCTGGCTCTTTTGTAATAACATTTGTTCTACCAGTTGCACTGACTTTATGTATCGCTTTTCGAATTCCAACGTGTATTACAATAACTAACAGACAGCGATGCCAAGGAAAGTATAAGAGACGGCAGTAGAAGT
The DNA here is from genome assembly GCF_043290135.1 of Rhipicephalus microplus. Taxonomy (NCBI): domain Eukaryota; kingdom Metazoa; phylum Arthropoda; class Arachnida; order Ixodida; family Ixodidae; genus Rhipicephalus; species Rhipicephalus microplus. The sequence goes on from NC_134705.1 coordinate 173,717,258, forward strand.
AATTGTTTTGTAAATGGGAAGACATGCGAGCACCCACAGATACAGGTCTGGCCCCCTCCGCCTAACCCCTCTCTTTGCTCCCCGAAAAAACAAAAAAGTTTCGCACCTGGCGTTGGTTACTTGCCGAACCAGCCCTCTGGCGCAACCAATAGAGAAAAAAATAGCAACAAATACAACAAATAGGGCCTGTGGCGCATTTTTTTTCTTAAAAAAAGGGGGGGGTGGGGACTGTGGCGCAACGGATAACGCGTCTGACTACGGATCAGAAGATTCCAGGTTCGAATCCTGGCAGGCTCGATCAAAATTTTTGCTTTGTGAGTCATTCCTTCCGATTTTTTTTACTTCCCGGATAGAAGAGCATCTGGCGTACATCCAAAATTGATGGGGGCCTGTGACGCAACGGATAACGCGTCTGACTACGGATCAGAAGATTCCAGGTTCGAATCCTGGCAGGCTCGATCAAAATTTTTGCTTTGTGAGTCATTCCTTCCGATTTTTTTTTTACTTCCCGGATAGAAGAGCATCTGGCGTACATCCAAAACTGATGGGGGCCTGTGGCGCAACGGATAACGCGTCTGACTACGGATCAGAAGATTCCAGGTTCGAATCCTGGCAGGCTCGATCAAAATTTTTGCTTTGTGAGTCATTCCTTCCGATTTTTTTTTACTTCCCGGATAGAAGAGCATCTGGCGTACATCCAAAACTGATGGGGGCCTGTGGCGCAACGGATAACGCGTCTGACTACGGATCAGAAGATTCCAGGTTCGAATCCTGGCAGGCTCGATCAAAATTTTTGCTTTGTGAGTCATTCCTTCCGATTTTTTTTACTTCCCGGATAGAAGAGCATCTGGCGTACATCCAAAACTGATGGGGGCCTGTGGCGCAACGGATAACGCGTCTGACTACGGATCAGAAGATTCCAGGTTCGAATCCTGGCAGGCTCGATCAAAATTTTTGCTTTGTGAGTCATTCCTTCCGATTTTTTTTACTTCCCGGATAGAAGAGCATCTGGCGTACATGCAAAACTGATGGGGGCCTGTGGCGCAACGGATAACGCGTCTGACTACGGATCAGAAGATTCCAGGTTCGAATCCTGGCAGGCTCGATCAAAATTTTTGCTTTGTGAGTCATTCCTTCCGATTTTTTTACTTCCCGGATAGAAGAGCATCTGGCGTACATCCAAAACTGATGGGGGCCTGTGGCGCAACGGATAGCGCGTCTGACTACGGATCAGAAGATTCCAGGTTCGAATCCTGGCAGGCTCGATCAAAATTTTTGCTTTGTGAGTCATTCCTTCCGATTTTTTTTACTTCCCGGATAGAAGAGCATCTGGCGTACATGCAAAACTGATGGGGGCCTGTGGCGCAACGGATAACGCGTCTGACTACGGATCAGAAGATTCCAGGTTCGAATCCTGGCAGGCTCGATCAAAATTTTTGCTTTGTGAGTCATTCCTTCCGATTTTTTTACTTCCCGGATAGAAGAGCATCTGGCGTGCATCCAAAGCTGATGGGGGTTTGTGGCGCAACGGATAACGCGTCTGACTACGGATCAGAAGATTCCAGGTTTGAATCCTGGCAGGCTCGATCAAAATTTTTGCTTTGTGAGTCATTCCTTCCGATTTTTTTACTTCCCGGATAGAAGAGCATCTGGCGTACATCCAAAACTGATGGGGGCCTGTGGCGCAACGGATAACGCGTCTGACTACGGATCAGAAGATTCCAGGTTCGAATCCTGGCATTCTCGATCAAAATTTTTGCTTTGTGAGTCATTCCTTCCGATTTTTTTTACTTCCCGGATAGAAGAGCATCTGGCGTACATCCAAAACTGATGGGGGCCTGTGGCGCAACGGATAACGCGTCTGACTACGGATCAGAAGATTCCAGGTTCGAATCCTGGCAGGCTCGATCAAAATTTTTGCTTTGTGAGTCATTCCTTCTGATTTTTTTTACTTCCCGGATAGAAGAGCATCTGGCGTACATCCAAAACTGACGGGGGCCTGTGGCGCAACGGATAACGCGTCTGACTACGGATCAGAAGATTCCAGGTTCGAATCCTGGCAGGCTCGATCAAAATTTTTGCTTTGTGAGTCATTCCTTCCGATTTTTTTTACTTCCCGGATAGAAGAGCATCTGGCGTACATCCAAAACTGATGGGGGCCTGTGGCGCAACGGATAACGCGTCTGACTACGGATCAGAAGATTCCAGGTTCGAATCCTGGCAGGCTCGATCAAAATTTTTGCTTTGTGAGTCATTCCTTCCGATTTTTTTTACTTCCCGGATAGAAGAGCATCTGGCGTACATCCAAAACTGATGGGGGCCTGTGGCGCAACGGATAACGCGTCTGACTACGGATCAGAAGATTCCAGGTTCGAATCCTGGCAGGCTCGATCAAAATTTTTGCTTTGTGAGTCATTCCTTCCGATTTTTTTTACTTCCCGGATAGAAGAGCATCTGGCGTACATCCAAAACTGATGGGGGCCTGTGGCGCAACGGATAACGCGTCTGACTACGGATCAGAAGATTCCAGGTTCGAATCCTGGCAGGCTCGATCAAAATTTTTGCTTTGTGAGTCATTCCTTCCGATTTTTTTTACTTCCCGGATAGAAGAGCATCTGGCGTACATCCAAAACTGATGGGGGCCTGTGGCGCAACGGATAACGCGTCTGACTACGGATCAGAAGATTCCAGGTTCGAATCCTGGCAGGCTCGATCAAAATTTTTGCTTTGTGAGTCATTCCTTCCGATTTTTTTTACTTCCCGGATAGAAGAGCATCTGGCGTACATCCAAAACTGATGGGGGCCTGTGGCGCAACGGATAACGCGTCTGACTACGGATCAGAAGATTCCAGGTTCGAATCCTGGCAGGCTCGATCAAAATTTTTACTTTGTGAGTCATTCCTTCCGATTTTTTTTACTTCCCGGATAGAAGAGCATCTGGCGTACATCCAAAACTGATGGGGGCCTGTGGCGCAACGGATAACGCGTCTGACTACGGATCAGAAGATTCCAGGTTCGAATCCTCGCAGGTTCGATCAAAATTTTTTCTTTGTGAGTCATTCCTTCCGATTTTTTTACTTCCTGGATATAAGAGCATCTGGCGTACATCCAAAACTGATGGGGGTTTGTGGCGCAACGGATAACGCGTCTGACTACGGATCAGAAGATTCCAGGTTCGAATCCTGGCAGGCTCGATCAAAATTTTTGCTTTGTGAGTCATTCCTTCCGATTTTTTTTACTTCCCGGATAGAAGAGCATCTGGCGTACATCCAAAATTGATGGGGGCCTGTGGCGCAACGGATAACGCGTCTGACTACGGATCAGAAGATTCCAGGTTCGAATCCTGGCAGGCTCGATCAAAATTTTTGCTTTGTGAGTCATTCCTTCCGATTTTTTTTACTTCCCGGATAGAAGAGCATCTGGCGTACATGCAAAACTGATGGGGGCCTGTGGCGCAACGGATAACGCGTCTGACTACGGATCAGAAGATTCCAGGTTCGAATCCTGGCAGGCTCGATCAAAATTTTTGCTTTGTGAGTCATTCCTTCCGATTTTTTTTACTTCCCGGCTAGAAGAGCATCTGGCGTACATCCAAAACTGATGGGGGCCTGTGGCGCAACGGATAACGCGTCTGACTACGGATCAGAAGATTCCAGGTTCGAATCCTGGCAGGCTCGTGGAAAATTTTTCATTCCCGAAACCAATTATGTCATTCTCATTTATTGATTTATTTAGTTTTAGTTATCTGTGTATGTTGTGTTGCCTTCTGGTCCTCGTGTTGTCTTAGCTGCAGAATTTTTTTATTATTTAGTTATATGGTTGAACAAAAGCATTAAAGCCAGATAATATTTGCGCACACAATATCGCATAGACTTTCAGACAAAAAAAAAAGCCGTCTTTTTTTGTGAGTTCCCCGCTACCTCACCACCCGTGGAGAATACTTTTGTCGTAGGTGCTATGTCATTCTATGCGCCTTAGTTTTAAACACGGTTAGTGTTTAACATATACAGCACATACACCTCATGCCGACACCACGTGACACTAAGGCCCAAAAGGCCCTAGTGCAATGGACGCGGGTGGCGTTGCTTGCTAATGGAGCTCCGGAATATGGATTTCATGTAGCGCTGTGAGGCGAGGAGGCCAATAACGCCCCAACCTAATCACCTCTCTGTAACAATTCAATGGTTATTAAATGTTTGACCACCACACAACCATAGCAGGCTCGTAGTGACGGTGCATGAACACTTCCGTAAAATAGAAAAAAAATCGGAAGGAATGACTCACAAAGAAAAAATTTGATTGAGCCTGCCAGGATTCGAACCTGGAATCTTCTGATCCGTAGTCAGACGCGTTATCCGTTCGCCACAGGCCCCCATCAGTTTTGGATGTACGCCAGATGCTCTTGTAGCCGGGAAGTTCCCACCGTATGCGATCGGACAACAAAGAAAAAAGTACGGCAAAAAAAATAGAGTGTTGGTACTTGTGAGCATAGCGTATGACGCTTGTGTAGGTGCATCTAACGCCAAAATTTTGCGTACCTGTCAAAGCGCCTAACTTACTGGCCTAAAACCTTTCCTCGTCCTATAGCCTCAATTTGATGTTTGGAACGTCACTTACTTTTTGCAACCCGCAAGAAAGCATGGCGCAGCTTAGCCTACGTAAAATGTAGGCACAAAGGATGAGCCGCATTCTCGAGGTATGGTGTACAGCCAGGCGGCGCAAATCCCCACGATTCTCGAGTTAGGAGTAAGCGTACAGTAAACCACTGAGATCCAGGTAGGGGTGCCTCTTTGCTCTTTCCCGATTTGAAAAAATCAGCGGCTGGCCGGCGTTACTGGTGTACCCGGGAAAGGGTGTAAAAGAGAGAGAGGGGACAGAGTCCTCTCCGCAAGAAATTTTTCAATTTTCTATGCGCACATATGCACGCACACATACAAATGCACTCTCGAACATGCATAATACACTGCTCTGCATGGCGCTGGCGAATCTAAATCAGTAGTTGCAGCATTGTTACGGCCTTTCCACGCGCTACCCGCACAGCCGCAACGCACCCACCGTGGCACCTGCCGTGTAGAGTTGCTATTTAAAGGTAGCATATACAGTAACTCTAACATGCCGCACCCAAGAGGAGTGCCATGGCCGTCGGATGCGGTGCTTAGTCATCGAGCGGCTGTGGTGGTGGTAGTGGTTAGAAAATGAGAAAAGGCACCTAATTTCTGCAACCTGGTCGGGAGCACGGCGCAGTGCCTGAGCGGCCGTGGGTGGACAAATGAGCGGATCAGCGACGCTCTTTCACCCTCCTCTTGTGCGCGGCAGGTATACTATAGCACGTGGACAAGCCCTTAGGGAGCCCAGAAGAACTGTATATGCTACCTTTAGGTAGCATAGCATATGTCCCGTAGGGAGAATATATAGTTACTGTAAGAGAGCCTTCTTGTAGAGAGCCTAAGAGAGCCTTCGTGCATATATAGTTACTCTAAGAGAGCCTTCGCTGCCAGGCGGTGCGCCTATGAAGGCTTCCTCAGGATTCCCAGAAGGCACTCGCATATCACACCAACTGCGGAACATGTCCGCATTTAGCGGAGCAAAAAATGTCTCTCAATTATGTCTCACCGGCAACTGCATTGCGCGTACCAGAATGAATTCGATTTAAGATCATTCGCTTCGACAGGGGCTACAGCGAGCCCAAAGTACGTGCTGTATAGCAACGCAGCATGTATTTTCCCCTCCCCTCGAGCTCCTTCGAAATGCCGTCGCGGGGCCGCCCGTGCATGCACTGCCGCCGGTAGCGACGACACGACGCCGCCTCGCGGCAGACAAGGTCATCGCCGTCGCCGCCAAACTGCTCCCTCGGTGCAGACACGAGGTCTCGGGGCCCGGTTGGAACCGGATCTGGCCGGTTCCGTCTGGCACGAACTCCCCCTCCTTCATCCCATACCCATTTTTTTTTCTTTGCTTTTTTTCCAGTTGATTCCAGAACTTCAATCGAAACGAAGATGTGCTCCCACCGTTCGGACTCCGATATTGTATACAGAGTCCCGTTTGATCGCCGTCGCGGGAACTGAAAAGCGCGGTCGCTGTGTGGGTGTGCGAGCCAACGAGCGAATTCCGCATTTAGTCGCACGTATACTGCCATCGCTCTCCCACGTGTTCGCTCTCAGTCCGTCGCTGTCCTCCTTTTATTAAATCCTCAACGCGTCATTTCTCGGCCTATATCGACTGTCCTTGCGTGCGCACCGCACCATTTTCGCGATTTCCCAAACGAATACCACTTTAACGTCCTCACAATAGGCCTTATACTTCAAGTAATTAATCAATTAGTCCATGATTTGGTTAGTTTTTCATTAACGAAGTACTTTATTTCAAGACATTTCCTGCGGGAGCGGAAGCTAAAGGCTTTAATAGACCGACGAGACCCCGTCCAATCGATCGATCGATCAATCAATCTGTCAATCAATCAGTCAAGTCACTTTATTTCATGACAATATGGAGACAGAAACCTAAGACTATAACAATCGAACAAGACCCCACCCCATAAATAAATAAATAGTAAATAAATAAATGAATACACAAATAAAAATAAATAAATAAATAAACATTGTTACCATGCTTAGGATGATTTCTTGTGGAGGCCGAGACTAAAGGCCAGAACAGCTTGACCAGGCTGCCGCCGCCGTTCAGTTTATACACCATTCAGAATAATATATGAAATGTAAGGCGTACTTACTTAATACGAAATTCGCGGAGTGCGCTCAATGCGTGGATACCTTAACTCTCGCTGTGCAGTCACGGCGTCAGCCATCCTTCGTGTTAGTCACACAATTTTCATTTAGAAAGACCGTTTGAACGGGGTACCAGCTAATTACACTGTCGAAGCTAGCTAGCTAGATAGATAGATAGATAGATAGATAGATAGATAGATAGATAGATAGATAGATAGATAGATAGATAGATAGATAGATAGATAGATACGCTCAATGTCGCCGAGTTCGCTAAGAAATGCTTCCCATTTAAAACTATATATATATGTATACATCTGCAGCATTGACCCGATGAATGCAAAGAATAAATGATACTGTCACGGGGTCGTGACGTGGCCGAAGACAGGAGACTTCGTGTTGGGATTTAACTGTTTATTTGGGCGAACCTGTGCCCAGTAAACGGAAAGTCCGATTACAGCAGCAGTCTTGCACAGATAGCAGTCTCGGACTGATAGCGGCGAACGGAGCGTCGGCCTTCGTTCAACAACTGACAAGCGGCGAAGCGCGTCGGCATTTATACTCTTGCCATCGAATGTTCTAGCGTTATTGCTGGCGGTGGCGTAGGTTCCAGAACAATCTGTACCGTTCGCACAGTGGGCGTGATCTTATCGAAATGATCTACTACAGTCCGGAACCTTCTCGAAAACTGCAGGCGCGGTTTGCGCTGAGAATCGTGTGGTGTTTTGGGACGATAACGAAAACTTGGGAAATGGAACGTGGCATTGCCCCCCTCTGAAAAAAGGCATCGTCCCGATGCTTTAACTAAAGATGAAGGTACAATAATAATGCAAGAAAGTACAATGAATAAATTACGTTGAAACAATATACAAAAAAAACACTGTTTCAGTTTGTTAACGCGCATGAAACGGCTTGAGGCGCGCGACATGCACGACTTCAGGTCGCGATCGGCGTCGTTGAGAGTTCGTGATGCCGTCGGGGACAACCTCGTAATCAAGTGGGCCGAGACGTCGAACCACCCTGTACGGTCCGAAGTAGCGTCGCAGAAGCTTTTCACTTAGTCCACGTCGGCGTATCGGCGTCCACACCCAAACACGTTCACCGGGCTGGTATTCCACGAAGCGTCGTCGAAGGTTGTAACGGTGGCTGTCTGTCGTCTGTTGATTCTTGATACGGAGACGCGCAAGTTGTCGGGCTTCTTCGGCACGTTGAAGGTACTCGCTCACATCGAGGCTTTCTTCGTCGGTGACGTTGGGTAACATGGCATCGAGCGTCGTTGCCGGGCTCCTTCCGTAAACAGATTTGTATGGAGATATCTGCGTCGTCTCCTGCACCGCCGTGTTGTATGCGAAGGTCACATACGGAAGAATGGCGCCCCACGTCTTGTGTTCGACATCGACGTACATTGACAGCATGTCGGCGATCGTCTTGTTAAGCCGCTCGGTGAGGCCGTTGGTCTGTGGGTGGTACGCTGTCGTCCGGCGGTGGTTTGTTTGGCTGTATGCCAAGATCGCTTGAGTTAAGTCGGCAGTGAATGCCGTTCCTCTGTCGGTGATAAGGACCTCCGGGGCGCCGTGACGTAGGACGATATTTTCGACGAAGAACTTAGCTACCTCGGATGCACTGCCTTTTGGCAGGGCTTTTGTCTCGGCGTAGCGGGTGAGGTAGTCGGTAGCTACCACGATCCACTTGTTTCCGAAAGCCGACGTCGGGAACGGCCCTAGTAGGTCCATACCAATCTGCTGGAAAGGTCGGCAAGGTGGATCAATTGGCTGCAGAAGTCCCGCTGGCCTTGTCGGCGGTGTCTTGCGTCGCTGACAGTCCCGGCATGTCCTCACATAACTAGTGACGTCGGTGGTAAGACGTGGCCAGTAGTACCTTTCTTGTATCCTCGCGAGCGTGCGAGAAACACCGAGGTGCCCTGCCGTCGGATCGTCGTGCAGGGCCTGCAGGAGTTCTGGTCGCAGAGCTGAAGGCACCACAAGGAGGTACTTAGCTCGAAGCGGTGAAAAGTTTTTCTTTTGTAGAAGACCGTTTCGTAGGAAGAACGACGCAAGTGCGCGCTTGAATACCTTCGGGACTTCGGCGGTCCTGCCTTCGAGGTATTCTATTAGGGCCTTAAGTTCCGGGTCGGCCCGCTGTCGTTCAGCGAAGTCGTCTGTAGTTATCGTTTCCAAGAAGTAGTCTTCATCCGGGTCGTCGGGTAGCGGTTGGTCGACAGGCGCACGAGAGAGACAGTCGGCGTCGGAGTGTTTTTTGCCGGACTTGTAAATGACAGTAATGTCATAGTCTTGGAGTCTCAGGCTCCATCGTGCGAGGCGACCTGAAGGGTCCTTCAAGGTGGCTAGCCAACACAAGGCGTGGTGGTCACTCACAACTTTGAAGGGCCTGCCGTAGAGGTAGGGGCGAAATTTCGACGTAGCCCAGATGATGGCGAGGCACTCCTTTTCTGTTGTGGAATAATTTGCTTCTGCTTTGGATAGCGATCGGCTGGCGTAACTAATAACCCTTTCAAGTCCGTCAGCCCTCTGCACAAGAACGGCTCCAAGACCTACGCTGCTTGCGTCAGTATGTATTTCTGTCTCGGCGAATTCGTCGAAATGGGCAAGTAACGGAGGCGTCTGGAGGCGATGTTTAAGCTCCTGGAAAGCGTGTTCCTGTGGCGTTTCCCACTTGAATTCCACGTCGGCCTTGGTAAGGTTAGTGAGAGGATCGGCGATGCGGGCGAATTTTTTCACGAACCGCCTATAATAGGCGCACAGGCCCAGAAATCGGCGCACGGCCTTCTTGTCAGTGGGCGGTGGGAAGTCGGCGATGGCGGCTGTTTTCCGTGGATCGGGACGAACTCCAGACTTGCTGATAACGTGCCCGAGAAACAAGAGCTCCTCATACGCAAATCTGCACTTTTCTGGCTTCAGTGTGAGTCCGGACGTCTTGATGGCTTGAAGTACAGCTTCAAGGCGCCGAAGATGCTCGTCGAAACTCGAGGAAAACACGACGACGTCGTCCAAGTACACAAGGCAAGCCTGCCACTTCAATCCTGCCAGTACTGTATCCATAACGCGTTGAAAAGTTGCAGGCGCTGAGCAAAGGCCGAAGGGCATCATCTTAAACTCGAAGAGGCCGTCCGGTGTTATAAACGCCGTCTTCTCTCGGTATCTTTCGTCGACTTCGATTTGCCAATAGCCAGTCTTGAGGTCCATTGACGAAAAGTATTTGGCGTTATGGAGCCGATCAAGTGCGTCGTCTATTCGTGGGAGAGGATACACGTCCTTTCTTGTGATTTCGTTCAGGCGGCGATAATGGACGCAGAAACGTAGGGTCCCATCCTTTTTCTTCACTAACACCACGGGGGATGCCCATGGGCTCTTGGACGGCTGGATAATGTCATCCCGCAGCACTTCATCAACTTGTCTCTTCATGGCCTCACGTTCTCGCGTCGAAACCCTGTACGGACTCTGACGGAGTGGTCTGGCATTTTCTTCGGTTATGATGCGATGTTTCGTGATTGGGGTCTGCCGAATTTTTGATGACGACGAAAAGCAATCTTCGTATTGCAGGAGCAGGGCCTTGAGCTGTTCTTGCTTATCGTTCGGAAGTCTGGGATTGACGTCGAAAGCTATGGGAGGGGCTTGGTTCCTCTGAGCAGGTTCCGCAGAATCGGCGAGGGCGAAAGCACTGGTGGCTTCGACAATTTCTTCGATGTATGCGACCGTTGTTCCTTTGTTCACATGTTTGTACTCATTGCTGAAATTCGTGAGCATAACCGTTGCTTTGCCTCCCCACAGCTCTGCAATTCCTCTTGCGACGCAAATATTTCGGGTGACCAACAGATGCTGACTGCCTTCAACGACGCCTTCCAAGTCAGGTCATTTAGGAGCGCACACTGAAATAATGACGCTTGAGCGAAGCGGAATGGTGACTTGTTCCTCCAGCACATTCAAGGCATGGTGTCCTGACGACGTGCGCGGCGGTAGTGCTTCTTCTGTGGATAACGTTATCGACTTTGTTTTTAGGTTGATGACAGCACCATGGAGGCATAAGAAGTCCATGCCAAGGATGACATCTCTCGAGCAACGCTGTAGGACTACGAAGTCTGTAGGATAAATACGGCCGTTAATGATGACTCTCGCTGTGCAGATTCCTGCAGGCGTTACGAGATGACCTCCAGCTGTGCGGATTTCAGGGCCTTTCCAAGCTGTCCTAACTTTCTTTAACTTCGCGGCGAACGACCCACTGATGACAGAATAGTCAGCTCCAGTATCGACGAGAGCGGTCACACTGTGGCCGTCGATAAGAACGTCGAGGTCGCTAGTTCGCCGTCTCGCATTGCAGTTAGGGCGTGGCGTCGGGTCACGGCTGCGTCGGCTTGTTCCGCTGCTTCCATGTTGCGTCGTCAGGCCACCTTCGGTAAGTGAGCTTTCGCCGTCAGGGCTTTGCCTGGTTGGCGTTGTGTTCAGAAAGCTCCGTCGCGGCGTCGTCGTCGTCGGAGGATCTTCGGTAGTTCGTCGCACAGCAACCGCACCTCCACCGGTTGCTGCCCTTAGTTTCCCGGATACGGGCTAGGAGACCGGCCCCGCGTTGGGCCGGAGTACTGCCGGGGGTGCGGTGACATGCGGCGGCTGGGCGACGGCGAACGGGAAGGACTTCGTGGTGTCCATTGAGTTCCTGTCAGGTAGTCGGCGATGTCACGTGGCCATTCCCCTAGCTGCGGACGTGGTGCATCGACGGCGAAGCCACGCAGTCCCATCTGTCGGTACTGGCAACGGCGGTAAGTGTGCCCGGCCTCGCCGCAGTGGTAGCACAGTGGGCGGTGGTCAGGGGTGCGCCAAACGTCGGTTTTCCTCGGCGCACTGCGCTGGCCCGCTGGCGAACGGTAGGTCGTCGGTGGGGGTGGTGGCGGCGGTGGTGTCTGGCGACGGAAGTGCGACGGGGCGGCGTTTCGGCGTGGACGGGGAGGAGCGTTGTGGCGCACTGCAGCGGCGTAGCTCATAGTTTCTGGCTCGGGCAGCGGTGTTTGGGAAATTTGAAGCGATTGCCGAACTTCTCGCACAATGTCGGCGATCGAATCCACTTGAGGTTGCGCCGAAGGCAACAGTTTGCGCAGCTCTTCCCGCACGATCGCTCGGATCGTTTCACGCAGGTTGTCGGAGTCACTGGCTTGAGCAGCAGCGCATTCTGGAGTCAGGCGACGATTATACTGTCTGGTGCGCATGTCCAGGATTTTTTCGATGGTGGTCGCCTCGGATACAAATTCTTGGACGGTGTTCGGTGGATTCCTCATTAGTCCCGCGAAGAGCTCCTGTTTGACCCCTCGCATGAGGAAACGAACTTTCTTCTCCTCAGGCATGTCTGGGTCAGCGTGACGGAATAGGCGGGTCATCTCCTCTGTAAAAATTCCAACCTTTTCATTTGGTAGCTGAACCCGGGTCTCTAGTAGAGCAGCGGCCCTCTCTTTGCGAGCGACGCTCGCGAACGTTTGCAGAAATGCGCCGCAGAAGACATCCCACGTTCGGAGCGTGGACTCCCGATTCTCTAGCCAGGTCCTTGCGGTGTCTTCCAGGTAGAAGTACACACGACGGAGCTTTTCTTCGTTGTCCCAGTGGTTGAGGGCGGCCACACGGTCGTATGTTTCTAGCCAGGTTTCCGGGTCTTCAAACGATGACCCATGAAACGTTGGTGGTTCCCTGGGTTGATGAATGACGATCGCGGGCTGGGACGCTCAGGTTGTCATAGTCACTGCAGTAGAGGTCATGGCCTTGGCTTTCCGCGCCTTGTCTTGTAGAAGCCCGTACTCCGGTGGGAGACTTTGCTGTCGGCGGCTTGTTCGCTGCTCTTGGTTGGCGTCGGTGTCTTCTCCGCGACGTGGGCTGGGTTCACGGCTTGACGGGGGCGTCCGGTACATGAACGAAGCAGCACCTCCACCAGATGTCACGGGGTCGTGACGTGGCCGAAGACAGGAGACTTCGTGTTGGGATTTAACTGTTTATTTGGGCGAACCTGTGCCCAGTAAACGGAAAGTCCGATTACAGCAGCAGTCTTGCACAGATAGCAGTCTCGGACTGATAGCGGCGAACGGAGCGTCGGCCTTCGTTCAACAACTGACAAGCGGCGAAGCGCGTCGGCATTTATACTCTTGCCATCGAATGTTCTAGCGTTATTGCTGGCGGTGGCGTAGGTTCCAGAACAATCTGTACCGTTCGCACAGTGGGCGTGATCTTATCGAAATGATCTACTACAGTCCGGAACCTTCTCGAAAACTGCAGGCGCGGTTTGCGCTGAGAATCGTGTGGTGTTTTGGGACGATAACGAAAACTTGGGAAATGGAACGTGGCAATACGATCACAGCAGGAGTCGCAACCAAGCAGTCTACGTGGAAATAAAGTATTCCGCTACAGAGCTACGCCAGGTCTCGGAACTGCTTTGGAAATGGACCCTATGCAAGTGTAATGTTGGTTAAACGTGAATTTTAGTTTTGACCATCTAATTTTATAAACATTATATATGAACTGCTATGATACAGGATCACGTCGGGATAACGTCACTTATAGTCAAGTGCCATCCACTGAAGCTGGTCTGCGTAAGGGCTACCATCTTCGCAAGCACAAACGCTACACTTCAGCTTACTGCTGATGGTTTTGTTAATGTTGCTCCTGGAATCATTACGCAACTGTAAACAATTGATTGTATAAAACGAATGCGACTGTTCATCGTATATGCCTGCACGTATAACATTTGTACATGTTTAGCGTCATTTTGGAACATTTCGCTCAGGAAAAAGAAAATGACACCACAGTCACCGTCCCTCCGCATGCTTCGAATGACGACGAATCTCATGGTATGTGGGACCTGCCGGATCTTTTTTGTTTCCCCGTCATGAGGGGGTTGTTACAAAGCAGTAACAAAGTCCTTGGGCCGGCTGCCCCCAAGCGTGCCTTCCCGTCATCTCGGACATTCTTTTGTGGGGTGCGGGTTGTCACCTACACCGTCTGTCCTTGTCTCGGCTGTGAGCTTCGCCTGCGGGGCAGTGGCTACGGGCGGGCCCCTCTAAAATGTGCGGAAGGCCGGTTGTGTTAAGGCCCCTGTATTAGGTTGTGTGCTACAGCAACACCCTCTAGAGTCTAGAGGGTGTTGGCTACAGGAGCGACTGAAGTGAATTCCTCCTGCGTGGTCGCTTCCGAGTCCCCGCGCGTGTGCCACGTGCATCTGCCACGTGTGTGAAGGGATATTTGTGTTGTGCTCTCCATGAGTGGTTGGTTCCCCGAAGTGACATTCCGCCCCTATCTTCGGAACTGCACGGCGAGGCAGCGGGAGCTGCCCGCCAGAAGAAAAGAGGAGAGAGTCGCGAGAAGAGTCGTCGTTCGGACGTTACTGTCCAACATGTTGCAAATAAACGTCTTGTTAAGTTTTCCTCTACGCCTGTCCCTCTGCCTCAGCTCTCTGGAGTTCTGAACGTCCCCGTGGCCTGCGGAATGACGACCACCACCCAGCTCCATGGTACCTACTGGGTCCGCTGCGGCCACCGACGCGGCTCGTAACAGGGTACAGAAAGGTGCCACTTTCTCGTGCGTGTTTCGAGGCAGCTTTCAGATGGAAAGAGAATGCACTAGAGTGGCGTACCACCAGAGGTAAATTGTGCATATACATAGCTGATGGTTATTAGCCAGCGCAACCATGACGAGGGATGTAGCGGTCTAGTCGCTTTGGAATCTCCAGTCAGTTCCTTCAAAAATTTGTTCTTCTGATTTGTTTTTATGTGTGGTATTTCGAATATTGTGAGGCACAGCTTTATTTGAGTCGAGCTCAGGCTCACACACGTTGATTATGATATGACAATAGATGACAAAGAAGAATCGTAAACTGCGTTCGCAAATATGTATACATATCTGGGACATGACAGTGACGGTCAAATTAGAGGAGAGTGTCCATGCAACATGCATAGTTACGAACGAAAAAAAATGAGTGCGTGAACATAAATATTCTGCTCGCTCAACCAAGCAGGAGCGGTGCGGAGGCTGGCCCCCAGCAGGTCCCGCCGCACAACATCTTGGAGAGCGAGTGCTTACTCGACGATTTCAACAAGGGTGCAACGACCCCGGTTGCGTCCGACTAGAGTACGTATACTGCATCGATCGTTGATGCAGCCGACACATTACCGGCTCGAGTAGCTGGCACATTCGAGCGAGCAGCCCTCGGGCAGGCATGGGATCGCTCCTCTGGCCCCGGACCAATCAACCGCCATTTCGCAGGACAGCGTGGGTGTTCACACCGACTCCATCGGCGGTGGGTTACGTTCGGACGACGGTACACGACGCAAACCATCTCCCTAGATTCGAACCCACAACGCCTTCTATACTCAGTGGCGATGGCATGGCATCGCCACTGTTCTGGTACTCAGAGACTGGTCAAGGTGTCATATATTCGACGGTGTTCCGTGGATAACTATGTTGGCACAGAATAAATAAAGTTAGCGTAATAGCTAGCTGATTAAGAATATATAACCATTGTGGGATACGGCGAACGATACTGTTCGGCAGTCGAAGTGTACACGATGGTTGGCTCAGTGGCCCTTAGTCTACTTAGATCAGCCAACTGCCATTGTCGTTAGCAGCAGTGCGGCAGGGGCAGCAGCCTCAGCAGTGGTCGTTGTCGCCATCGTAGCGTTGGTAGTGGCATTATAAAACAAAATGACTGAGATGATGATGAATCAAATGCTAATGACGCTGATGACTAAGACGGCGCTCAAGCGCAGCCATGAGTCAGCAAGTCGTTGCTCGTGGGATGCACATGGCTTAACCTGGAAAACAAAGACACAACCGAAAAATTCCCAGTGCATTCTTCCGCGGAACTCGGCAACAAATTGCAAGGACTGCGAAAGCGGTGACAGACTTTATATTCGAAAGTCTGCGTGGCTTTGAAGGGTGTAGAATTTGCTTTCTGCATTGCTTTCAATGGCGAAATCTTCCTAGAAATTTTCCTTCTGCTCTGCGGGGGGGCGTCGCCGATTTTCCGATAGAATTCATCTCCCGTATTTCGCAGCAGAAAACCACTAGCCTCTCATGTGGCCTAGGTATTGTGTAAGGTTATCTGGTGCTTGAAGGACGTCTAATGTCGGATAATGTATAATAACGTTGGCTATCCGCCAAGGAAAGAGGTGACATCACTTTCATTCAGTTTCAGAACAGTGATCCCATTGTCTGCTGTTTTTTCTTCAGATAGCAATTATGTGAACGCTAGAGGCGCAAATTTTTGTCGTTGCCGTCGCCATCATGTTCCCTGAACAAGCCAACTGGGAAGGAACATCATATAGTGCGAAGACAGAAGACCCACTTATGATGTAGGAGCTGCCACATTGGTGAGAGCTGCAAAACGGCTACAAAGTCCGGGCTTAGACATAATGCTGCAGACACAGGTTTATTTGGTAGGATGCTATACTCGGCGACAACTTTCCTTGGCATTGAAGTGAAGGTTACAGAGCCGAATTGCGGGCATCCTACCGCCAGTGAATGTAGTTTCTTATGTGGTTATAAATGGGAAAAGAAGAGAAAAGTGAGGCCCGTAACTGTCTGCATCTGGTGCAGACAGTTACCATATATAACCATACTGGACCATATATAAACATATATAAACATCCTGGAAGAAATCTACAGTGTATCAACTGCCACTATAGTGCTACATATAGAAAGCGAGAGAATACAAATAAAGGATGGTGTAAGGCAAGGGAATACAATCTCCCCAATGCTGTTTACAGCGCGCTTACAGGAGGTTTTCAGATGCCTAGAATGAGAAGAATTAGGGGTAAGATTTAATGGACAGTACCTTAGTAACCCGCACTTCGTCGATGACATTGCATTGCTGAGTAACTCAGAGGACGAATTGCAATTCATGATTACTGAATTAGGCAAGAAGAGCAGAAAAGTAGGTCTTAAAATTAATCTGCAGAAAACGAAAGTATTTTACAACATCGGAAAGAAAGAGTGCTTCGAGATAGGTAGCAGTGAACTTAAAATTGTAAAGGAGTGTACGTCTACTTAGGACAGGTAGTAACCACGGAGCCGAACCACGAGATTGATGTAACTAGAAGAGTAAGAACGGGGTGGAGCACATTCGGGAAGAATTCTCAAATCATGACCGGTAGAATACCACTATCCCTCGAGAGGAAGGTATATAACTGCTGCATCTGACCGGTACTTGTCTACGGAGCAGAAACCTGGAGGATTACAAAGAGCGTTACCTTTAATGAGGACGACGCAGCGAGCGCTGGAAAGGAAATGATATAGGTGTAACTCTAAGGGAAGAGAAGGGAGCAGAGTGTATCGGGGAATAAACAAGTGTTACGGACATTATACTCGAAATAAAGAAGAAGAAATGATCATGGGCAGGGCACGTAGCACGAAGGCAAGATAACCGCTGGTCATTAGGGATCACAGACTGGATTCCAAGAGAAGGCAAGAGGGTAAGAGGAAGACATAAATTTAGGTGGGCAGATGAAATTAAGAAATTTGCGGTGTACAAGTGGCAGCAGCAAGCACATGACCGCGTTGACTGGTGGAACATGGGAGAGGCCTTTGTCCCGCAGTGGGCGTAGTCAGGCTGATGATGGTGATGATGATATGTTGTCTTGATCGTCTTGATCTGCACGTCATGAGTCGGCTGTGAACGCATGCGCGATAACGTCTTCTTTTTTTTCCTGTACGCTTCTTAGAGTGTCATTAAACAATTGGTAGTTTGGTGCCTTCACTCGACGCTATAGGAAGTCGAGCTTTGAAGCATATGCATATGTGATAAATAATAAATTCAATTCGATAAAATAAACCTTAAAAGCTACCCTGTCATTGAATTTGTGTATAGATTCATAATCATATTAACTGCACCTCTGCTCCTGACATGTAATAAAATAATCATGTAATAGATTGGACCACTGACTAGCCACACAGGCTAATGGTCCAAATACTTTTGTAACCATGTTTTTGTATTACGTTGATTGAATAAACACTGATGATGATGATGATGATGATGATGATGATGATGATGTTGCAATCCGGTAGACGAGCAGTACAAACACGGCCACCATGCAGCAAGACTCCCGCCATTGTACGAGTGCCGTATGCGAAGTTATACCGACTGCGCGATCACGAAACTCCCATTGCGCATTCCATTTCCTGAACATTGGGAGGCCAACCTGGGACATGCAGTGTTTCGAATGCACTTCGACTGTGGAGTTGTCTTCAGCCGTATCCCACCGCAGTACACACGTTCAATTGGCCACAACTCTGACCTTAATTGCATTCTGTGCCAACATAGTTGCCCTCTGCAAGTACTTGCATATATCTTACTTTCATCCCTTTATGATCACCAGACCAGTGACGATGCGATGTACTCGTTGTTGTGTATGGGAGGCGTTGTGGGTTCGAATCCTGGTAGACGGTTTGCGTTGTGCCGTCGTTCGAATGTGACCCATCGCCGATGGAGTCGGTGTGAGCGCCCACGCTGTCCTGCGAAATGGCGGTTGATTGGTTCGGGGCCAGAGGAGCGAACCCGTGCCTACCCGAGGGCTGCTCGCTCGAATGTGCCAGCTACTCGAGCCGGTAAGGTGTCCGACCATTGTGTTGACTGCAGCAACGATCGATGCAGTCTGATCTCTGGTCGGACACAACCGGGGTCGTTGCACCCCTGCGGAAATCCTCGCGTCAGCACTCGCTTCCCCGCGATGTTGTGCGATGACACACGCAGGGGGCCAGCCTCAACACCACTCCTGCCTTTTGCGCGAAGTTTTTACGTTCACGGGGGCCACTCTGTGGAGCATTCATGGTAAGCTTTGAAATCTGAATTCATCTGGCCTTATTACAAATCATGTGTTAGCGGAGTGGCGGCAACTGCCGACCGACGCCATCTACGGCATTTCCTTGCATACAACCGCAACCTTCAATTTTTTCGGCTAATCGTTGCAAAATGCCCATTTTTGTTGACTGAATGATGTCTAATGGCGGCCAATGTCGAATAGTGTTGTATTTATTCAATTTCACGTACAATGATTGAGTATAGTTCACCTCTTTCGTTCTCTCACTAAAGCGTCACGAGCAGACTTCGCAGCCGTCTTGCTGCACGTGCACTTTGATCTCAATGGAACGCGAATAATGCACCGGGGAGTTGAAACTCGGTTTCTCTGTTTACAACGGTTCCGCTGTTTTACTGAACGAATTCTGATCTTGCCCACTCACGTAATCGTTCAGCTTTGGAATGGTGTCACCGAGAAGGCCGGGAATTCTCTGCTCTTCTCTTCCATGCGTCTGCCGTAGCACTGTTCATTTAGCTGTTAAAGATGCGAAACACAAATGTTAACAGCCCAACGTGACGGCATTGAAATTCCACCGTAAAATAGTCTATTGGAAGCACCTCTGCAGCAACGGCTGCCCTTCACACCACCGGAGGACTCAACTATTGCGGTCGACAGTTGCTCACCCAGACAAGGTTCGTGAAGACGACAGGCCGAAACGTGCTGTTGTCCCCTACGTGCGAAATCTCAGTGCGGCACTGGCAAGAGTGTTTGGCACACATACCGTTAAAATCGCTCATATGCCGACCGACGAACTGAAGCTTAAGATATAGTACGCGTGGAAGACAGGCTGTTCCAAGAGCTTCAGATTTCCTGGGGTTATCTACAGGCTACCGCTTCCCCAGTAAAAAGGCGTCCTTGCAGCAGTACATTCGATCCTTTAGCGAAAAACCCCTCGTCATTCTGCTTCAGGAAACATTAACCCCAAACGTCACACTGACAGGTTACCAGCCCGTCTCGCGTTATTCTGATGACCGTCTGCACCTTGGTCAGTAACAAGCTCACACACATCTCTCACGACCTCAAAATGGCCAGCAGCAGCGCCAAATATGTCATGACCGAGATTCTGCCATGCAGCTCGGACCGAAGCAGCATCTTTTTTCTCAACGTGTACAGTAGCCCTAAGGACCGAAGACAGCGCTTCAGGGCCCTCATAAAGAAGGCAGTCAACCTGGCGGGTCCCAACTTCCTGGTTGTGGCGGGCGATTTTAATGCTCCGCACCACACTTGGGGCTACCCGTACAATACCAGCAAGGGCGCGGAACTGTGGCAGAACGCGACTGACATGGACCTGACTCCTGCAGAGACTGCAGACTGCAGACTGAATCCTGCAGAGACTCGACTCCCGACTTGACTTTCGTCAAGAATCTCCCCGATGTACAGTGGGCCAACTCGAACATTGACTTAAGTAGCGACCATTACGTCCTGGTGACGCAGTTCTTAGTGGTCCGAAAGAGGGCACGGGAGTTTTCTTGGACAAACTGGGACCAGTTTCGCAAAGTCCGCAACGACCGACCACTACCTGCAACCAGGCCACGCCTCGAGCAGTGGATTAGCCAGCTCAGAGAGGACGTCATAAGTACCACGAAGAATATTAGTACTGACCTTCCGGTTGAAAAAATGGACAGCCGCCTTGCCCACCTGCTCGAGGCCAAGCAGTCACATCTCGCCCGCTAGAAAGGCCAGCGCCTCAATCGCAGGTTGTGCAAGAAAATCTCCGACCTAAACAAGACCATCGAGGAGCACTGCCGCGTCCTCTCCAAGCAGCAGTGGGGCGTTGTGTGCAACTCGGTAGACTGCCAGATGCGTAATGGCAAGACATGGAACCTGCTCAAGCACCTGCTCAGCGAGACTAACACCAAAACTAACCAGCGGAACGTACTAGCGCGTGCCATGCACGAAGCCAAGCAGTCCTCTTCAGAAGAGGAGGTATTGAAGCAGCTGGTGCAAAAGTACCTCCCTGTCGACTCGAACCCCGCAACAACGTACCCCGAGTACTCGGGACCGGCCACTGCTGAACTGGACGCCGAGATATGCCACGAAGAGGTTCGGCGGGCACTCCACGGGCTCAACGGAAGGTCTGCCGCGGGCCCCGACGGCATAACTAATAAGACCCTGCGCAACCTGGACGACCGGTCTATCGACTACCTCACCGAAGTCATCAACGAGGCATGGAAGAGCGGCGAGGTCCCCGACCCATGGAAGGTCGCACGCACCGTGCTCATTCCCAAGCTGGGGAGGCCACCCAACTTGGACAGCATGCGCCCCGTTTCGCTCACATCCTGCGTGGGAAAGGTAGCCGAGCATGTGGTACTCAATAGGTTGGCTCGGTACCTGGAAGACAATGGGCTCTACCCGCACACCATGATTGGTTTTCAGGCCAAGCTTTCGACGCAAGACGCTATGAAGCTGCTCAAGCACCAAGTCACCGACTGCAACACTCGAGACACGCGGGCCATTCTCGGCCTCGACTTAGAGAAAGCCTTCGACAATGTTACTCACTCTTTCGTGTTGCGGTCGATTGCTGAGCTCGGCCTTGGAGTCAGATCTACGAATATGTCAAATCGTTCTTGACCCGTAGGAGAGCCACCCTCAGAGTGGGAGACCTTGTCTCCGAGGACATCGAGCTGGGCTCGCGCGGCACGCCACAGGGGTCAGTGATATCACCCACCCTGTTCAACCTTGTCATGGTCGGGTTGTCCAAGCGGCTCTCAAGCATCAAAGGCATTAACCACACAATTTACGCGGACGATATTACCATTTGGTGCACAGGTGGCAGTGACGGGCAAGTCGAGCGCTCTTTGCAGGAGGCCATAGACACCATGGAAGATTACCTCCGTCCCACAAGTCCGAGCTCCTCCTCTACCAACCCACTAGGCGAGGGCCAAAGCCCAAAAACTGGCAGCCGATCTTGAAGAGTGATATTAAGCTCTACACCGGAGATGGCGGCGCAATACCCAGAGTCGACTCCATTCGGGTCCTCGGCATGACCATCGAGTCCAATGGTTCCAACGGCAAGACTATACTCAAGCTCGCCGCCAAGACGGATAATGCGGTTCGGCTGGTTCGGCGGGTGGCCAACCGCTACCAAGGCCTCAAGGAAGACAACCTAATCCGCCTTGTCAATGCCTTTGTGCTCTGCCACTTTTCGTATGTCGCGGTCATGCATAATTGGCAGCGTGCCGAGCGTGACAAGATCAACGTCTTGCTCAGAAAGATTACCAAGCGGGCCCTCGCTATCCCGATCAGGACGCGCACCGAGCGCCTGCTCCAGCTCGGAGTACACAATACGTTGCAGGAGATTGCCGAAGCGCAGGAGCGGGCCCAGCTAGCGCGCTTTTTGAGCTCCCAGACCGGCAGACATATACTCCGACAGCTCGGTCACTCTCCGGCTGAAGTGGACGAGAAGATGAGACAGGTGCCCCGTGAGATTCGCGACCTCATCACCGTGGCACCGATACCGAGAAATGCCCATACCGAGCACAATCGTGGTAGGCGACGGGCTAGAGCTGCCACTCTTCTCAAGCAGATTCATAGTGAGGAGCACGGGGTCAGCTTTGTCGACGCGGCAGCGTACCGTGGGAGCCGCACCTTCTCCGCAGTCGTCGTCGACTCCAAACAGCAAATCACCAACTGCGCATCAGTTCACACTGACGATCCGACGATTGCCGAGCAAGTGGGCATCGCCCTTGCCATCCTGGAAGGTGAAAGGGAGGTCATCTATAGTGACTCTAGGTCAGCTATTCGCGCTTTCGAGCGCGGTGTAATCTCCAAGAAAGCCCTGCACGTGCTCCAGAGTGGTGGCCGCGATGGTATCAAGTACCACGTACTGATCTGGTTTCCTGCACATGTTGGACAGGTCCAAGGTACTCCCCCCAACCTCAACAAGTCTGCCCACGAGGCCGCGCGCGCGCTAACCGACCGCGCTGGTTCCGCGCAACGATTCGGGGCCAACGGGGTTGCGGAAAACAGGGACGCGCCTGCCACGTACAACGAAAAACAAAACATTTTTACCTCGCGCGAAGACTATATCCACTCCCTCATCCAAAACTTAATAGGCCACAGGCCCTTATGCTCAGTCTACTACAGACCGACACGTACTCTAACCTGAGATCCCTTGACGCTATTTATCCTGACGTGTTCCCCAATGACGCTTGCCCCGCATGTGGGGATGTATCCACGCTGGCGCACATGCTCTGGGAGTGCAAAGCAATGTACACTAACCCCAACAGTACATCGGTCAGGTGGGAGGCGGCCCTACGCAGCTCCCTCCTGGCCGACCAACTTTGGGCCGTCCAGCAGGCCCGCGGATAGGCTTGGCCTAACGGTTTCGACGTGGGAGTCGCCCGCTGCGCGCTGACGCGCGCCTTGCAGGACCGCAATAAAGTTTCGCAACCAACCAACCAACCAATCTACAGGCTACCGTGCAAAGATTGCGGCGTATCCCACATCTGTGACACTGGACATTTTAAAAGAATCCAGCAACACGAGGACGATGTCAACAAATATTCATTGATTGATTGATTGATTGATTGATTGATATGTGGGTTTAACGTCCCAAAACTATTATACTGTTACGGTGCATCATCGACAGGAGCAAGCGTGGCACTTAGCGAAGATGAAGAAGACGCCTGTGCGTTAGGCGCTTGCGCGAGAGGCAACTCAGACATCTTGTTCGGCTGCCGATTCTCGGTGGACGCTATCCTGTAAGCCAAGACCTCGCCCCGTCACATTTGGTGGAAGTGCTGGGCAACCGCCTCGCAACGGAACTTCGCAGCGGCCGACGTTTGAAGGGTCATTCCACAACGATGACGGAGAGTACGGCGTCTGCATCTGCTCCTGGTGTTCCTGCGGCCGGAGATGATGCGGTAACTACATCTCCTTCTGCGACCACAACCTTCGTGCTCGAACCCCCGCGGGATCCTGGCACGTTCAGTGGTTCCGGCGATCCAGATGAAGTTGACGTTGAAGATTGGCTGGCAGAGTACGAACGTGTGAGTACTCGATACCGATGGGGCCCGACTCTTATGCTGGCAAACCTGTTATTCTATCTTAGGGGAACCGCCAAATCGTGGTATGAGAACCATGAAACAGAACTTGGGAGTTGGGCAGTGTGCAGGGAGAAAATGTTGGACCTGTTCGGAAAGCCGATTGGAAGAAAAATGGCCGCGAACAAAATGCTCGCGTCTCGGGCGCAGACCTCGACCGAGTCTTACGTCTCCTATATAGAAGATGTGTTGTCGTTGTGTCGCAAAGCCAATGCCGAGATGCCGGAGGCTGACAAGGTCGGGCATATTCTTAAGGGGATTGCGGATGACGCATTCAACCTCCTCATCTGCAAAAATTTTTCTACAGTGGACGCCATTATAAAAGAATGTCGGCGCTTTCAGCAAGCGAAGAGCCGGCGGATTAACAGCGTGTTTACCCGCCTTCCGAATACGGCTGCAACATCATCTTGCGAAGACCGTGCAAGAACACAGCCACCACCTCTAGATTCATCGGATCAGGTGACCCGAATTGTACGGCGCGAACTTGAAGCCATTGCCTCTGCTCCGGCTCACACCGCTGCAAGTGACACGACCTCACTCACTGCTAACATGGTTCAAGCCATCGTCCGCCAAGAACTCGCCAGCATAGGTATTCCCTCGGTGTGCGCTTTGCCCAGCCCGCAGCGAGCTTCATGGCGTCCACCCTCGTCCTATCACGAGCAGCAGTTTACGGCCCGATCTCGCGACCCTGCTGCGTGGAGAACCGTCGACAATCAACCAATTTGCTTTCATTGCCACCGTATCGGTCATGTCGTCCGTTACTGCAATTACCGCTGGTCCTCACCACCTCGGACTTCATCTCAACCTCACTACCGACAGGACAGCACCCGCTTCGCGTCTGCCACACAGCCATTCTCCGCAAAACAACTACAGAAGGTTACACAGCCGATTTCCGTCACCGCATGGTCGTCAGTCGCGTTCGCCTCCAGGACGTCGCCAGTCGTCTCGCTCACCGCAGACTCGCAGGCCGTCGTCCCCATTCAACCCCGCTCCTGCCTACCCGGAAAACTAAACGGTGCAGCGCCCGGAGGTGACGCTGCATTTTCGACTCCCTCCACAAATCCTCTCTTGACGCTTCCGACGAGACACAATTTGTTAGACGTTGCCGTTGACGGTGTGGCTATTTCTGCCCTTATAGATACTGGAGCGCACATTTCTGTAATGAGCGCGAACCTTCGCCGACGCCTACATAAAGTGCTCACGCCTGCCGTTTCCCACAAACTTCGTGTCGCTGATAGGAGGACCCCTGATGTTCAAGGGATGTGCACGGCCCGTGTGTCCATTGCCGGTCATCCTACATTAGTTCAGTTTGCCGTCATTGAAATGTGTCCTCATGACCTAATACTTGGTTTGGACTTCCTGTCACGTCATTCTGCGCTCATTGATTGTGCCACTGGTGCTCTTCAGCTTGAACTGCCGCAGTTTGCCGATTTTCCAGCTGACTATTCTCCCCGTTTATGCTCTCGTCACCACGTTCGCTTGCCTCCGCAAGCTGCTACATATGTCACTTTGTCGTGCTCACGTCATGTGCCCGATGGTGACTACCTCGTAACTCCTATAGTCACCTCGTAACTCCTATAGTCGACGTACTGATGGCCCGAGACGTCGCCCTCTCTCACACTGTTGTCGCCATCGCTAATAATACAGTGGTTATACCACTACTCAACGTGAGTCTCTTGACTCAATTTATTCCGCAAGACATGCCTTTGGCCACCCTATCTCCACTTGACAGCTGCAACGTTACTGGTTTGGACACCGATACGACATCCCCCTGTCTTGGCCGCAATTACACTCTGCCTGCAGATGACATTAACAAGATGATTGCTCCCGACCTCACTGCAGTGCAAGCTGCCAGCCTCCGTAGTCTGCTAACATCATATAGAGACGTTTTCGACTTTGACCACCGCCCTCTCAGCCAAACAACTGCAGTGACTCACCGGATCAACACTGGTGATGCCAGTCCTATACGGCGGCGTCCATATCGCGTATCTCACAAGGAACGCCAAGTAATTCAAAATGAAGTGGATAAAATGATTACTAAAGACGTAATAGAACCCTCATCCAGCTCCTGGGCCTCCCCAGTCGTGCTCGTTGAGAAGAAGGATGGCAGCTGGCGCTTTTGCGTGGACTATCGCCATTTAAACAAAGTGACCCACAAAGATGTCTACCCTTTGCCTCGGATTGATGACGCCCTCGATTGCCTCCATGGTGCCCAATACTTTTCGTCTATCGACCTTCGGTCCGGCTATTGGCAAATTTCCGTCGACCCCATGGATCGTGAAAAAACCGCTTTCGTTACGCCCGACGGCCTCTACCAGTTCAAAGTCATGCCGTTTGGACTGTGTAATGCGCCGGCAACTTTCGAGCGCATGATGGACTCCCTTCTCCGAGGATATAAGTGGTCCATCTGCTTATGTTACTTAGACGATGTCATCGTCTTTTCACCTACCTTTGACAACCATATAACACGTCTGTCAGCCGTTCTGGATGTTTTTCGAAGAGCTGCTCTCCAGCTCAATTCTGCAAAATGCCATTTCAGACGTCGCCAAATCACCATACTCGGCCACCTTGTCAGTGCCGATGGTGTTCAACCAGATCCCGAAAAGGTGCGAGCAGTACAACAATTTACTGAACCACGCTCAACCAAGGACGTCCGAAGTTTTGTAGGGTTATGTTCCTAATTTCGTCGATTTGTCCGCAACTTCGCCGACATCGCTCGACCGCTTACTGATCTCTTAAAGAAGGACGTTCCCTTCGCATGGGGTATAGAGCAAGCGGACGCCTTCTCGGCTCTTATCCATCTGCTGACTACGCCACCAATACTGGCCCATTTCGACCCAGCATCACCTACAGAGCTTCGGACCGATGCCAGTGGCCATGGAATAGGAGCGGTCCTTGGCCAACGAGCACGGGAAGGACCGCGTGATTGCTTACGCCAGTCGTCTTCTTTCACCTGCCGAACGGAAGTTCTCCATCACTGAGCTTGATTACCTAGCTTTAGTGTGGGCCGTGGCGAAATTCAGGCCTTACCTGTATGGCCGAACTTTTTCCGTTGTTACGGACCATCACGCTCTTTGCTGGCTGTCATCGCTAAAGGACCCATCTGGACGTCTTGGACGCTGGGCGCTCCGTCTGCAAGAATACTCATTCGTGGTCCACTACAAGTCGGGACGCCTGCACACAGACGCAGACTGTTTGTCACGTTATCCGGTTGAAACGCCCGACTTGACAGACCTTGATTCAGACCCCTGCGTTCTCTCCATCCACGCTTTGGGTGATATCTCCACCGAACAACGACGTGACCCGTCGTTACTCTCCATCATCGAGCGTCTGACCTCTGCTCCAACAGACCCTTCCGTTCGCCTGTTCGAACTGCACGACAACAATCTGTACCGTCGCAGCTTCAACGCTGATGGCCCGGAATTACTACTCGTGCTTCCCCATCACCTGCGTACCAGTGTTCTCGAACAACTACATGACGTACCTACAGCCGGTCACCTAGGCATCTCTCGTACCTACGATCGTGTGCGACGTCGCTTTTTCTGGCCCGGACTGTATCGTTCTGTGGTTCGCTACGTCACTGCTTGCGACCGCTGCCAACGCCGCAAGCGCCCCTCTGTGCTACCGTCTGGCCTCCTACAGCCCATTGACATACCGACGGAACCATTCTTCCGTGTTGGCCTTGACCTGTTGGGCCCGTTTCCTACGTCCACCTCCGGAAATAAATGGGTTGCAGTCGCCACAGACTACGCCACACGCTTTGCCATCACTAAAGCACTGCCGACAAGCTGTTCCACTGACGTGGCTGACTTTCTCTTGTATGAAGTCATTCTTCATCACGGCGCTACGCAGCAGCTGCTTACTGATCGAGGAAGGTACTTTCTTTCACGTGTTGTGGATGACATTCTCCGCGCCTGCTCCACTGAGCACAAGCTTACCACCGCTTATCATCCACAGACAAATGGATTGACCGAGCGTCTGAACCGAACGCTGACGCAGATGCTGTCAATGTACGTTTCGCCAGATCACCGTGACTGGGACAAAGCACTCCCCTTTGTCACGTTCGCATACAATACTTCACGGCACGACACAGCTAGTTATTCGCCGTTTCATTTGCTATTTGGCCGACATCCAGCATTACCATTTGACACGCTCCTTCCTTCGGCTGCCCCCTTGTCTACTGAGTACGCCAGCGATGTCGTTTCTCGAGCCCATGCAGCCCGTCAGCTTGCCCGTGATCGGCTGCACCTTCGCAAGCGCACCAAAAAGACCGCTATGACAGTCGCCACCAAAGCGTGCACTTCTCGCCGGGGTCTCTGGTACTTCTCTGGACACCAAACCGCCAAGTCGGCTTATCAGAGAAGCTACTATCACACTACCATGGCCCCTACAAAGTGTTACGACAACTTAGTGACGTGAGCTACGAGATCGCACCCCTAAACAATGCCTCTTCGACCACCTCACTCCAGACAGACGTTGTACACGTTTCCAGACTGAAACCGTATCACCCTCCTCGTTCGTCGCCGCCGTACTAAGCGCCGTGACCGCGCTTCCGCCGCAGGGGAGTGATGTTACGTTGCATCATCGACAGGAGCAAGCGTGGCACTTAGCGAAGATGAAGAAGACGCCTGTGCGTTAGGCGCTTGCGCGAGAGGCAACTCAGACATCTTGTTCGGCGTCCGATTCTCGGTGGACGCTATCCTGTAAGCCAAGACCTCACCCCGTCACAATATGATTATGAGAGACGCCGTAGTGGAGGGTTCCGGAAATTTCGACCACCTTGGGGTTATTTAAAGTGCACTTAAATCTGAGCACACGGGCCTACAACATTTCCGTTTACATCGGAAATACAGCCGCCGTAGCCGGGATTCTAGCCCGCGACCTGCGGATCAGCAGCCGAGGGCCTTAGCCAATATACCACCGTGGTCGAGTGATGTCAAGAAATACAATCCAAGCTTTATTGTCTTGTTGGATCGTCACATGAACCACATCAAAGTAACCACATCATCGACTGCGAATCTAAGTGCACAATTGCAACAGAAATGCGCCTATCGACAATTCTACCTTTAGAATCACTGCACGTTCAAACGACTACAAACGTCCGAAACCACCATATGTATATGAGAGGCACCGTAGTGGTGGGCTCCGGAAAGTTCGACCACCTGGAGTTCTTTAACGTTCACCTAAATGTAAGCACGCGGGCCTGAAACATTTTCGCCTCCATCGAAAATCCAAGCGCCGCAAGCGGGATTCGGTGATTTGATCTTGCGACTTTCAGGTTTAGCGGTAGAGCACCATAACTACTTGATTGATTGATATGTGGGGTTTAACGTCCCAAACCCACGCTATGATTATGAGGGACGCCGTAGTGAAGGGCTACGGAAATTTCGACCATCTGGGGTTCTTTAACGTGCACCCAAACCTGAGCACACGGGCCTACAATTCCGCCTCCAACGAAAATGCAGCCAGCGCAGCGATCCCGCGACCTGCGGGTCAGCAGCCGAGTCTCTTAGCAACTAGATCACCGCGACGGAGCTTAGTTTTTCTTTCAATTTTCAATAAATTCTTCTGTATTTGATGTTACGTATCGATTGCTACTATTTGGCGAATGGAATTCGATTTGAGGTGAAATTTATTTACTCTCACATCCCTAAAATGCTGTCTTCTAGGGCGCCACACGAAACCCATGCGCCCCCACCCCTCCAGATGTTCTTCCGTTTTTTATGCTTTGGCCATGACGTACAGAGCACTCGACCACGTCTGTCTGCCCGGCTGACGAGAAAGGGCGATAATTACACAGAATGCTTACAGCGCGATCTTGTGTATCGTCACTTAACCGCAGTTTGCATGCATATCTATGAGACAGTGGTATCTATTGTATGATAAGGCAGATGCTATTGGGTACACCGGAGGGAAGCACTGCAGCCCTAGACATTAAGGTGATTCGCTTCTAAAGAAGCCAACTGGATTATTGTTCTGAAACTGAATTCGGATGATACCGTTGTTGTAACATACCGACATCAGCCGACGATACACGCAGTCCAGCTTAAGCTAGTTGAGATTATGAAGCACCTAGCCACCATAGCAAGGCTTATGTGCAAAAATATAGATGTATTCCGTCGTGAATTTGACTGCCCCATGTTAAAGCGGATTGATGACGCACCTGAACGTATTCGATAATTTTAACGCAGAATGAATTGCATTGTTGGAGACTAATAAGAACCATGTATTAAACGGTGCGCATGCATAAAAATATCCGCTGAGAAAAACAAGGAGTGGTGTGGAGGCTGGCCCCCTGCAGGTCCCGTCGCAGAGCATCGCGGGGAAGCGAGTGCAGAAGTGAAGATTTCCGCAGGGGTGCAGCGACCCCGGTTGTGTCCGACCAGAAATCAGACTGCATCGATCGTTGCTGCAGACAACGGTCGGACACATTCCCGGTCCGAGTAGCTGGCACATTCGAGCGAGCAGCCCTCTGGCAGGCACGGGATCGCTCCTCTGGCCCCGGACCAATCAACCGCCACTTCGCAGGACAGCGTGGGCGCTCACACCGACTCCATCGGCGGTGGGTCACGATCGGGCTACGGCACGACGCAACCGTTTTCCTGGATTCGAACCCACAACGCCTCCCATACTCAGCAACGAGTGCATCGCATCGTCACGGGTCTGGTGATGAGGGAGGGATGATGGCGACATTTATACGAGCGCGTGCAGCGGGTGTATCTTGACATTGTGGGATTAAGGTCAGGGCGATAACTAGCCGATCATGGAAAACTACACTTCTGTGGGATACAGTTAAATGTATTGTTCGGCAATCGAATTGTATACGACGAATGGACGACATTCTTCTGCAGTCTACCTTTGCCATCGTTGTTGTCATTGGCGTTGTCGTATTATTATTATTATTATTATTATTATAATTATTATTATTATTATTATTATTATTATTATTATTATTATTATTATTAGTGGTGGTGGAGGTGGTGGGGGTGGTAATAGTAGTATTAGTAGCAGTAGTGGCAGTAGTAGGAACAACATATTCATCAAAATTAAAGGGTCTGAATGTGTCAGCTACACTTTTATAACTTTGTATTCAACATAAATTAGTTTCTCAGTAACACGTTGTGTTGACCATGCCGACAGCCGTCATGTGTTGCTTGTTTGCACATGCGCGGGAACGTCTTCCTTTTCCTCTACGCTTCTTCGACTGCAATTAAATAGTTGGTAGCTCAGCGCTCTCTCTCGACGCAGGTAATCGCTCTTGCTGGTAGGAAATCGCTCTCGCTCTCGGCGGTAGGAAAAAAGAGAGAAAGGGGAACCTAAACCACCCACGAAAATAAGAAAAACGAGTGCGTTTTCCTGTGCCTCCATTTCAAGTCTTTGTGACAGAATTCTCGACACCAGCAGCTTGTTCACGTGGCCTAAGGGTTAGTTAAACTCTCCATTGGTCGATGTACGAGATGTGTCTGTGGGAATCTGTCGCCTACCCTGCTTTGGTATGCACTGGTAAGGCCGGTCTGCCTTATCTCGCATGACTTTATTATGTGTGATGAACTGATTTCACTTATGGCGTCATCTATTCGCGGATTCGGAGTACTCTGTCAACTCTGCACGCCGGAGCATTCCACTCTGGCGGAGGGCAACAAAAGGAAATCTACCAATGAAACATGCGTGCTCCTCCTGAAGCAAATGGCATGCAGGGTCAGAATGGAACGCGATGCGCGTGTCTCTCTGCTTGCATGTTTCGGCACGCTAAACACAGCGACGCTACGCTAGCAAAACGTTAGCTCCGACGCGAGGCGCAACTGACGCGACCGGCGTCCGTTGTCCCGCCCAGAGTTGGCACCGTTTCAAGGCACGGGGTGCTTGTGACTTCCGGTCGAATCCGCCGATTTTCGCGGAGTAAAAAAAAAGTTGCTCCGTGGAGTGGATCTCGCGACGGAGCTGCTCCAGATCTGCCAACGGAACATACAGGGAGCACTTTCACTCTGCCAATGGAATAGACTTGCTCCGCATGGAGCAGAACGAAGTATTACCGGAAGTGCTCTGAATCTGCCAATGGATGACACCGTTAGTTTTTTGCGTCTGCGACTGCGCAAGCATATTAGCAGCGCGTTGACGAAAAGCATGAAATCCTTACTAGCTGAATGTTTAGTTTTTTTTTTTTTACATTGAACCCATCTTCTGAACAAATAAGCGGCGAGAAGGAGATACTATACTGTCTCACCTGCGAACGCGATGGGGTTTAGGGGCCTTTCAAAGCATGCGATAAATATCTGCTCGTTCATTCATGACGGATTATATATATATAAAAGGTTTTGATGCAGTCGGCTTGTAAGAGGATTGATTTGATTGATTGATTGATATGTGGGGTTCAAGGTCCCAAAACCACTATATGATTATGAGAGACGCGGCTTGTAAGAGGATAAACACCTTCAGATATGCCATTCGACTAGTTCTTGAATAAGTGTTCAGGGCCCCTTTAAAACAACTACACAACCTCAAATCTCTCGGTCATGTAAATGACGATTGTAATTAATAAGTTCGTTACATTGAATGAGCCTAACGCTTAATACGTCCTTTCGACTGTGTTCTGCTTCCTTAGTTTAAAGACTCTTTATTAGCTTCTTTTTGTGAAAAGAGCTTTGGTTATATTTCTCCATTCGTTGTTTTTTTTAATTGAGTTACGCGCATTTTACCTCTGGCAGGGCTGGCATCATCCGCGTTATTCTCCTCTGGTTATCTGTCTATAAGACACGCGCACACACACACGCGTAGAGTGCGGTAAAAAGAAACATAGAAAAAGATATACCCCAGCACGTGACCAATCGCGTTCGAACATTAAGCAGGAGTTTGTGCTTTACCGCACCATGTCACCAATAAGTTTCGTAATTGTGCTCGTGTGTAAAATGATGCATCAGGGTATGTTCACGTAGCATACGTGTCATCAATGCCGAACTTTGAAGCATGTACATATATTACAATCTGGTAGACAAACACGGACACTATGCAGCAAGACTCCCACCATTGGACGAGCGCCGTATACATATTAATAACGACTGCGCGATCACGAAACTCCTATAGCGTGATTTGTTGCCTCAGCATTGGGAGGTTAACCTGGTACATGAAGGGCATCGAACGCACTACGACTGTGCAACTTATACCACAACAGTATATACATTCGATGGTCCTGGACTCTGACCTTGATAGTATACTGCACCAACATAGTTACCCTCTGCATGCATGTGCTCGTATATATCTCATCTTCATCCCTCTGTCATCACCAGATCAGTGACGATGCGATGCACTCGCTGCTGAGTATGGGAGGCGTTGTGGGTTCGAATCCAGGAAAACGGTTGCGTCGTGCCGTAACCCGATCGTGACCCACCGCCGATGGAGTCGGTGTGAGCGCCCGCGCTGTCCTGCGAAGTGGCGGTTGATTGGTCCGGGGCCAGAGGAGCGATCCCTTGCCTGCCCGAGGGCTGCTCGCTCGAATGTGCCAGCTACTTGAGCCGGTAAGGTGTCAGACCGTTGTGTCGACTGCAGCAACGATCGATGTAGTCGGAACTCTGGTCGGACACAACCGGGGTCGTTGCACCCCTGCAGAAATCGTCGCGTCAGCACTCGCTTCCCCGTGATGCTGTGCGATGGGACATGCAGGGGGCCAGCCTCCACACCACTCCTGTTTCTTCCAGCGTAAGTTTTTTTTTTGCGCTAGCACGCAACGTTTTTGCCAAGAGTTCATAAATAATTTGAACGAGGCATATTTCTATGCGTTTAAAGGGGCCCCGAAACACTTTTTTGAGTAACCGTGGAGTTATTTCAATTGAAAAGCGTATTGCCTCACAAATTCAACGCCGCAAAAATGTCAAGAATCCGTCCAGTACGAGCGAAGTTACAAAGATTTGTCACACGCTGCAATCGCGTTCTCTCTTCTCTCGTACAGACGAAAGCGCTGGAAGTTAAGCAGGTAGGGATAGGAGGGGCAAAAAGAAAAAGAAAACGTCACACGCGTCTCGTGACCTTGAGCACTTCTTTTTTTTTCTTTTATTCGCATACGCGGCTTTCTCAGTGCGATCGCACGCGCGCGCGTAGACAAGTGATGGCCTCTCGTGGCGACCTCTGTAACAACCGAGCGCGCCCTGTTTAAATCAGCCAATGCCGTATATATGGGTAATCTACGTGTGATTTTTGAGTGTCTTCCGTCATTTGTCGAGGAAAGGGAGACGAATTTCTAGATGACTGATAATTTATTACGAATTACAGGCTGCGTGCTGCGCTATAACATTTGGTTCGCGTGTTCTCGGGAGTCTCTCCTACCTCTCGGCAGTGTTTTCTGACCATGCTCAAAAAGTGTTTCAAGTTTCCGTTTTATCCTGTTTAACAGGACGTAGCCGATCGTCCGACCAAATTGACCTTGCGTGTACCTTGTCACGGAAAACGAGAACCGTCAAAGGTTAAACGAGTGTCATACTGTCAGCTTGCGTCGGCTGGGTGATGTTTAATGGCGTCTAATCTCAGACGATGTTGTTTTTTTTTCCTGTTTTGACTCCTAAGAGCGACATCGTCTTCAAAGCTATTGATTGAGTCGTCCGATTTTCTCCCCATGCGTCACGAACACAATATGTGGACGTCTTGTCTTGTTGCATGTACGCGTACTTTGATCGCACCGAAATGTGGCCACAGCACAAGGGAGTTGAAACTGCTTCGATAACGCCTCGATTCGTTACTGTATTTCTCAATTTCGCGCTTGTGCCTGGCAGGTGCCACGTTTGTTTAAACACCACTCCTACCACAAACCGACATTTACAGCTCGGCAAGCTAAAGAACTGTTTAAACGAATTATCTCAAATGATTTCATTTTTAAATGCGCACTAGTTGCACATATTTCTGATACTTGGACGGGCATTGTGCGGAAAGTTTTAAACGAATTATATTGTGCAGAACGTGTCTCTGCGGTAAGATCTGAATATTGACAAAAATGAAATACTCAATCTTTACGTAACTAAATAAATACATGACTACGAGTCACGCCACGGTGGAAACTCTGACTAGTTAGGAAGCAACTGCTAGGCCTTCATGAGCACTAGCTCTGAGTGCACACGGCGGCTTTTTTTTTTTTTTTACATCCCACCGTCAATAAAACGTGGATGCCGAGGGAGGTAATCGAACTTGAGATTTGGAGCCCAACAGCCGCACAGCTTACCCGTGGAGCTTCCGTTGTGTATGAAAGGTGCAAGCTGTTTGTAGAGTAATTGCGAAAGCGTGCGCCGAGTGATTCACCAACGTTCGTATAATCAGAGTTGCTGGAATTTGTCTTTCCGAGAACGGCGTGACTTGTACAAGCTCCGGAAATATATGGTGAGAAGTCGGGGTGTCGGAATAGAGTGCGTGGCATCACATCTACGCAAATATTTATTGAGCATTGCGGCCTGTGAATAAAGTCACACGATCCCTGGCGTATGCGCGCCTTTACGATTCGAAGCCGAAAGCTATGATTTCTCCATTTTAGGGGCGAAGCTTCTTAGGGCGTGGGCTGTGCGTCCCCTGTATGTAGCCACCTCTAGTTTAGTTCTTGCAGTGTTCACTAGATGGCGGTACCGTCCCCTGTATGTAGCCACCTCTAGTTTAGTTCTTGCAGTGTTCACTAGATGGCGGTACCGTCTCCTGTATGTAGCCACCTCTCGTTTAGTTCTTGTAGTGTTTACTAGATGGTGGTACTTGTAGCTGATGATGAAAAGATGCAAGATGTTATAAACTAGAAAGCGGTACTTGTAGTTGATGAAAGACGCGAGATCTTATAAAATAGGAATGATGTCACATATGGCGCGTGTCATTGGTTGAAGGCAATCGTTCGATTTAGTGCGGCGACGTACGCTAGGGGGAGCGATGTAATAAAATCGAGTGGGCAAAATGTACAGAGGATTCAGGGTTTACCAGGTTTACCTCCGGAGCTTCGCCCACTCATCATCATTCACTTCGTGGATATGGCGGAATTTTTTTCTTCTTCGTCTTCTCTGTAGACTGTATTGATCCTTGATCCGCCCTATCACAAAAGACTTCTGCACCTAAATGAGATTTCCATAGCCTCCAATATCGGAGATGGCGCAGCTTTCGGATCTCATGTGGTTTCAAAGCATCTCCTCCGAGATCAACTAAAGTTTGACCAAGCGAATATGTCGGGTTATTTTTATGATGTCTTGCGCCTTGTACTGACGTCGAGATGGCGCCACAATCTTTGGCGGCATGTTGCTTTATGATGACGTAACAGCATTACGATTGTGACAAATCTTTGCTTCACTCGTGTTGCCGCCTCCTAAAGTCACTTTCATGTTTTACGAGGCATCTGAGACATTTTAGGGGCGAAGCTAATTATGGTCAGACCATGTCCCGTGTCCGTCGGCGGGACATGCTATTGATATCCATATCCATACAGATATCCGTATGACGTCCATATGGACATCCATACGCATATGGATAGCCGTATGGCTACCCGTATGGATATCCGTATGGCTATCCGTATGGCTATGTATGTCCATATGAACCACCATATGCGCATTGTGATGAATAAACAACTTTTTATATACTGTAAACTCGTGTTGTCACGTCTTTACTTGATCAAGTAAATCATTCCCTCCAAACTGAGTACAGTGTGAAAACGACAGGCTACAAATTCAGAAATAGTTCTGTATTTATCCCAAATAGGAGAACAAATTACGGGGAACAAAAACTTGCTGTTCGAATTTCTGACATCCTCAATTACTATACCTTTACCATAGATCTCCTCAAATCCGTAATTAGGAAGCAAGCGTATCAAAAACAATAAAAGAATTATTTTCAGAGGACTAATGCAAATAAAAGAATACTATGGTTCTGTATGATTGTTATGTATTGTGTTGATTTTTCTTTTTCTTTTCCCAGATGTGGATTGTGAGCCCTACAAGTTGGTCCTAGTTATTGTGTGTGTGTGTGTGTGTGTGTGTGTGTGTGTGTGTGTGTGTGTTTAGATGAGTATAATGCGATTTTCTTTTTCTGCTCGACAGTTGTGTGTGCAATTTTTTGGTAAAATTATACTTATGTTTCTTCTCCTTTTATGGTTATATGACTGTGTGATATTGATCAGAGGTGTAGAGGGTTGATTTTCATGTACCCTATTATATTTATGAATGTCTTTTCCTACTGCTGCTGCTGCTGCTCTACGGGTGCCACGGCCCAGTCAGGCAGTGTTTGCCTTTTGCCATGTCTCCTTGCACATTTTTCTGATTGTTCTTAATAAACTAATAAAAAAGAAAGAAAAGAAGTGTGCATGATCCTCCGGAGCTTCGCCCACTCGTCATTATTCACTTCGTGGATATGCTGTGATTTTTCTCCTTATTAACGCACCAAAAAAAGCTGTCGAAATTTTTATGACGTGGTGATTAAAATAGCAAATGGACAGTTTTAGAATAGCGTACGCTAAGTTAGCATTCGTCCAGTCACTGACTATTTCCGTCAGTTACAGCAAAACGTAGGACAATAGCGTATGGCGCATGGGCAGTGAGGATGAATGCTAACGCAAAGCTTTGCGTACTGTATACCCTAAATCTTTTTTATGAGCACAAGCCGTTGGCAGTGCTGTGGAAGGTACGGGCAACCTCAGCCAATCACGACTGAGCCCGCTTGGCGTTTGTGTTCCTACGTGAATGTCTTTACCATGAATGCGACAAACCTAGGGCTCTATCTATGCGAAAAAGTGTGCACAATACTTATTACTTTTTAAATTTGTAGCAGGTGGTGCTCGGTACTTTCCTGGCAGTATTTATTTTTAGACGGGTCAACATCCGTTCCTAA
Organism: Rhipicephalus microplus; assembly: GCF_043290135.1. Lineage (NCBI taxonomy): Eukaryota > Metazoa > Arthropoda > Arachnida > Ixodida > Ixodidae > Rhipicephalus > Rhipicephalus microplus. The sequence goes on from NC_134705.1 coordinate 173,754,688, forward strand.
AGAACTACCTCAGCTTTCACTATTTATGTTTAGTTTTACCTGTTCCCATGAGTTCTTGTCACGTGAGAGCATTCTTTAGCTATTTATGTCATGAGTATGGGAACAAATGTTGACTTCAAATATTGAAAAAAATGTGTTTAAATGAATTATTGATTCAAATAACGAAAGAATATTTTAATAGATCCGAAGCTTTATGTATTGGCATAATAAAACATCCAATATTATGTTCATGTTCGCTACTTTCAATGCAATAGTACTGAATTATCGCATCCTGCACACACTACGTAATGCTGGCCGTGATCCTGTTGAAAAGTTTCACATCAAATCGTACTCAGCACAACATGAATTTTGCGTCGCAGTTCCGCTGATTTAGGCTGGACATTGCACAATGTACTATCCACAGCAATGGATGGATGGCTCGCCGGCGGCAGTTTTGGGATGCGTTGAAGGGACACGACTGCCCACACGATTAACTGGGGCGACGTCCAGAAGGTATTTTATTTAAACCTCCTTTGGTGACGCCATGTTGCCGAAAAGCGGCGCATCCCCCCCCCCTTCGCCCTCACGACAAGCCTTAACTCAGCCGCGATAATGTAGGCATTTCTTAGTATTGTCAAGACTTGATAAAACCCTCCAGACGCTTTAAAACAGCAATTCTAACCTTACTGTTACTGATGCGTTTGTAGTGTGTCAAATAGTTCTAGATTGCTAAGATAGTTGAGAGACTTTTTGCTGTGCTTACACAGTCTTGGTTAGACAAGAGAGCTATACCTCCGGCTGTACTGCCAACAGCTTGTGAAACATTTTATGAATGGCATCGAAGCGTCACTTTCCTATTCAGTCGTGACATAGTAGTGATTCAAAGCGCACAGGAGGGGGGGGGGGCAAGGAGCACAATGAGGTCACGCTTCGGGTTTGTTTTGGTCTCTGCAGCATTACCACGCACCCCTCGGCCCTTTTTGTTCTTTCCTTTCGTTACATTTCTTCATTTTTTTTTTCGTCGGGTCTTTCTTTCTCGATCGCAAATAAACAGCCTCCGACATCTGACCACCGCTGCCTCGTTCACTTCTCGCTTACGTATTTTGTTTGGCATCACGCGTCATGCGCGGGCGCTCTTACATCATTGTGATGCCAAACGTCAGGGCCATTCGTTTAGGGAGTCTGACCCGCGGATTCGGACACGTTTTCCAGGCCAGCTAAAAACAGTTGGCTGCATGGGAAGAGCACGCACACACACACTCTCTCTCTTTGTTCTCATGCACACACGTACTCTCTCCCTTTTCTCTCTGTTTCTTTTAAACACACACATACATTTCGAAATAGTGAGTTGTGGGGCCAGTTGAATAAGCATCTTGCGCTGCAGGGAAGCGCAAAGGCGGCTCAGAAGAAAGCGTCTTTTCTGTCTTGTGCATTTTCTTCTGAACCGCTCCCGTATACGGAAGACGCGCAGACGCGTACTCTCGCTCAATCTCTCTCTCTCTCATTCACAATATGGAAAGAAAGGTGGGAAAGGGGGCAACGAAGCGGCGCCTGTGAGCGCCGATTCCGGAATCGCGCTGCAAATGGGCAACTGACGAGTGACGCACGCGAATCAGTGCGTCGCCTTTAAAATAATTGTACACCCGAACGGCACGCGACCTGGTTTTTTTTTTATTTTTAGGATCCGGCTTGAGAAACGAGACACGCTCCAGCATGCAACCACAGAAAACTTCTCGTTCCTCGCGAACGCGTTCAAAATTAGTTCTATCGAACAGGCGCCCCACATCCGTCAGACAGAAGCGGCGGGTCAGACAGCATCTGCGCTATAGCCAGCCTGGGGTATAGTCGTTTATTTTGTGAACGAATGTAATGTATTGGGGAAAGTGCGTTCAACCATCGCCGTTCTCCGTGATCGAAGTCACGCACACCAGGGGAACTATAGCGAGCAGAGTAGCCTTTACTCGCCAATGTGCAAGGAGTGCCAACGCGTGTGTCGAGTGTCACTGCACGACTCTTCAGTCATCCATCTTTTTCACTGCTGTGCCCTACACGTTATCAATCAATCAATCAATCAATCAATCAATCAATCAATCAATCAATCAATCAATCAATTTTAATGTTATTTTCGCTGGACACAATGATTTTACGAAAAGCAGTTATATAATGAATAATGTTGGAACGAAAAAAACATCGAAGTAGGTTTTAACTTATACAATCACTTCAGTAAAACTGGTTGCTGTACATATACAAAGATGTGTAGTTCCAATACATTTCCACCAACATATCTAATAAGGCTTTTCTCACTAATGTTTCTTCGGTGAGGTATAGGAAGGTAGGCGAAAACTTTTTGAAAGAAAACGGGAAAAGAGATGAGGAGGCTGCATTGTATGGTTGCCCTCGACAACCCTCTTTGCCCAACCCACGATGGCGGCCTCATGGACGTCAGGTTGGTTCGGGGCACTTTATTGTAAGCTATAGATGAAGCAAGTACTCAACACCAATCTACAGAAGACGGTATACGGTGCGCCCACCGCGCTGGTGTAGTAGTTATGGGGCTCTACGGCTGACCCACAGGTCGTGGGATCGAATCCCGGTCACAGCAGCCGCAATTCCGATGCAGACGAAAATAAACTTGAGGTCCATGTGCTTGATATTCAGGCGCACGTCAATGAACCCCAGGTGGTCGAAATTTCCGGAGCCCTCAACTAAGGCGTGTTTCATAATCATATTGGGGTTTTGTGGCGTAAAACGTCATAACTTTTCATCTCTATTTTGCCCATGTCAGTGGGTGGACTACTGTCTCCGATTGAGCACAGAAACTTATGCCGTGCCTTTAGCGGCCCCTAATTTTTTTTCAGCATCACTACTACTGCCTGAACCGGAATCGAAAGCATGACGTGCCACTTTAGGTGCTAAGTCATGCATGAAGTTTCTTGTCAGGTCAGATAACTCTATCGCATCTGACGGCCACTGAAAGTTACGCTACCATGCTTTTTAGTATATCCAATCACATTATAAGGCACGTCACATGATCGTATCGTGATTCTGGACATCAAACACCCCAAATTAGTTGTTCTTAACTGTAAGTGTACTCGGCGCACCGTCGTCGTCGTCGTCGTCGTAGTAGTAGTAGTAGTAGTAGAAGTAGTGGTAGTAGTAGTAGTAGTAGTAGTAGTAGTAGTAGTAGTGGCGTCACGCATGGCCTACACAGTAAAAATTTTTACACCCAGAAGGGTGTAAATGAGCTTGTCCCGTGGACGACACCCTAAGGGTGTTAATTCAGCACCTTCCAAAAAGGGTGCTTTACCATGCACCCTTAGAATAGGGTGTACATGTAAAAAAACTGTAGGGTGTTAAAAAAACACCCTTAAGAAAGGGTGCCTTCGATGTCCATCACTTTTTTAGCACCCTCTGAGGAAGGTGCGAGAAGGGTGCACAAGGGTGTTGAGTGCCCATGGCAGGGGTGGCGACTACTGCCACCAATAGATATCAGCATGCACTGATTAAACACTACTTGAAGAAAGTGGTCCTGTTTATCGATGGTGAACCACCTGTCGAGCTCCATTCATTGCGTGTGGGCAAAAATATAAACGCGTACAATCGTGTATGAACTTGTGCTGGATCTATATATACTTCAGTGTATATGCATAATGTGCGTTACAGAAAATGAAGCCTTGCTGCCCTTGCATATTGCGTTTATTTAATAGGCAAATAAAACATAAACTTTTCCTCTGCCACACAACTTTTTCACCAGATATACGTTCATGTATACGTACACTACAAATGCAACACCTCAAATGTATATTATATTTTTTCAGTTTCACTTTATTGACAATTCTTTGCAACATACAATTACACTGGTTTCAGTTTAGTATACTGCTTCAAGTACATAGAGACTACAAATGAAATACACGCTAATATATCCCTATAATTCTTTCAGGTATCTACAATCCCAGTGGTTTCCAGTTTAATACTCCTTCGTGTACACAATCGGTTAATAGGAATGAAATACAGGCAAATATATACTTATGATTCTTTCAAATATATACAATCACCATGATTTCACTATATACGCCTTCATGTACACAATCGTTCCCAAGAAGTGATGCACACAAAAATATATATGGATAGTGTTTTCAAATGTATACAATCACAGTGGTTTAAGCTTTGTATTCCTGGATGTATAACAATTGGTTATGAGAAATGATGTACATGGAATCATATACGGGTTTTCGCACATATAACTTTAGCGAATACTTAAGAAACCAATACAATGATCAGAAACACAATATGCTAAAAACGAACACAAAACTGAGTCAGGACCCACAAAAAACAAAAGAGGTAATGCATAATTATGGCTAATGACACAGCTGGGTCACTTTATGCCAAATGTCCCAGCCATTTTGGCAACCATCTCAAATGTATTCGAAAAACTCGTGCTGCATTGAAAATAGTGAACTTCTGGAATATTTAGGAGAGGAAAAATATTTGGTCACGTGGCTGCCTTCTGAACTTTCTGGAATGCCGTCTAGGTGTTGTATGTGAAAAATTTTATTTTAAAAGCACCGCTCCTTCTTTCCATATGAAACTCCGTCTACGTGTTACGTAACAAGAGCTTAATTTGGGAGAGTTGGTTCATCGTGGTTGTGTGCTAGTCACAGCGCGACAACTTTAGGAAGAGACAGAAAGGACAGGAAAGAGCACAGACTGTCAACTGAATTTAATGAATGTGCTACGAGCGCTTTTATACGGAGTACAAGAACCGTGTTCATGCGCGACGACACGTGTGAGCACTACAAAATAACTTTAACTGTGAAAAGAATACTCCCTCTCGGAAAGGATAAGTGAACGTGTAGTGATGCACTGATCATTGGTTTACCTGATAAAAAATATTTCTAGAAACGTTAAATTGACATTAAGTAAACCTATTCTAGTGACGAATGGGGCAAGATTGACTATTCCTGTTGCTGTTTAGTACACACACTTTTGAAAGCTTGCAAGGGGTGGAAAAGAACACGCTAATATCATATCTGCTGGCTATTTTTCTAGTTGTGAGACACGTGATGTGGTATAACATGCAAAGGTTTTGGTCATTGTTTTTTGTTGGTCCTGTCTTCTTTAACTTTACTTTCTGCAGGAGGGTTTTGCAAACGGGTGTGAAGATTCTGTTGGGATACCCAGCATCTTTTAGTCTTTTAATCTGGTTTTTAAGCCTGACCTCACCCTTGTGCTAACATGACTTCTGAAGGGTGGCCTGAATACATGTGGTATCAATTCCTCTTTCTATTAATTTTGAATGCCCACTATCAAAAGGCAGAACATTCTTAGCACTCCTGGGCTGATAGCACCAGCCAATACCCCAACAGCATCATCACACTTGTTTGCGAAACCCTCCTGCAGAAAGTAAAGTTAAAGGAAACAGGACCAAAAGAAAAAGAGAATGACCAATCACCTTTGCATGTCACATGGTACTACGTACATAAGGTGTCTCACAATATTAGGAAAAGAGCCAGCAGATATGACATTGTTGTTTTCCACCCCTTGCAAGCTTTCAAAAGTGCATGTACTTACAGCAACAGGAATAGTCAATCTTGCACCATTCGTCACTAGAATAGGTTTACTGAATGCCAATCTAATGTGTATGAGATACTGCTAACACGTGGAAAAGTAAACATAGGACAAACTGGGCAATGCTTCAATGATCAAGCAAGACAGCATGCTTCAAATGTTAAGAAGGGCTATAGTAGTCTCATGGCCAGACACCGTAAAGAATGTAAGTGTAGTCCTAGGTTTCATAAAACACGGTTTTTGAAAAAAAAAGCAAGCAGAAAAATGAGAGATTTTAGAACTCTTTATCAGGAAGGCCAAGGATCAATGCATCACAACACCTTCACTTATCTTTTCCGAAAAAGAGTATTCTTTTCTCGGTTAAAATTATTTTGCCATGGTCACACATGTGTTGTTGCAGATGAGCCCTGGTCTTGTGCTCAGTATAAAAACGCTCGTAGCACCTTCAATAAAATTCAGTTGACAGCGCTATTTCCTGTCCTTTATCGATAAGATTTTTATTACAGAAAAGAATTTCGTTTTCTTACAGTTTAGGTATAATGATGAGTTTTCATTGTATCACAACATGAAGCAAATTGCATCTCAATACGGACAAAAATCACGATTTTGTGAAATTCGTGATATTTTCTCGTATATTTCAGCAGCTTGAGAGGTATAAAGATATTTTTTCCTCAGAATATACCTTCTGTGGAGTAAGTATTCACTGCTCAGATATTCATACAAAGTGCAATATTGCAATAAAAAATGCAAACATAACACATTTTGGCTTTATTCTTGGAAGCGAATGTGGCAAAAAAATTGCACTATTATTATTGAGCTTCAAATACCTTACAGAAGCACATTTACTTAACAGGTAGACCGAATCTGCTTTAGAAAAAATAAGCGGTAGTTTTAAAACAAAATTTTCCACAAACAGCACACAGACGGCATTATGCCAGGAAGTTATAAGCCAGCCACATGAACAAAACTTTTTTTCTCGCTGAAGTATTCTAGCAGTTCACTGTTTTCAACGCAGTAAGTCAGCACATTTTTTTTTTCAAATACAATTAAGATGGTCGCCAAAGTGGCTGGGACGTTTGGCATGGAATGGTCCAGCTATATTTAGGCAAAATAACTTACACAAATAACAATATTTGTTCATCTACCATGAACACACTAGAAAAAATTGTTCAGGCATTGTGACACTAAAATTTTCAGCGTCGTACTGCCTGAACAACTTCTTTGATAAACTCCAAACTCACGCCGAGAAAAAGCCGCTCAATCACGGTGGTTGTTAAAGGCCTTGCGGCCGTAGACAATGTTGAAAATAAAAAAAAATCAACTCATCAGTGCTGTCACTCCTTCCTTCTTCGTCATTACTGACACGGAAGATTTTTCGGTTATCCATGTGGAGGTTCAGGAAGTAGGCTTGCTCTAGGCTGGGTCCAGGGTGGACTACGCAGGACGTCAGCGGCATCCTCTCATCCTGTAATAAGAGCAAATATGACTTCTCATAAAAAATTTTCGTGCTGTTCTGGCAGCACCATATATAAAGAATTCGTAGTGTGTATTCTTCGAAATGGCGTGTAATTGACATTACACTGAACTCGAAGCATACAACCCATACATCCCAATAATTTCGTATGATAAAGATACGATTTTTCCAGCATACAGCGAATTCCCGAAATGAGGTGAAGTGTAAGACTACAGCTCAAAAATGGCACTTACGAAAGCCTGAACTCACTTAAGAATCAAATTCCTTCTAGGGTAGTGAGCCAGTGTGAAAAACAATTCTTAAAGTACAACGTTTAGAACATGTAGCATTACTCAAAACGCACAAGAAACTTACCTCTTCATGTACAAACAGTGAAGACATCTCTGCTTTCTCTTTTACATGAGAACAAATGATCTTGGGCGTGGCACTAGCGAAGAGGTCTGCAAAAAAAAGTAAAAGATTTACTTACCTAAATCACGCCTCTAACAATCTGAGGAATTGTTACAAGTCACCAATCAGTGCAATTCTGACTACCTCTATAAGGGCATCAAAAATGAACAATTTTCTCGTTGTTTCTACTCTCACAAGACGCTCCATGGAATCTAATCCAAATTTGACGCTGTGCTTCCTATTTGCCTGCTTTCTAGACGTAGGCCTGCGAACATGTGTTTTGTGCACCTAATCTAGCACAGAAATTCGTCATTTATAATTCAATCATCTTAATTCATTGTAATTTGATAAAATATGTGATAGCTCGTCCAGTTTTTAAAGAGTTGCGGGCCTGCAATAGGCACTGCCTTGCACGTATGAAAGTACTTCTTAAAAAAAAAAATTCAAAGCTTGCTTTCAGAAAAAGCGTCTGGCATATTTCGACAACCAAGCCCATCCTCTGATGGCAATCAGGGGCACGCTATTAGCGATTATTGACTACGGGATTTACAAACGTAACCCGTACCTAAATACTCAGTTAAACACAATCACGCAAGTAAGAGCGCTCGAACGACACCAACGCGCGCGGACGCCGACTACGTTGCAGCAGCCATGACTTATGCAAGAGAAACCGCACATAGCTCCAACAGTCACGTATACTTTCTCGATTCTGTTATAACGCCGAACATTATCGCAGATGAAAGCGAAGCACGAAAACAGCAAACAGAAACGAGGGAAAACAACGCACGGCGATGGCCACAACAACGCGCCTTTGGAAGTCTGCTAGATCTTTCCCTGTTGCTGGTGGCACTTGTCCTAAATAGCTTAAAAGACCGAGGCACACGTGCTCGGAGCATCGCGGCATATCAGCACCTCCAACTATACCGTCTTTAAGCAAAAAAAAAAAAAAAAGCCATTTCGCACAGTGCGCCTTTGTACATAATTTTTGCTTTTTCTTTCTTTTTTTGCGCTTACAACTACAGAAGCACGTTGCACATATGAGTATTAATAGAAATGTTATTACGATGTAGTCCAAAGCACATCCTAAAACAATATCAATCACTTTGTGCAGTGTAGAGACAATGTGCGATCAGCAACTAATCCCGCCCTTGTTAAGTGATCAGATCACTCACTGTATGAGTGATGCAGGCACTTACACAACATCGCGCATAGCAGTGTGAACTCGTTAAGTCCCACGTTTAATCGGGCATCTGCAACAGGCCCGCGAACGCATGCTGTTGTAAATGGCTGGCAGCTTACTTCGGCAGAGCTGCTGCAGGCGCCCAGCTAGCGCTGTATGATTACTATTTACGAAAACAGTAGACTCACCGTTAACAGGCCCACGTTGTCCGTGTCCGCCACTCCATGAATATTCCTTAATCCGAGCGTCACTTCGAACACGGTGTCATGCGTGACCACCATTGAATATGCGCCTGTTCGCTAGAACACACACAGCGACCAAGACCCCCGACCAACGCAACGCATTTGAAAGACTGATGAGACAGAGAGGGCTACACTGAGAGAGAAAAGGAGGAGGCACTGGCGGCGGCGTCGCGGCGCCGCAGCTGTCGACGCAGGTGTCCGGTGACGCAACTCTTCGCTTATCTACGCCGCCCTTGTGGGAGCAAAGCTGGCCGGGTTAAGGGGGGGGGGGGAGGAGCGGAAAACCCGCCAAGACGGCGCCGAAAGGCAAACGCTATGGCGCATACGGCGGACGGCCGTTCAACGCGGAATGACTCCTTGTAAACGGCCACTCTCCTTCCAGCCAGTCGCACAGCGACGCAGGTTATTTACCAGCCTCGGGTTCTTTGAGTATTTTGACGGAAAGCGATTGCAGTGGACGAAAAATAGTGAAGCAAAACTTGCGCAAAACAAAGCGCACCATGGAATGGCCAGAAACAATAATTATTTCGTCCTCGGTGGCATTAGCGGGAGAGCATCGCTACACCTTTTTCCAGAGAAATTTCTTTTTGCATTGTCTGTGTCAGGCGATTCCGCGTATGGTGCCGCAAACACTGAATGCGTAGTCGAAGCTGGAACAAATTAATCCACAGTAGCGGATGTTTAGAAGGCTTGTCATGCACCACGAAACGTGCCGATGTTGTTATAACAAACTTTTTGCTGACCACATGATCAGCACATAATTCCATATGGTTGCCCAATGAGCTAGCTAAGCACCTGTAGCAAAGGCAGTGCACGTTCTTGTTAAACATTGTTAATATAAACGATGGTTGAGCATAAGTGCAGTGACAGCTTTCCGTGTGAATTGGTCATAACCCACGTTTTCGAGCGTAGAAGCGCCTCAACGGAGCTAATCAGTTACCACAGCAAGTTCGTAAGCAATGATGAGGTACGAAAATGTGCAGCTGTTTTCCATGTACTGAATAGTTAGTGTACAGTGCTTTGACCACCGCCATTTCTTAAGCCACCTCCCATATAGACTCCCAGTCTGAACAGGTGTGGGACCTTAAACACTAAGAAGCAGTGCCCCCCCCCCCCCCGCACACACACACGAAATTTGAGGGCGCACGGGCTGATGCACACGCATACTTATTCACAGGCGCCCACACATACACGTATACACACATACGGCAACACACACACGCGACCGTAAACGCACGCATGCATGGGCATACACATGTGCACAGGCACGCTTAACACAAGCACGGACTCGCACATACACGCGGCACGCACACATGCACGGGTGTACACACAATCGCGCTTACACGCGAACACATGCGCAGGCTCACGCACACACACCCATACTCGGGCGAACATTATGTTCCTGTATATAATCCACAGCAAACATGTAGCTTATAACCAACGCTAAGGTGAGCTTCCGTAACGTGGATTGCAGTTAATTGCCATTATAGATGAAACGCGATTTGCTTCTGCTGGCATTCTGCTGTATTCGGAGAGCACCTTCACACATTCTAAGTCAATTAGGCCGTCATTTAACGCAAGGTCCACATACTCGTGCAGTAGCTACGCTGCTCGGCCGCCAATCCGAAGGTCGCGGGTTCGATGCCGGCCGCGGCAGTCGAATTCAGATGGAGGCGAAAAAGTAGAAGCCTGTGCACTGCGCGATATCAGCGCCCATTAAAGAACACCAAATGGTCAAAATCTCTAGAGCTTTCCACTACGACGACCCTCATAATCATATCGACGTTTTTGAGACGTAAAATACCAAATATTATATTTATGTGTTCTTCTTATGCTGCATATTCCATCTGATGAATCGTCACCTACACCCTTCTCAGGCACAAAAGCACCCTTAGAGCCTATTTTAGGGTGCTATCGAGGCAAGCACCCAAACAAATGGGTGCTTTTTTTTCAATCGACCATTTATGGGTGTTAAAGGGTGTTGCAAAGGGTGCTTTCTCGTAAAAGCACCCTTTTTACACCCTTTTGGTTGTAAAAATTTTTACTGTGATATATGATTGCAAAAAGGGGAGCTAATAAAAAAAAGAAAAACGCATCTCCCCGAATGTGATCGTGAGGAAATGCGAATGCATTTGGGTGCACCCGGTGAGTGTGCGACTAATTAATGAAGAGAGACAAGATTGTGCACGTAAGCATTACTTATTTATAGGTCAGCGCCTATTCATGCTATTGTTGTACCTGACGGCCATAATCACCACCTTGTGGTCGCTGAAGTGCACGGTCAAAGGGTCTTGGAGAAGCGTACGAGCAATAGGATGGAAAGGTGGGCTAGTTGGTAATTCATGATTGTGCAGCACTCGCAGTTTACTGAACAAGCATACGCGCGGCACAGTTTCGCGTAAAGACCAGATCAATGCAACTCCCGTGAATTGTAGTGGGGCACGTGTTGTCGGAGGCGGCAGAGAGACAATGCATAAAGTGCTTGGTCTGCATGTACTCTACCAGCCACTCATCTTGCGCACGTCAACGTTGAAGTCACCGACCAAGACAATGGGATCAGAAGGTTTGGAGCGCACACGCACACTTTCCATAGCGGCGTCCAGCTTCGCAGCAACGGCGTCCCGAGCGAGGTTGGGCGCGAAGTCTACGCCAAGCGAGCTCCGTGATGCGAGCGCCCTCATCTAAAGCCCCTAGAACTTCGTAGTTTTAGGGGCTTTACCATCACCGAGTACGCTCCTCCTTTCCTTTACCCTCCACCGCTCCGTGATGCGAGCGCCATCACACGCCTGCGTGCTCCTCCTCTCCCTTACTCTCCACCTGCTCACCACCTGCTCTGGTTGCTAGGCGTGGCGCAGCTGTTGCTAGGGGGCGAGGAGGAGCCCGCGCTGAGAGGTCTCTGCGCACGCCGACCAGGGACGCACGACAATCCCCGACTAAGAAAGGCATTCGCATATAAAATTAAAATGAATAATTATGGTAACAATGATAACGACAACGACGCCATCTAATTATGACGATGATGGTAAGCACACGTGTTTCAAATCTAGCCGCGGATTTATGACGCCACGTGACCTCGTTTCGCAGTCATGTACACTCGTTTGCTGACAGTCTCCCCACTCAACGGTCCTCACGGCGTGCAAATGGCTGAAATTGTTTTAACGCAATGAAAAGTCAGGGCCCCGAGAATCGGTCGAGTAAATCCAAGTAGTCTCAGCTGAGCTTGATTTTTTTACTCTCGCTTTTTTTTTCCTTCAGAGTGCAGCCCTCGCGTCATATGCGGGTGTGAGAGTCATGCGATCGACCGTCGAGCGCCTTCGTTCACGCATTGATATACTAGTCCGTAAGTGCGCAGGTTTGAATCTTTATCGCAGCGAATCGCACTTCTTAGAAGACAAGGGTCACTGATTGACGTGGGTCATTGTGTTGTGGTGATTAGCAATGCGAAACGCACATGCACTAGAAGCTACCTATAGAATGCCGACGTATAGATAGATAGATAGATAGATAGATAGATAGATAGATAGATAGACAGACAGACAGACAGACAGACAGACAGACAGACAGACAGACAGACAGACAGACAGACAGACAGATAGATAGATAGATAGATAGATAGATAGATAGATAGATAGATAGATAGATAGATAGATAGATAGATAGATAGATAGATAGACAGACAGACAGACAGACAGACAGACAGACAGACAGACAGACAGATAGATAGATAGATAGATAGATAGATAGATAGATAGATAGATAGATAGATAGATAGATAGATAGATAGATAGATAGATAGATAGATAGATAGATAGATAGGAGAAGCACTCAAAGGGCGTTGAGGTCGTTAATAAGAACTTCGCATTAAAGAATGCTGCGCATACGTTGCACACGAAAGTACGAGAAGCGTCGGTGTGTTAGGGTTTTCAAACTGCAGTACAGGGTATTGTTGTCTAGTAAATTTTTTTATAGTGCAAATAACGGATCGGAAAATGTACCTCCACATCGGTCTTTTTTTCGTTCGCGATACAGGAAAACCTATAGTGAGGATGCGTTACAAGCAAGCCTGCGTTGCATCCCTCGCGAAGTGGTGAGGTTTGAAATGCGCGGTAGCAATGGAAACAAAATAACAAAATGCAAAAAGAGCAAAACGAACGTTCGCTGTGTCGAAGAAAAAAAAAGATGTTTGTAATATCTTGCTTTACAAACCGCGGCAGCTGCGGCGTTGCGTTCCTTTCTGATGACGTCATCGGCGCATCCGTGAAGCCGTCTATATACCTATCGCGTTTTGTAACACGACGCACCGTGTTTTAGCGCTGCACACATTCCTTTGCGGAATGGTGACAAAGGCAGGGATCGAGTAGGTTGGGAAAATATGGGGTGATTACTTTTTCACAGGGATCGGTCGTAACGCGAAGGTATAACGTCGCTTCGTTTAAGCAGTTGCATTTTCGTTACCAATTATTTATTACATGCACTCTGTTATCTATCGAATTTCATACGGATCGGTCATACGGAATTTCATACGGATATCTTTCGTACGGATCGGTCGTAACGCGAAGGTATAACGTCGCTTCGTTGAAGCAGTTGCAATTTTGATACCAATTCTTTACTACACGCACTCTGTTATGTATGGAATCTATATCGAATTTATTGACGCGATAGTGTTAAATAGCTCGTTTCGCGAAAATTCCGGTGTCGGCGTTGCCGCCGTTGGTTGTGAGCGAAAAATCGTGATCTTGTGCATGACTGAAAAAGAAATATGCAAATAAGGTAAATTATACAAAAATTTCGGTCTGAGTGAGGTTCTAACTCGAGTATTTTGCAAGTTTTCTATCACAGAGCCACGCGTCAACTCGAATTTACACAGAAAATAACTTACTCTGCTTGGAAGTGCCGTGAAAGTAGCCTGCATGCTTTACAAATAGACGTGTACATGCTTCGCAGTGCAACATGTAATATCACAGTAATAATGCGTGGTGCAAGCGTACATTGCGATCGAGCGTCAGAACAAGCGATTATCATGAATTCGTGGTTTAAATTGGGCCGTCTACTACAAAAGACAAACTGTACACATTACTGCGCCTTTGCCCTTAAAGGGACACTAAAGTCAAATAACAGTTTGCCCTGAAAAGTTTCGAATTTGCGTGTTGTTCAATGAAAAAGGGGGAGATGAAAGTGATGAATAGTCGAAAATGTTGCCATGCGTTTTGTGCTGACCCGCTGTCGCGAAAGCGTTCAGTCTGAAGAGTCGTGACAGGTAAGTTACAGGGCGTGGGTTCGACTTCTGTGAGGGCAAAATACACAGAACATTCGTGGAACAATGTATCGGTACACGTAAAAAAAGTAAATAGAGCGTGCTGTGAAATATAATTATGAGGCTCTGCAAACACGTCATGCCTCATAATCCCATTGAGATTTTCGGCACATAAACCATAGAATTTAGCCTCTTTAATGGTGGTGTCGTGGTGACAGCCTCAAAATATAACTCGAAAATATAAACTTGAAAAAACTATTCGGGCACCAAGGAAAGCTTTGTGCCGTGTTTATCCACAATCCATCAATCAATCAATCAATCAATCAATCAATCAATCAATCAATCAATCAATCAATCAATGGATCGATCTTGCGAGCGTTTTTATTTTTCGTTGAAAATGGTGAGTACAGAAATAAAAGCTTGAACAGATTGACCGCCGATAAAGGTTAGCACTTAGAAGCTGGACTATAACGTCTTCACCACTTATTACTTGGCATTACGAGCTGACGACGCTAAGACTACACAAAGTGCAACGCATGGCATGACGCTTAGTAATGTAGCAACACTGTGATTTCTCTGGGAAAGCACGTGCAGAACTGACGTGAATGATGGCGAGCACGTGAACGGTAGAGTGCAATATACCTCTGATGCGGGGCTCCATTTGCTATCGTTTTATAGACTAGGCTTGTTTGCGTCGGTGCGCACGTATGAGTCACAACCAAGACTGACGTGTCGGAGACGGCTTTGTTCGCCGTCGGCGGAGCTTGCCGCCTGATCATGTATTACACGAACGGGACAGTGATGCAGTATAGAATGACGGCATATATACCAATCCCTGTGCGACCTGAGTTACACCATAGATAAATATTTAAGATCCCGCATACACCAAAAATGATAAGAGAACACACGTGTAAGGGCTTCTAGTAGGAGCTTTAAAGGACCGTAAACAACGCCTGAGAATGTGAGAACCGAGTGCTTCATCATCTCCCGGCGTTTCCCGTTCTAAGGAACACGCTTTGTGACGTCAACAATTTGTCCACGTGACGTCAGGATCAAATGAGCTCTCGATTGGTCGATATATGCAATTTATACGTTGTGAAGTGTTTCGTACGCTCTACTTCGGCATGCAATTGAATATCCATTCTGCCTTGTCTCGCTTGACTATCGTGCGTCATAAACTGATTTCACTTCGTTCTCCGCGTTTGCGACTGCACAAGCAGAAATAGCGGTGTACAGTCAAAAAGCACAGAATTCCGACTGGCTTAACACTATAGTGCTGACATTGCTTGTGTTTCATGAAGAAATAAGTGGCGAGGAGGAGATAGCGCTCGTAGGAAGAGTAGTGAAGGCGAGATATATACTGTCTAACTTTTGAAATAGGTGTGGTTTATGGGCTATTTAAGGTAAAATTTGGTACGATAATCCAGATGTAGAGAGGTTGAAAAGTATGTTGGAGTAGCTATTGGGGGAAGGGGGGCTGTAGTTAGGGTGCTTAACCTGATTTGAGTGATATGTAGGGTTTAACGTCCCAAAACCACGATATGATTATGAGAGACGTCGTAGTGGAGGGCTCCGGAAATTTCGACTACCTGTGGTTCTTTTACGTGCACCCAAATCCGAGCACACGGGCCTAGAACATTTCCGCCTCCATCGCAAATGCAGCCGCCGCAGCCGCGATTTGAACCCACGACCTGCGGGTCAGCAGTTGAGTACCTTAGCAACCGCGGCGGGGTGGTGCTTAACCTCCGACGTTCCAAAATGGTTAACACTTTATGTATATTATTCATTTATTTATTCGTTCAAGGCTAAATTGTTACAGTTTGCTTTGGAGGACACGACTAAAGGCTGAGTAAACACCTGACTAGGTCGTGCCAACCTGGCAGCAAAAACATAAACACACCAACAAGCATTTGTCGTTCAGAACGCACTGGTACATAATCATCCAGAACCGAATTAAAGAAAATTATATGAGTGCCAAGGATATAAAGAGATATAAAGTAGGTTTAAATGTGCTTATATATCCGTAAATACCACACTAACGCATAGAAACAAAGGAACACCTTTAGAGGAGGACTCCGGAAATTTCGGCCACCTGGAGCGCTTTAAAGCGCAACTAAGTCTTAGCACACGGGCCTAAAGCATTTTCACCTCAGTCGAAAACGTGGCCGCCGCTGCCAGGATTCGAACAGGCGACCTGCGGATCGGCAGTCGAGTACAATAACCATTAGAGCACAGCGGCGGGCCAGAATTCTGTCCATGCTTGTCAGAATTAACAAATTTCATTTTACACATGCGTGGTACACCCAGGAGTATTTGACAGCCTCCGCGTTTATCTGTAGTGGTCACTTCTGCGTCCATTCTTTTCGTTCGTGCATTGACCCTCTACCGTTGGATACCAATGACAGCAACGTCCAGTGCATAGCGGGGAGATGGGCTCCGGCCAAGCAAAGTCAACGAACCCCCGTATAGGTCGTCGTAAACCTTTAGGATCTGAAATGGTGGCCCGGCAACGATTACACGTATACAGGGACCTATATAAACACCTATATATAGACCGCTGCGTGCTTAACGCCAGACGCGGCACGGTGGATGTTAGTGGCAGTTGTGTATGTTCGCATGCACGCGCGTGCAAAGCGTGCGACTGCGACGCCGTCATTATTGTAACGGATTGCTAATGTAAACGGGAAACGGGGGCCAGTCGGCCTGGACGCACGTTTGGAAGGAGAGAGAGAGAGAGGAATGGACAAATGAAGGAAAGGTAGGAAATTTGTCCGGAAGGGAAATGTTTGGTACACTACCATACGTCCGGGGGAACGTGAAGGGAGAGATAGAAATAACAGCGGATACTCAAAGGATTAGCCAATTTAATTTATTCATTTCTTCCTTGCAAAGTTAGAAATGAAGAAAATAGAGTGGGAGAGAGTCAGAAAGAGGCTCTTTATATATATATATATATAAACATGTTTGCCAGCCGGTACACAACCGCTGACATGCTGTACTGTGTAGGGAAAGGGAGTGGGATGTAAATATTGCAAAAGAAAGAAAAAATGATAAAAAGAAAGACCATAAGCAGAAATGCTAAATGCACAAGTGAACCTCTTTTCCTGTCGAAAAGCCTAAACTGCGTTTCTCATTCAAGTTGTAAACATTGTTGCCAGGTTCCCACGAAAGCGAGCAACCCATGGTCTTGCTGACTTGCTTTAAGCCGCCATTTTGTTGCATGGCGACAAACTGTAAATTCGGGTCGTCGTGCGACTTTGGTCGGTAAAATAGCAAGCCTATTCCGTTATTCTAGCATAGAGGGTAATGAAATCGACATAAATCCATACCTTGACAGCCAATACGGGGGGGGGGGCGTTGACGTCATTCGTGACGTCATGACAGAACTGAATAATGCGCGCTTATCATTGACGCCATCGCGACAGCCATCCGAGGATATTAGCACGCAAAAAAAAGCTATCGTTAGGGACGCGTCACGTGAAGATCTTGAGCAGCGATCGATGGTTAATCCCTTTCATCCGACACGAGCTCGTCGATTCATCATGTATGGTCTAAGAAACGTTAGCACCATCTGAAGCCGGGGGGACTTAATTGTTCCCAATGAATATTCATCCTTTATCTTGCATCTACCCCCTTCTTTTTTTTAAATGTCTCCTAAGTCCGCTTTGGTAGAACAATGAGTATGGTACTCGGCTACTGACCTGAATGTCGCAGGTGCGATCCCAGTCGCATTTTGATGGAGGCGAAAAATGGTAAAGGCCCACGTGTGCTTAGTGATGTCAGTGCATGCAGAAGAACACCAGGTGGTCGACATTTCGGGAGCCCTCCACTAAGGTGCCTTTCATAACCGTATCCTGGTTTCGGGACCTAAAAACCCCTGTTACAATGATAATAGGAAAGAGAGTGAGCGACTTCTTCCTCGCCTGCACTGCCCTTTTTCATCTCCTTGTCATTTATCAGTTCATAAAACAAGCGCACAATGTCGACACTCAGCATTAAGCCTATCAGGATTGTGCGCTTTTGTGCGTACGAGCACCCACACTGCTTATCACCCTATCAAGGGTTGATGCCGCAAAAGAACTTCACCGAATTGCGCATAATACCGCACTTATGCGTCGGAATCTTCCAACAAAGTCTACTGGACGTCCACAGAACCTCTCTTCATTGCTTCAATTACAGCTACCATCAAAGACTTAACGACGGGATGCTACAATGCTGTATCGGTTGTGGATCGGCGTTGCCTTCAACAATTCATTAGGTCATTGCATTGCTATGGCTGACTCCCCCAACTGCGATAACTGCCATTGTGTAGAAACTCTCGACCATGTCCTGCGCTATTGTCCAGACTTTGAAGAAGATCGCCGGACTCTCTAGAGTGCCTTAAGGAGGCTGGATGACCGACCCTTGACTCTGGGGAAGATCTTGGGAGCGTTGTTTTCACGTACTTCAGTCCAGAAAGCTACACAAGCCCTTCTACTTGAGGGCAACGTCACTGTGCGACCATCTGTGAAACCTAAATAGTGTGCGCGGTGTGCGTGTTATGTGCAATGTGTCTCTCCTCCTCTCCTACCTCGTTCCCATCTCCGCCGTGTATGGTAGCAAACTGCACTTAGTATAGTTAGCATCCCTACCTTTCTGATATTTTTTCTTCTCTGTGTCCCTTTTGGTTATGCATCGTTGTATCCAGTTGCGCAGTCAAAAGCACTTGAAACAAAATGAAATCACTTGATCGCGCACGATGGTCAGGCAAAGGCAGATAAGGGAGTGCGACTGCACGTCAGAGCAAGGTAAGAGATGATTAAAAAATTGACATACCTCGATTATGGACTAATCGAGAGTTGGTTTCCTGATGACATCATGTAAGCAGGCTGCTGGCGTCACAAATTGTGCAAGTACGAGAAACACTGCAATAGAATGTAGCACTCGTTTTTTTTTTTTCAAATATTGCTTTGAAAAATCTATAGCGGCCCTTTAGCGAAACCACTGCTTACGGGTCATGCAAGGTATTGATGTCGTCTAACATAGCACTGTAAAGGAGTGAACTTGCAATCAATACTGCGAGGGATAGAGATAATACAGCTTTGTTCTGAGCACGCGCGTTGCGGCGAGGCGCGGTGCTCGGAAGATTACATTCTAATATTATACGTAGTTCTACGTCACGAAACTATGGTATGAATATAAGGGACGCCGTAGTGGAAGGCTCTGAAAACTTCGACCACATAATTGATTGATGTGGGGGGTTTAACGTCCCAAAACCACCATATATGATTATGAGAGACGCCGTAGTGGAGGGCTCCGGAAATTTCGACCACCTGGGGTTCTTTTAACGTGCACCCAAATCTGAGCACACGGGCCTACAACATTCCCGCCTCCATCGGAAATGCAGCCGCCGCAGCCGGGATTTGAACCCGCGACCTGTGGGTCAGCAGTTGAGTACCTTGGAGACCACCACGGTGGAGAAACTTCGACCGCGTAGTGTTCCTTAACGTGTACTCACATCACACAGGGCACCGAATTCTACAGCCTCTTGCCCTCCATTGAAATGTGACCACCGCAATCGGAATCGAACCCGCGACCTTCCGGTCAGTAGCCGAGTACCACAACCGTGCACTGTACTGCCGAGCCGGAAGAACACAATCAGTGGTTAAAGCGCGATCTAATCGAAGTCGGATCACGGTAATACCACAATCGGAGTACGAAGCACGCAGGATTACTTTTGGGAACCAGAGACTGCTAAATTTGCTCTTATTTTGTAGCACACACACACACGCTGTGGCATGTCACATGTGTGCGCGGCCACCATGTCTGGGATTCGAAGCTGCACCCTCGAGCTGAGCAGCGCTATACGCCACAAACGCTAAGCAAAGGCAGCCGAGTTTTCTAAAGTAATATTATTAATATAATAATATATTAGTAAGTGTTGGGGTATAACCTCTCGATATTGCGATATGATTTTTTTTATTTGCAACATTACCCGCTGCGCCATCTTAATGTGGATGGCACAGCGCTGCATATAATGAATCCGCAGTTTTGTAGCTATTAAATCAACTGGTAACATATTCCAATCGATAATGTCTTGTGAAAAAAAAAGATGCATAAACAGATCAGTTTTGGGGTTGTATGGCCGCACTTCAAAATTGTGGTCACGATGAGAGGATTGATACTGTGCTGGTTTTAAATATTCGGAAGGATTAATGCCCGTTTTCTTGTTATAGATTGAATAATGTAGTTTTTAATCTTAGATTACGTCTTCGATCTTGCAAGTATTGTCAATTAAGATCTCTCTTCATACATCGGGAACTTTCAGTTCGGTCATATTTTTCCCAGAACAAATCTCGCTACGATCGACTGAATGCGATCAAGTGCATGAATATGTACAGTGTGAAACGGATTTCACAAAGGACATTTAGGGGACGCCGTAGCGGCGAGGTCCGGAAACTCCGACGCCCTGGGATTCATCGACGTGCATCTAAATCTAAGTACACGAGCCTTTAGAATTTCGTTCCCGCTAAAATGTAACTAGGATTCGATGCCGCGCCCTTCGAATCAACAGCGACGGGATTTTCTAGGAGAGGTACACAAGAAGAAACAAAAACGTCAGCAAGATAGCTGCACGTTTGCTTAGCGGGACGAGATACGCCCCCGAATGGCGCAATCTTAGTAAAGAAACTATACGCGGTTCGAAGCACTGCAAGTCTTCCAGCGTAGCAGCGCGCGCGTTAACGCTGACTCAACAACTTATAGATGATGTAACAAAACTGTAGTGCGGCAGAAGTGGATAGCGACAGACTTTCGAACTGCCGAGGTCCCACCGGGAACAGCCACACACTGGAAGCCACGACAAAGCCCGAATAGAGGGTGCAGGCGATGCGGCTTTCCAAAGTGTGAGTAGAGATCTCTTGCGAAGATTTTACGTAAGGGAGACTTGGGCTGTTAATTATTTCTTTTTTGATTATGTGGGCGTGATTTGATAAGGCCAGGAATCGTCACATGCACCGACCCGACCAGTTTCATTTGTCTAGCGCAGCGCCATTCGTTCAATCGTTAAAGGTACAAAACATGAAGCTGACTGCATAACAAGTTGATGAGAGCCCAAACAGCCCAACAGCACCGAAAATAATCCGTAAGATATATCCGGCGTATGTGCCTGGTGAGAACCGCGAGGCCTAAGAGATGGATATATCTTTTAACTGACCGCGTGCTCAGATTTGGGTGCACGTTAATGAACCCCAGGTGGTCGAAATTTCCGGAGCCCTCCGCTACGGCGTCTCTCATAATCGTATGGTCGTTTTGGGACGTTAAACCCCACATATCAGTCAATTATCTTTTCACTGAATAAGGGCACGCACACAGACACGGACACTAGAACAGAAAATTGCGCAGATCAAGAGCGCTTACTCGCAACTTAAGTTTATTGGAAAGAAATGTAGGTGCATATGTATCACTCCTGTCACATGACCTGGCAGGTACCAACCTTTCTTTCGAATAAACTTTAGTAGCGAGTAGGCGCTCTTGGTCTGTGCAATTTCCCGTTCTAGTGACTGTGTCTGTGCGCGCGCCCTTATTCAGTTAAAAGATGAACCAATACCAACTAGCTCAGTTATCTGTGCTACTGCGATGGGTGCATGAATGGAAAAACTTAAGGACATGCATTAGCGCACAGCAGACCGCTTTCTGATGACAGCGAAAACCGCAGAGCATCTACGCATCAACAGGAGAAAATATTCGGCGATTTGATGTGCTACATCCAGGATTTGATCATGAGGACCACGGTATATTGGTCGACTCTAAGGTCCAGTTGATCACTTGAGGTTGCATACCATGAACCAAAATCTCGCTTGCAATAACGTCGGGCTACCCCTGGACACAGTACCGCCTAACGTGCGCAAGGAGTATGTGTAAGCGCAGAGCGTCTGCTACGTTGTTTGCTAAGAGATGCATTCGCACTATCAGCCTTATCTGTGCGGCCATGTGTTCGAATAGCCCGTTTGACGATGATCGTCGCATCGCTGCTCTCGTTGCTTCTCGCCGATATTTGGCCGAAATTAGACACTTCCGTTTCTCGGGGTTGGTGCTCGCGCGACATTACTGGAGATACTTCGAGTGTGCTTATGCATGCGTATTATTCACGCGTAGCTATCGTACCGCCCCAACAATGCGTCGGGAGCGGGAATCGCTCGCGTCGAAGACGCGGTGATCGTCACACCTTCGATTACATCGACAGACCGCGCCGCACGCGGCATTACTGCAGAAAGGAACGGTGGCGGCATCAGCTCGCGAGCACGCACAAGTGGCGAAGTGCTCACTTGGCGGCTCAAACTGCTACCGTGCGCGTGGAGCAACTCCCCTCGCACAGCCTACTGGAAAAAAGAACAAGGCTCTCTTCCCTCCCTCAAGCACTTTCACCCTCCGCCGTCACCTCCTCAGCGTCGGGGCAGCGCACCTTTTCTTCTGGGCTCGCACAGCTGGGTTGGCAGCGACTCAGAACAGCCTCCGCACACGCCGGGAGCAGTCGGCGAGCGCAGCGACGGCCGCCGACGGCGAGGGAGAGAGAACCAGCTAAAAATAATGACCGCGTGGTAGGACCGGGTCCGGATCCCCGGTCTCGCACCCTTCTCGCGCCACCCGAGGACCAGAGAGGCCCGAACCGACGACGGAGACGGCATCATCAGCAGCGGCCGCAGCGCCCCACGGGCGCCGGTACCCATGCGACCACCGATGACGCTGGACCCCGAGGGACCGCTGTCCTGGACCTTCCGGAACGTGTCGTCACCGGAGGTCCCCGGCTGTGGCACGTGAAGCTTGGAATGCGTCCGTGTTATCATCTGTCGCGTCGCCGTGTTGTGTGCGATGCAGTGAACGAGACTTGGAAGACGGTGTCGACACCGCTGCTGCCAGAACGGCCCAAGACGTCCCAGTTGGATTACTCACCCTACGCACCGATCCTGTAACGCATTCGCGTTGTCATACTTGGCAGCTTGTGCTTATTCGATATACATTCTGCACACCATTCCTTCGGATCATCTTCCGTACTCGTTCGATGAGGGCCTTCTGCGAACGTCATTGTGATAAAGTGTGAACTGTGTTCTTCAGATCTTTCGTCTGCGTGCCATACGCTGATTGTCCTTGGTCATCCAACAGACTCATGCTTTTTGCTGTGCTTGCAGCAATCGCGTTTGGATTCACCGATAAGACAGCTAGCTATACGACGTGCAATGATATTGAGGAACTAGTGAAATAATCTATTTTCAGTTGTTTTACTATACGCAGTGTTTGCGCCGACGTCAATCGTCATCGGGAGTTAAGTTTCGTTTTTAGCGCGGGCCACAATACCCAGCTAATCGGAAGGGAGTGATGCAGTGTTGATGCAGGAACCCGGGATTGATTTCTCAAGAAGCTGCTGCTTCTTCTGACGTATTTCGTGCCGTGACGTCGAACGATTGTTGTCAGGCTAAACCGAAGTACGGGAGAAACAGCCCCCCGAATATACTTGTGCGATACAAGTAAGCGAAACAAAAGGAATGCGTTAATATATCAAGCATCAATAAAAAAATCGGAGACGGCCTTTTTAAAGCGCGACGAGCGTCAACGCAAGCATCGTTGACAGTGGTTCGACCTCAGCTCCCAGCGATACAGAACCCGAAGAAGTTGATCTTCAACACCGCTCGGCGTGGTGACCAGGCTACAGAAAAGTATTTCTTGCTTTCGCTGTTCCGCAGACGTTATAGGTGCTGCTCCTGAGATTTCGAATCGTCTTGTGACGAGTCATCCAAAGCCAAGAGGTTCTCCTGCGTCCAAATCGAAAAAAAGCTCCATGTTACTCCTTGAGGTCCTGCAGTTGCAATAGATCACCTAGAAGCAGCGACCATCTGACGTCTTCAAATCAAGCGAGCCTCGCGTTCCGTTTCGTGCCATGTGGCCTTCAAAACAGTATGCCATGTGATCCCTTCGCAGAGAGTGACTACATCGACGACCCTTCGGCGGGAGTAGAGGGGGTCGCACCGCAGCGGTCTTCCGCTGGCATCAGTCGACCACTGGTATCACTCGTAGTACAATGTGCTCTGGGTACGGACCGGTGACCAGCCTGGCTCCGACTTTGATCACGCCTCGACGCTCCCTCAACAAGCTCCGGTGCGCGGCCTGCATAGAGAGCAGCTGTTTCTCGCAGCAAATGTGAGCCGCAGCTGCGGCGGCGTATACAGCTTATTGCCGATTGAGATAGGGCTTGGAGACCGCGTTTCGCGGCCCCGACTGAGCGACCACAGCTGTGCACAGCAAAGTTCCCTGCGAAGGGATTTTTTAGAACGCCGAAAGAAACATAATTGTACGTACCAATAGGAAGTCTGGCTCTTGGACGGAACGACGCTAGGGTTCACGGACATTTGTCTTCAACGTGAGAAGCGGCGCGTGACGTCAGAGAGGGGTGTGTGTGTGTGTGTGCGTGTTTGTGCGCGTGTGCTTGGTTCGCGCTCGCTCCCGAAGGCGTGTGGTTTCGCGGAGGCGAGCCTTTTTTCTCTGTGCTCACGGTTCAGTGACGTGTCTGCTGACGGCAACGGCGAATCTTGGTGACGCGAAGAGTGAAATATTCGCCGGACGAGAGGACAAGAAGAATACGGCGAGGAAAAGAAGGGGAGCGACAGACAAGACAGACTCGAGAAGCGGCCGAGTAGGACCCAGGCAGCCAGTTGCGTGGGAAATTTGTGTACGGAAGCCAAGTTGTCTGCGGCGTCAATCAAGCTTCGCCTTGTGTATGTTGACCGAATCCCCGAAGACCGGGAATGGATTACGCTATGAGGCCGTAGTTTCAACTGCGGCGCCTGCGACCTAGCCCGATCCAGGTGCGCTTCGCCGACGCGTACATACCTGCGCACACTACCTGGCAGTTTCGTTGGATTCGTCCACCTACCGGGAGAAATCATGATTCCTAGAACGGTAAGCGATCTATTTTTTCCCCCTGGACTTCAAAGATTTTTATTAACCGTGGCGGTGGATTTGTAATTATGATGCTTGATTAGAGCCCCGATTGATTGATTTGTGGCGTTTAACGTCCCAAAACCACCATATGATTATGAGAGACGCCGTAGTGGAGGGCTCCGGAAATTGTGATCACCTGGGGTTCTTCAACGTGCACCCAAATTTGAACACACGGGCCTACAACATTTCCGCCTCCATCGGAAATGCAGCCGCCGCAGCCGGGATTTGATCCCGCGACCTGCGGGTCAGCAGCCGAATCTTAGCCACTAGACCACCGCGGTGGAGCAACTGCAGTCCCGATGGTCACGGGTTGGGATTCTTGAGAAGGCAGCCGCATTTCAGTAACGGCGGAATCTATAGAGGCCGTTGCTCTGAAATATACGTGCACGTTACATAACTCCGGGTGTTCGACAATGCCGGATCCCTGTGCTACGGTATCTCTTAATAATACGGAGGCTTGGTACGCAAGGTCCCCGAATTTACTGTCATATTCAATGATTTCATTTCCCGCACCAGTCGTGGGTGTTGCACAGAAAATAACAATACCCAAAACAAAACTGCTAGCTGATATAGTATTCCAAGAACAGACCGGCTGACACTGTAATCGTAGACGTTTAGGTGGCTGATGTGTGGATGATTGGCCAAGACTGGCGCGCGCTACGGAGAGCGCGAAAGGCTTCCTACATACCGTCCTGTTTGCCTATCGTAAATCAAATCATTGCAGCTGTGGCGCGGGAAGCGCCGCGTGGATTTCGGGACGAAAAAGAGGGCCGCCCGCGCATTGCCCGCGTCAGCGGGTTCGAGCCACAGGTATAAATATAAACGAAACATTGAATATAAAAAAATCGTTGAATGCGTTTTATTTGTTTCTTTCTTACGCAGCCAGGCGTGCCTTCCGCGTTTGTAACAGTGGTTCAATTATATTCCGCAACCATCGATTGTGGCAAATCAGTGAAGCTTAAAGACACTGGCTTTTAAATTACATTTATCGTGACTTTGGGCATTTTGGTCAATGGTCAACCATGGTCAACCATTGGTCAACTATTTGTCAACCATTCTTATCAGGATGCATTTTTTTTTGCTTGATCTGCAGGATTTTTCGAAAAGGTGTACTAAAAGAGTCTCACTGCATGATTTCCGTGATACAAAGCTATTTGTTGTCTAGATTTTCACTTTGCGTTACAAACGTTCTTCGGATCTATAAGAGCTAAACCATTCTTATCGGAAACTTCAAACTCACAGTGCTTTAGTTGACACAAGCGCTAAGCGAACAATATTGAGTGCAGCAGGGAAACAAGGGGTGTACTTGTTCGCCCAGTGTGTTTATACATTGGCATGCGTGCCATTACACGCAAGTTCGCCTTCAGAGCGGGGCGATGGTTGATCGCAGCGCCCCCCTCCTTCCTATATTAAGTCAATGTATGGGACATACGTCGCACCCCCTTCCCCCTCTAGGATGACAATGGTAGAAGTCACCCCCACCCCCTTATTTCCGAATATTCATACCTTAAGGTCACACGCAGTGATCAATATGCGTTCCTGTGGGAACAAAAAAAAAACCTCGAATTGCGATAAAATGTGTGAGCAGACGCACATACGAAGGAAACACTGCTGGCTACCATACCAAAGCTTGCAATATTATTAATAACTAACAGACAATGATGTCGAGGAAAGTATAGGAGATGTTATTAGAAGTAATTGTAAATAATGTAAATGCGAATAAAGAGTAGTGGACGAAAAGACAACTAGCCACCGGTAGGGGCCAAACCTGTGACCTTCGGTACTTTGCTTGGCATCATTTTTTATCAGTTGTCATTAATGTTCTGTCTGATAAAAAACAACAACAAAAGAACGAGTCCATAAGTATACACTTCTTTCCTCCAAAGCTTGCTGTTGCCATTCGGAGGAACTTGGGTTGTTATCGTGCAAACAACGACGACGCGCTAATTTAAGATCGGCTCACTCCGTCTCTCCTTTCATCTTCGCCACGAACGGAAACTGAGGTCGATCAATTACACAGCCAATAAGATGCGTCCCCAACATCGTCTGTCATCGCGCCCTTCGATGCGACGCGCGCAGGCTTGTGGCGCGAGCAGAACGTAGTCGGCCGCGTGTGAATGACGTTTATGCAAATGAAGGCGTTCTCCTTAGCAGCGTCGTCCTGTCGCTATAGCTGCATTATACTGTTGAGAGCGCGCACGCATGGTATGCACTGCTCGGAACGTGCAGCTCGCGCTTCGCAACGTCAGTTAGGTGCAGCGATAGTGATGTGGTCTCTGTTTTATAGACAAAGGGAGTGCAATATAAGTGAAATACGAGAAACAATGCGGGGTTAAGAAAACGGGTACGAAAATATGCGTTGCAGAGGGGCGGAATGCAATGACGTAGTCATTGTTAACCTCGCCGTAGTCGTTGTCATTGCTTCTACCGCAACTGTGTACGTGAACATATAAGTGTGCAACTGAAATCTCATCCCCAGCTGTTATATTTGGATCGGTTATAAGATTGCGTAAACAACAAAACGACAGCGGTATAGCATTTCGAGCAGCTTTGTCACGACCCGCAGATAAACGAGAGGTCAGAGGTTCGACCCCCGCCCGCTCCGGGTGCACTACAACCTCGAGGAATTGTCAAAGCGCTTGTGCAAGCTGACTCGAATTCGACAGGGAACTCGCAACCGTACTGCGTCCATCACAACCAACGGTGCCGTTTAAAGATGCTTTACGCCGTAACCTTTGTGACATTTATAACGATATAATTACGTAGCAGTTATTGAAGGCTATTCGTTCATGATTACGAAGACAGAATAATATATGGCTGGCGCATGCTGTTCGTCTTGCGCATTGCAGCGTGCGTGCGTAGTTGTAAAAACGACTCTGTATAGTTTTTCCCGCGTCTTTGTTTTGAAGAGTGAGAGAACAGATTTTTCGTCGTGTTTAAATCGTTTCAATTAACCTTACAATCGCTACATTATAGTTAAAGAAAGAGAATTAACGTTCTCCATGCTTTATCTGGCCTAATTGTCATTTCGATTGGTTAAGTTTAACATATAAACAACCCCCACCTCCCCCCCCCCACCAAAAAAAAAAATCCCCTGCCTTCGCAATTACGGTAGGCAAAGTCGTTGAACTACTTCGTGCGAACTCTTCTACTGCAAGCAGTCTTGCTAGAATCCGCAGCGTTGCACTCAATGCATCACACAGACCGAGTATACATATCGCCTGTATTACGGCTCCCTCAATACGCCGTCGCCATGGTTACGGCAACGTGGGAGCACAGGTGCGCGCTGTTGGGGATCCGATGGCGTGCAGGGATACTGCGCTGCGTGTGACGTGCGATCACCGCGCTTTCATTGTATGTATACTGCGTGCGCAGATGGCTGCAGATAAAACGGAATGGAATTGTTGAAATAACGTCTCCGCCGGGCAATCGAAATGCCGCCAGAGCACGGTTCGTAATTACGCGAAATGTCGAACGCATGTGAATTGGGGTGTTGTCTGTCGACTAAATGCAGCGAAGCAAAGCCCCACATAATAGTCGCCTTGAAATACCTCTGTCGTTTGTTTCGCACTGACGTATATTGCTTGGTGAATACGACCTGTGTGTCCCTCATTCCGTAACTAAACGGATCAACTCTAACACAGAGTGTTAACTGTTCCACCAGACTTTTCTCACTGGTGCTAATAAAAAAAGTAAAAAAAAACTGGTAGGCTTGCATGGAACAAGCAGCCCATTAACACTGAAAGCTGCGGGCGATTGTGGTGTTAAAGATCGTTTATTAACAAAAGAGAGGTGTATGACTCCATCAGGGGTCCGTACAGACAAAATGAACCCCATTGGTTGAAACCGCCCCTTTGGCTCTGATACCAGGCCCGCTGTTCATGAAGGTCTGAGTGACCGAGCAGGGGCGCCTCCCAGCCCTGAGCGGCCACCATAGAGCCACCTATAAACCCTCTCGGCGCGACTACGGCGAGAACTGTGGCAAGACATCCACTATACCATAAATCATAATTTTGCCAAGAAGGATTGTACTCAGTATGCTATATCATTCAACGTTCTCCACTAGGTACCCGCTAAGCGTCTTTGGGGCATGATATACACTTTTTCGATGACGTGGCTGATGAAGATGGCGAATCATGGCCGATACCTTTGTAATGAGTAAGAAGCTTTTAACTAGACACTCGTTACACAATTCGCATTGTGTGACGCCTGGCTGTTCTTTTACTCTTCCACCACGCTCTATTACATCTTTCAACGGGATTTCTTGCCCGACGTGATGCATATGATCTTCTTTCTGCAGAGTTCAAAGCACGGGACTTGGTTCTGTGTTACGTTCGTTCATCCTGCGCACGTTTATTTTCAACTCTCTCCGAGTTCAAACCGGGTGAGATTCGAACCCAGACCCCGTGCGTGACAGTAGAGTATTATATATATTACTCTACTGCCACGCAAATGGTTTCACTTCAAATCTCTTACCGGTTCTGGATATAATTTTTTACTCCTTGCGAGCGGTTACAGACTCGACGTCGGCGGCGTTGGACAGCTACGCTGTCTGAGTAGATTCTTCATGCGATACGGCAACACATTTCACTGCAAATGTGAAAGGGCCCCTTGTAAATTTGCGTAAGACGATTCGAAGGTGATAACCATCTTCTTCCTCTTCTCATACTACTCACAGTCTACTACTCCCCCTTTTTTTTTGCCTAATAGTTGTCGTCGTCAAGTACTAGAAAAACACGCGAAATTACGCCATTACGCACATGGACAAGCACGCACGCACTTTGTCCCAGTACTTCAATACAAATTTTACCAGAAAAGAGGCGTTGTAAAGAAACGCAAATAATTGCACAATCGATATGTCAACCCATGGAATTGAGGTTCGCAAAGGTGCACCCTCGGCAGACACTGGGTACTTGTAAATAGTTTCCTAATTATTGCTGGTAAAGCTATGAACCATCCAATGTCTATGCTTTAAACTATGAAGCTGCTTAAGCTCAAGAAATTCCCATTAGTTGCGAACAGAAATTATCCCACCATGTTTGTTTGCTTGTTTGTTTGTTTGTTGCCTCTAAGCTGTAAAGCATGTGAAACACTGATTGAGAGTCTATAATTAAAAGGTTAAAGAAAAAAATGGCAAGTGAACTTTCAGAAAATAAAATAATAAAATTAAGATAAATCAATACGAGAAAAAAGAGAGCTAGAACAATATTAGGAGACTGAAATTTCGATTGGACCAGACACTTTAGTTTACCTCACCCGATCAAAATTGAATGAACGTGCGACGTTCACTTACATTATCAATCATATCACAAGAAGTCGTCAAGAATATATTTAAGTGGGCATTATATTGACATGCGTTTGAATTCTTGAATAAAATTGCATACCGCATCAAATACGTTTCTGTTGCCATGTCCCAAGCAGGAGGCTCCGGAACTGAGAACATTCTCTGCAGTTAAATTGAAACCTACTGTGGAAAAACGAAACAACTTAAGGTCTCTTCCTAATTAATGAATAGTTCCCACTTTCTGCCCCGCCGTGGTGGTCTAGTGGCTAAGGTACTCGGCTGCTGACCCGCAGGTCGCGGGTTCGAATCCCGGCTGCGGCGGCTGCATTTCCGATGGAGGCGGAAATGTTGTAGGCCCGTGTGCCCAGATTTGGGTGCACGTTAAAGAACCCCAGGTGGTAAAATTTCCGGAGTCCTCCACTACGGCGTCTCTCATAATCATATGGTGGTTTTGGGACGTTAAACCCCACATATCAATCAGTTCCCACTTTCTAGATTAAGTCCACTGAGGTTTGCCAGTGATACCTCAGATACCGATACTCCGTCCATTTAGGAATATTTTTCATCAAATCTGAGCCGCCCCACGCTGTTTTCCTCCTCTTCTGCTTTGCTTCCGCAACATGCGCACCGATATGCCCGGCGTGAGAAAGATGATAGGTGATGGGTATAAGAGAAGTACAAAGATATATAGAGTGATAGACGTGGTGAGAGAGAGTCTCGTCAGCGCAGTCGCCAGCACAAAAATGAAGCGTTCGTCAATGAGGCGACGAAGTCCGTAGAAGCATAAAACTCGAGGAAGGCTCGCAGAGCTTGCATCTTCGAGAATGCGGGGAAAAAAAAAATTAGCTTCGTCTTAAGCTTCGCTTTTAACAGTTGAACGTGATTGCGATATCGTGTCCCCGTAGAGCGTACTTCAAACACTTAGTGAATGAAATCTCTCCGAACTTGCTGTGCACCCCGGCACAACGTGGACTTGAAGGAATAGGCGCAATAACGTGTGCCTTCTGTAGTGGGTAGTTGGCTGGCTTGAAACAGTGAAGTCATTATGATAATCACATGTTCTATTGCCCAATGGCAGTCTGCGTTTGTAACCACGCATTATTACTGAATAGTTCATGTTCTATTGTGCATCATGTATACAGGACGCGTGTGTTGGTAAATTATGAAAGTTGCTTTCACTGCCTTTCCAATGAGATGTTGTTGTCGCTGTATTCACCAGTAGACGCGCGGCTCTGTCGCGGCTTGCCACGCGGACGACCGGGGTTCGATTCCCGCTCAGACTCGGAATTTTTCGTTTTTTATCTTATTTCCAACATTCTTGATTTATCGGTCACGCACGAGGTAAAGGTTTTTCGCTTGCAACCAACGACGCCTACACCGACGCCGACGCCAGAATTTCTGCAAAATGAGCTCTTTAACGCTGTCGCGTTAGAAAAACGTACAACACCGTTGCCGCAGGCAGACAGAGCAGGTGAGAGTGGCTCACCATCACGGATCGTTATTCGGCCAGGGCAGGACAGATGAACTAACTGTGATCGGAGAAAGAAAGAAAGAAAAAGAAAGAAAGAAAGAAAGAAAGAAAGAAAGAAAGAAAGAAAGACGGGAATTAAAAGCAAGAAGAAAAAGAAACAAACAAATTTATCAACTTATTGCGCTGATGTCCCAGCCATGATGTAGATGTAGATCCTAAACCTTTGGGACTGGCCACAAGCATCTGGTATCGAAAATGAAAGACACTTCAGTGGCGAATTGAACAAAATGCATACTACTTGCAATAGCCTGTAGTTACACAGGATATTTCTTTTATTTCTCGACATAATAATTGATTAATTATTCTTACTTGCCTATTTTTTATTTATGGGCTGGAAACCCAAAATATGAATACTGAGATGTAGAACACTTTCAGAAACCACCGACTAAATTGTTTCTTGTACCGACTAAATTGTTTCTTGTACGATACTTCTAGCACTGTTATTCTTTCGCCCCGCCGCGGCGGTCTATAGTGGCTAAGGCACTTGGCTGCTGACCCGCAGGTCGCGGGTTCGGATCCCGGCTGCGGCGGCTGCATTTCCGATGAAGGCGGAAATGTTGTAGGCCCGTGTGCTCAGATTTGGGTGCACGTTAAAGAACCCCAGGTGGTCGAAATTTCCGGAGCCCTTCACTACGGCGTCTCTCATAATCAAATTGTGGTGTTGGGACGTTAAACACCACATATCAATCAATCAATCAATCAATCAATCAATCAATCAATCAATCAATCAATCAATCAACTGTTATTCTTTCCGCGTTGTAAAGAAAGCTCAGGATAGCAGCACTATAGCAGTGCGCTCGCGGTACGTCACACGGCTTCTTTTCACGTTTCGCGGGCTTCCTTTGCAACGTGGAAAAAATAACAGCGCGAGACGTATCGTACAGAAAACAATTTGTTCGGTGGTTTGTGAAAGTGCTCTACATATCAGTGTTCATATTTTGCGTTTCCAGCCCATAATTAAAAATTAGTAATTAAGAATTATTAATCAATTAGAATGGGGAGAAATAAAAAATAGCCTGAGTACCTACAGACCAGTGCGAGTAATTTGCGTTTGATTCAATTCGCCTCCTAAGTGCCTTTCATTTTCAAATTCTTGGCTCAAGTTATGTTGGACACCTTGTATATATTCTACCGACGAAAATAGTTATATCCGAGCTTCTCTTTTTTTTTTGAGATCACTTCCCCCGCCCTATTGAAGAATCATTGCCGTCGAGTGGTTAATTATTTTTTTATTTATTTGATACTGTCAGCCCCGTGCTTTGGGTCATTGCAGGGAAGGTATCACATAACACATAGTATTTACACAACGAAGCAATATGCAAGAGCACACAGGAATAACAAATGTAGAATCACCATCCGCGCGATATGCGTCACATGGCATTGTCAGCCTCCACCTGAGCTGTCTTCAAGCGGTCTATAGATCTCATCTCTTCACATCCGTTAACGAGGACAGTCAAGTACTTAAAACAAAAGCGTTGGGTCTTGTGTTTGATCTCTGGGCTAGGACAAATTTCTCGTCAACTCGCTTTTGTTTCTGAGAAATTCACATGGTCTTCCTCGGCGGTTTCATGATACAAACACGTGATCATCAATTTCCCCGTCACATACGGATGGAAGTGGAGTATTCAAGCGAAAAGCGAACCGCGGGCATCACTGCCGCAAGTGCGGACGCCCAGGTTTGTTAAGCTGTCGAAGAGCAATGGATCTGCATCTGGAATTCCGAAGGCGCGCGTCCGCTATAAAGGTCGCGCTTGCGGCGACAGGAAGAGAAATAATTAATGACGGTCTTCCGCCGCTATTTAGAGCGTGACGTCACCGCGTTGTTTTGCACTCCGCTGGTAAAAGTGCACCGCCTCAAGTATATATAGCACCGCCGTCCGTACGTATAACGAGCTCGCAGATGTTGTTTACTTCCTCTATCTTTTTCAGAGGTTTTGATTGATATGCCGTGTTTAACGACCCCGAACCACCACCTTACGATTACGAGAGACGCCGTAGTGGAGGGCTCCGGAAATTTTGACCACGCATAGATCAGAAAGAAATTCGAGTAGAACTAACTATGCTTGTTTTGTATGTCATGTGTGAAAGCGTCGTTATAATGGCGTTGGTTGAATGAAGGTATAATGTTGTCTGACTAAAGGCGGATGCCCAGTGTGTTTTCTTACCCGAAAGAGCGCTGTAGCAACATATCCGGTCCCCGTTTCAGGTGCGAAAAGCCGCGTGGCATAATAAAAGTTATAAACTTTTATGTCTACTGTATAGGAAAACACAGCATCTATTATGTAAGCTTCCAGCTTTGTCTGCAACGTGCGTACTATAGTACGCGCTGAGAGCTGGGCTAGTTGGTGAGACATCATTTAACCATATGATGTAGTAGCGCAAATTCACGGGGACAAAGAGGACAAGAAAAGTGTCGGACAAGAAAAGAGGACAAGTAAAGAGGACAAGAAGAGTAAGAAGACAAGAAGAGTAAGAGACGAGAGGAGGACAAGTAAAGAGGACAAGTAAGAGGACAAGTAAGAGGACAAGAAGGAGGACAAGAAAAGAGGACAAGTAGCGAGTGTCGTGTTTTCTTGTCCTCTTTGTCCCCGTGAATTTGCGCTACTACACCATATGGTTAAATGATATAGTACGCGCGTTGCAGACAAAGCTGGAAACTATCTACAGTACGGGCTCGCGAACAACATGGCGCGCAGTTTTCAACACGCTTTGATCTGGGTGCCAATGAAAATATGCTAGAATGGTTCTTGATTCTATCGTAAATAACTCTAGTGGCTCCTTAACACAATCTAGGCTAAAACTGCATCTAAAGAAGGGCGAAAGGAGAGAGAGAATGCAGATGCCGCGCTCTTCGCGTCTCTTTCCATCCCAATTTTACGTGAGTTTACTAAAGTGGGCTTCTTCGCATAGTAGTTCTTTTTGCAAGGAAGCTACCTTGGAGTAATTAGTGCTTTTACATTTAAATGGGCCCTGAAGTACTTTTTCAAGTAACCATGGAATGGACTCACTAAAAAAGCTTATTGAACACGAATTTAACGCCGCAAAAATTTTAAGAATCCGTCCACTATGAGCGAAGTTAGAGATTTGTCGAACGATGAAATTGCATTCTCCATTCTCTCACCCCGATGAAACCTCTGGAAGCTAAGCAGGGAGGGAGGGGGGCATCACATCACGCGCGCATGGTAACCTTGAGTACTTTCTTTCTTTTTTTTCTTCGAATACGCAACTTTTTCAGTACGATCGCGCGCGCACGAGTGGACAAGTCGCTGCTTCCCGCGGCGATCTCTGTCACGACCGAGCGCGCCATGTTCTAATCAGCCAAAGACTGATAGAAGGCCTTCTGCGAATCATTTTACACCGAAAGCTGTTATGAGATCACTTTTCGGGTCACGCGCAGTCGCATGTTGTCTGACGCCGCCGCTGGTGTCTGTAACCACATCACGCGAAATTATAAAAATTAAACCTTGCATTAATGCCACAGTAGGGCTGAAACCCGGGTCCACTGGGTACCAGCCAAATATTCTACCACTCAGTTACGCCGCTGCAAGTCAAACTTGCCTTAGGCAGGCATGACCTAGCACCAATGGCACAGTGGGGCTTGAACCCGGGTCCACTGGGTGCCAGCCCAGTATTCTACCTCTGAGCTACACCGTTGCTTGTGAGTTGTTGTCAAACTTTCCTTATATAGGCAGACTTGTTGTCGGGAAGGCAACGGCGTTTACACGACTTATAAAGCGTTTTACAACAGCGAAAGACCAACCAGTCGTCGCACAATGCGAATAGCGTAACGAGTGGGCCGTCCAATGCTCCAACCCACTACGAAATCTTGTTCTTGTTTGCCTAATAACTGTGGCGCATAGCCACTTCAGTCTTAATTCCTCATCGTCGTCAGCCACTGCATGGACAATCGGCACAAAATTCCTTGCAAGTGTTTAGCGGATAGCACGCTTCTCAAAAGAATGACGAAAAATAGCATAGCGAACGCCGGCCTACTATCCGAAAGCTTATTATTAATGCCCGAGTGGGTATCATTCAAGTGTGCTTGCAGTAGTTACACAATGTGTGTTTTGAAAAGGCTGTGAAAGGCCGCTCTTGTAGCTTTTGCCTCCGTCATATGTCGAGAGAAGAGAAAGCACTTCCTAGCCGACTTTGATAATTTATTGCGAATTCCTGGCCACGTGTTGCTCTATGATGATAGTTACAGCGCGAGAACAGAACGACGACAAAGAGACAAGAAGGACACGAGCGCTCGTGTCCTTCTTGTCTCTGTCGTCGTTCTGTTCTCGCGCTATAACTATCGTCATGTCATACCTGGCCTGCGCCTGTGCTCCCTCTCTACGCCGTTAACTAGCCCAAGCTGCCACACTTGCTCTATAATATTTGGCTTACGTGTTGTCGGGGGCCTCGACTACCGATCGGCAGCGTTTTCTGACCATGCTCAAAAAGTGTTGCAAAGTCGCGTTTACTGAAACAAAAACGTGGTGAAAATAAAGGGGGGGGGGGGGTACGCTAATCTGCGCCATGGCGCTTCGTCGGTTCTCTTTATCTTACCAACATCAATATATTACCAGAACAAAAGCCGACAGTGACGTACAGCTCATAAAATGACGTCACGCGTGACATTTCTCTACAGATCACGTGACGCCACCGCTTGTGACATCAATCGGAAAGTGCACCGCCCTCTTTAGAATGTGGAAGAGTGCGTGGCGAACAAATTCCACTGTCGGACCACACACAACTTGTTCATTTTAAACTTTGAACTTTGACTTACACTTTCTGGATCTTAGATGACGGAATGAACGACGGTAGGGCTTCCAAAGAAGGATGTATCAGCCTAAACAAATTCAAAATTTCATTTTAGTTCAACACCCATTACGATTCTCTAGCGGTTCTGGTGCTCGGGGGCTGACCAGAAGGTTGTGGGATTGAATGTCGGTAGCGGCAGCCGCACTGTTGATGGATTCAAAAATACTTGAGACGCGAGTGTTGACAGTTGGGTACGCGTTTAAGAACCCGTGGAGCCCAGCCGCGGTGGTCTAGTGGCGAAGGTACTCGGCTGCTGACCAAGGTGGACGATTGCGCCAGTTGGTGATACATGATACATGAGTTGGTGATGCACAATACAGAGGCAATGAACAACCGATACCAAGGTCAACGCTTAATCGGAAAAGTCGTTCAGTGTTTCATTGATGGAGCACAGTATTTTGCTGCGTAGACACCAGCGTCAATACTGCGCTCACCCCCCACCCCCTCCCCCCCTTTTGCGTGGCCCACCTGTGTCACCCGTCACCTCAATAGCTGAGGGCCCACTTTTAGCAGGAGGGGCTGCGACGGTGACTTGCTTCAACCTCCACGTCACGCGTTTTATTAGGGCCAGCGAGAAAGAGAGTGAGAGAAAGAGAGAGGAAGGCAGACTGAACGGCGCTCGGTTGCGGTGTAGGAGAACAATTAGCCAGCGGCTGCTGCTGCTGCTGCTTCCCTGAGGCCGTGCGAGCCTATCTTTAGCGGCAGCGCGAGAATATAAAAGCACTACGATGCAGTAACCGACGGTGGGCCACGGCCCCATGCAGGCGCGTTTAGTAACTCCGATCCGCATTAGCGCAACCTTGGAACCGCAGCGTGCGTGTGTGAAGGAACAATCTCCAGGGTGGTTGGTGCACTGGCGCTTGTTCCAGCTTTCGCCTTTTGTTTTCGTGACGTATGTGCGACGGCTTAAGAGCATGCCCGCGGTTTACTGCGCAATTGCGCTGCGAACTGCAGCAGTGGTTGCTTCGTTGGCTGGCCTTGGATTTACGCAGTTAAACTCGAAGGCGTGGGTTCGATTCCCGACCGCGACGAGACACTTCGATGAGTGAGAAATTCACAAAGAAAAAAGTCCGGCCTTATCCACGAAGTGAATGATGATGAGTTTGCGAAGCTGCGGAGGTAAACCTGGTAAACCATGAATCTTCCGTACATCTTGCCCACTCGATTTTATTACAACGCTCCCCCTAGCGCACGTCGCCACACTAAATCGAATGATTGTCCTCTACCAATGACATGCGCCATATGTGACATCATCCCTATTTTATAACATTTCGCATCTTTCATCATCAACTACAAGTACCACTGTCTAGTTTATAACACCGTGCATCTTTTCATCATCAGCTACAAGTACCGCTACCTAGTGAACACTGCAAGAACTAAACGAGAGGTGGCTACATGGATGGATGTGGCTGTACCCTTTAGATCGGGTGGCGGCTAACGCCACCTAGCCGTAATACTTACACAAAGGGGACGGTACCACCATCTAGCGAACACTGCAAGAACTAAACGAGAGGTGTCTACGTACAGGCGACGCACAGTCCAGGCCTTAAAGCTTCGCCTCTAAAAAAAAAAAAAAAAAAAAAACGCCGACGATCGCGATACTGCCTAAGGCAATTTCTGAGCAATGTAACCTTCGTTGCATGTTGCCACAGAAACTGCCATCGTTCAAGTACACTATACGCACTTCACCCTTATTCGTAACCACCATCAGTTATCGCCGTGAATGGCACGGTGGATTGGTAAGACTATCGCTTCGGCGGCACTGGAGTTTATAGCAAGAACGTCTTCATCCAGAGATCAATGTTACATCGATAGTTCCGTAAATACATTGAGTACGTGCATACGGGCAATGTGACAATGAAATCGCCAAACGTTTACCCTTCACTGTTCTTAGGTCTCGTTCTTTCGAGCAATTTTCGTCGTTGCAGATTATTCTAAAAGAAATATTCAGCAAATATTCGGGGTTTCGAGTATGCACTATTCGATTCGATAACCAAATCAGATAGACCACTATGCGACTTGCCATTCAAATGTTCCGAATATTCGCACAACTTCATAGTGATGTACACCATCACCGTGTCATCGTTTTTGGGTTGCTATAGTTAGTCAATGAACCAATGTAATGCGGGAGGTATGTGGAAAAATACAGCAGAGTTGGAACGCTCTAATAACCAGCGGTCTAGTCTGAATAATGCCTACGAATACTATAGCGCCTAGAAGACGAAAAGAAGATTATTTATTTAATTCAATTTATTCATATACTTACATGGCGATTCTTAGAGAAAAGTTAAGGAGCTACTCAAAATCTGTGACCCTGTATTATAACGAAACGCAGGTGTCAAAGTAATATTTGTTTCAGCTTTTTTTCTGTCCTATTATATGCATCCCAATTCAAATATTTTATTTTTATGCAGTTATTCACAGAACACCTGACAAGCCGCTTGTTCGAAGGTATAATGAGAGGAATCTGCACATTCCATGCGGCTCAAAATACCACGACCGATACAAAAAAATCTGGGCAGGTAGTCAACAAATCGTTAGTTATTTAACAAATATGGCAAGGGCCAATCACATATATGATGAAGAAGAGAAACAAGTGTGAGGACATTGAAGATAGCGGTTAAGAAACAAGACTTACGGAAGACTATAGAATCACACAGCCACGCTGATCTATTGTTGCAATGTTATTTTTGTGTTTTTTTTGTGCTCGTGTGTGTGCGTGAAGAAAAGCCGCTCACGTCACAAGCAGTCGTCGACATTTCTCTAATCGCATTATGTTCAAGAGTCAGAAGCTGCCGTAGCATGCGCATGTAAAGGGCCGCAGGTTTATGTACCGCTACAGAGCCAACTGATATTGTCACAGTACCTTCAGGCAACGGGCTTAACGAAAAGCACAGGTGCGAACCCATCCTCTCACGAGACGTTCATTCAATCAGCTTTACGTTTGCAGTCGATTAAATCCCTAATACCCGCCCCCCACTTCAAATGCGAGTTTGGTGACGGCGCTGCGTTTTGCAGAAAACGCGAGTGTAGAACTGCAAGCTAACTTTATTTTATGGAGTTTTAGAATAGCGAACGCAAAACATTGCGTCAGCATTTCCCCCCGCTGCGTATTAACTCACTGGTTAACCTCTCTTCCTAAAAGCACGGGGAGAAAGTGAGAAATGGATTTGAGGAGGCACAGTGGTCGGCCCGAGTGAGTTCGCTCTAGCCTTCTACTTTGCGCAGGATAAGAGAAATACGGTGAAAAAAAAAGTGATGATGGGTGACGATGGGGACAGAGACAAGTTTCCTAAAAAGTACAGTACTGGACACTAGCACTCTGGCGTAGCCAGAGTGCTACGTGGTTACTGTATATAAGCGTAAAGGCAGGGAAGTCAGCTAAGTTACACCCTGCTTACCAGCTTATACGGGGAAGGGAAAAAAATGGGAAGGAAGAGAACATAGAAAGGAATAACCAAAAGGAGGACAACAAGCGTGCTCCTATGCATTGCGTGATACACCGCATGTACCAATGAGCTCAGAGACTTTCGGCTGTTGCATTGCGCGGTTCGACTGCGGTTGTCTCAGAAGAAGTAGATCACGAGCCATGATGTTTAGGGCAACGTTACTACAGAAAAATAATAACGTTGGTTTAGGGAGGGTTGCAAGGATGGGCTCTGAGGTGTATACGCATTTGCTTATCGGCCTCATAAATACGAACGTGACGCACGCATTGCGCGAAGTCTGCCTCATAAGCACTTCGTCATGTCGTTCTTTCTTGTGGTGTCGTTTCGCGCTAAATAACAGTCGCTATGCATTTGCACCATAGATATATCGACAGAATAGGGAGGGGGGGGGGGCGCTGGTCCCCCTATAGTCATTTATGGAGAAGACCGATGAGGGGGGCGCAGCGATGAACCCCTGAATTAGAACCCTGCGCTCGCCTATGCTTCTATTCGCGAATGAGCGTCAGATGCGAATGAGCGTCAGATGAGTGGGCACGGGAAAGTCACCTGCGACACCATGGCTCAATTCCGCTTCGTGCGACTTTTTTACTTCGTGCAGGCTCTGGTCCGTTTCGCCACTTGTCCGAGCTGCCACGTGTTACGCACCGTCTATCTGATGCCTACGGATCAACAGTCAAATCAGCCGGTGCACAGCGACAGCGATGAAACGCCATACCATCTGATGACTTTCAACGATTATCCGCAAGACGCATCACTCCACTTGACCTGGACAGCCGCATCGACAAAGCAACCAGTTTCAGCGCAAGCTATAACCAGGCTCGGTGCTTCGCATCGCTTCAGTGGGCACGGGAAAGTCACCTGCGACACCATGGCTCAATTCCGCTTCGTGCGACTTTTTTACTTCGTGCAGGCTCTGGTCCGTTTCGCCACTTGTCCGAGCTGCCACGTGTTACGCACCGTCTATCTGATGCCTACGGATCAACAGTCAAATCAGCCGGTGCACAGCGACAGCGATGAAACGCCATACCATCTGATGACTTTCAACGATTATCCGCAAGACGCATCACTCCACTTGACCTGGACAGCCGCATCGACAAAGCAACCAGTTTCAGCGCAAGCTATAACCAGGCTCGGTGCTTCGCATCGCTTCAGTGGGCACGGGAAAGTCACCTGCGACACCATGGCTCAATTCCGCTTCGTGCGACTTTTTTACTTCGTGCAGGCTCTGGTCCGTTTCGCCACTTGTCCGAGCTGCCACGTGTTACGCACCGTCTATCTGATGCCTACGGATCAACAGTCAAATCAGCCGGTGCACAGCGACAGCGATGAAACGCCATACCATCTGATGACTTTCAACGATTATCCGCAAGACGCATCACTCCACTTGACCTGGACAGCCGCATCGACAAAGCAACCAGTTTCAGCGCAAGCTATAACCAGGCTCGGTGCTTCGCATCGCTTCAGTGGGCACGGGAAAGTCACCTGCGACACCATGGCTCAATTCCGCTTCGTGCGACTTTTTTACTTCGTGCAGGTTAGTAACAAATGTTCCCTGTTTGCTAAGCGCACTAGCAACAGATGTACTTTGCTTTTCCCGTGCCCCCACGCACTGTGTACCGCATATGATGAATATGTTCATGTACTTTCTAAGCTGTTGTGTTGCGGAGATATTGAAAGCAACCCCGGTCCCGATGAATGGCAAAAAGAAGTGCTAACGATGTTAAAAGAACTAAAGGCTGAGACGGGTAGGCTAGCCCAGGGCCAAGTGGATATCTCGGCTAATGTCGCGACGGCGCAGAAGTCTTTCGAAGAAGGGTTTGTCGCAATGAATACGCGGATATTGAAAATCGAGGCCCAATGTGACAAAATTGATGACGTAAAAGAGCGGCTCATTCTAGCAGAAGAGGCCGTGAAAACCTTCGAACAAACAAGCACTGTCATGAGTTCACGCCTTGACGTCATTGAAGACAGGGCGCGTCGTGATAACCTAATCTTTCATGGTATCCCGGACGCTAAGGAATCGTGGATACAAACTGAGGAAAAAATTGTAAGCCTTCTGATGCAACATGTCGACCCGAACATAACTGATGATGTAATTGAGCGTGCGCATAGGTTAGGTGGCAGCTACCAAGAAAACAGGTGTAGACCTGTCATTGTCAAGTTTAGTCGTTTTAAGCTTCGGCAACAAGTTCTTTTTAAGCGAGCAACGTTTAAAGGTATTAATGTTTCCGTCACAGAAGACTTTTCAATAGCCACACGAGTTGCACGGAAAAAACTATTTGAGTTTGCAAACTCATTGCCACAGTCACCAGCTTTCTCAGTTCGCCATGACAAGTTGTATGTAGGTAACACATGCTACATTTATGACCGTGCTACTGATAGTATACTAAAGAAGGCAACTAGTAAGATTACAACTCCCGTTCCAAACGACAGTGTCACCCAAGATAAGCCTTCGGGTAGTCGCAATGGACCCGCCTTTAGTACTCGTAACCGCAAAATGAATGCGAATTCTACTCACTTCAGTCGTCCTCACAAGTAACAATTAGCCGGAGGTAGGAATGATGACGTGACTGCTCTTTTCAATGTCCCTGTTCTTTTTTCCAACATAAGGAGCATTATGAAACACAGGATTCAGCTTAATTCTATTATTTCCTCAATGGAGGCAAAATTAGTAATATTAACCGAGACATGGCTCAACTCAACGGTGGAAAATACAGAAATTTTCCAGACTGACGTCACATATGATGTGTATCGGTGCGATAGAGAAGATAGACAGGGTGGTGGTGTATTGATAGCCGTATCGCAAACAATTTCCTCTTTTCAAGTAGAAGTTGTGTCCTCTCTGGAAACAGTCTGGGTTGGTATTTCAAGTAAGCACACAAAGATTATATTAGGCGTATGCTATCGTCCCCCAAACTATACATCGTCATTCGTCGATCAATTGCATGACGTTCTCAGCTATGTCGTCACTCGGTATCCTTCGTCACCAATTTTTCTTTTTGGTGACATGAATTTTCCTAACATTACCTGGCACGCTGGTGTTCCTCTACTCGACCCCTTTTCAACACAATCCCAACAGTTCCTAGATTTTTGTAATTGTTTCAACTTTACCCAGGTTGTAACGAAACCAACAAGGGTAACTAATGAATCGTCTAATACATTAGACCTAGTTTTGTCAACTCATCCAGACTTCATATCCCCAATTATCTATCTTCCTGGTCTGAGCGACCATTTGGTGTTACATTTCGACATCACCATGTCTTTTTCACGTGGAACTGAAAAAGACAAGTACATCCGGGACTACCGCAATGCAGATTTTGACGCCATTAACCAAGATATGTGCGCGTACTTAGACACATTTTGTTGCAATTTTGAAGAGAGAAGTGTACAAGAGAACTGGGACCTTTTCAAAAACTTAGTTACTAATGTCACCAATGCGCACATTCCCCTTCGACGCATACGGAACAACACAAAAAGACCGTGGTATAACAAGCATCTAAAACGTTTGTCTAATAGAAAAAAGCGCTATTTCCGCACAGCCAAGTTGCAAAATACTAGTGACTGCTGGGTAGCGTATCAAAATGCTGAGGCAGAATACGTGGAAGCTGTGCGTGCTGCTAAGAATCGTTTCCAAACGCATACGTTGCCTGAATTGTTATCAAGGAACCCCCGGCAATTTTGGAACGTTATCAATTCTAGCCAAAATGCGGATTTATCAATTAACGATGACTCTGGTGAGCCGCTACCACCATCTGAATGTGCCGCGTTATTTAACAATATTTTTTCAGCCAATTTCTCGGGAAATACTGCTGCACCTGTTGACGCAGTTGTGTGCCGTGACTACCGCTCAATGTTTCCTATCATTTTTGATTCTGCAGGAATTTTGAAGTTAATTGACACCTTAAAAACATCCTCATCATGTGGGACTGACGGTATCAACTCAAAATTTCTCAAACAAACAAGCGCATATTCGTCTCTCTTCTTGTGTAAGATTTTCCAGCAGTCACTTGACCAAGCAACTTTGCCGCTGGACTGGAAGGTCGGTAAGGTTGTGCCGATACACAAGTCTGGTGATAAACACTCCGCTCTTAACTATCGGCCCATTTCACTAACAAGCATTCCGTGTAAACTAATGGAACATGTACTGCATTCACATATTGCGAAACTTTTAGAATCGAATTCATTTTTTACATCGGCCCAACACGGTTTTAGGCGTACGTTTTCCTGTGAAACCCAGTTGCTTCTTTTCACTCATCACCTGCATACCATTCTTGATAAACAATCTCTAATTGACTGCATTTTCCTGGATTTTGCAAAAGCATTTGAAAAAGTCAATCACGCTTTACTAATGCATAAGCTCTCCTCTCTCAACCTTGACTCGAATGTACTGGCATGGCTCAACTACTTTCTAACAAATCGTCTTCAGTACGTCACTGTTAAC
Source organism: Rhipicephalus microplus (assembly GCF_043290135.1). NCBI lineage: Eukaryota > Metazoa > Arthropoda > Arachnida > Ixodida > Ixodidae > Rhipicephalus > Rhipicephalus microplus. Next base: position 173,799,260 of record NC_134705.1, read on the forward strand.
GGTCATGACTCGCCGGAAATAAGTGTAACATCGGGTGTCCCGCAAGGCTCAGTTCTGGGACCTCTGCTGTTTTTAATATATATTAATGATCTCCCTGACTGCGTTTCTTCATCCGTTCATTTATATGCCGACGACTGTGTGCTTTACAGGGAAATACGTACCGATGATGATAGGAACATCTTGCAGACAGACTTAAATAACATTAGGAATTGGTGCGATAAATGGCTTATGAAATTAAATCCCAAAAAATGCAAGCTAATGACAGTCTCCCGCCAGCCCAATAACTCCTCAACATACAAACTGGGTGATGTTTATCTTGACCAAGTGTCGTCATACCGGTACTTAGGCGTCACCATTTCTTTCAATCTAACATGGAATGCCCATATTAACGTCATCACGAACAATGCTAACCGTACATTGGGATACATACGTCGAAATTTCAGCAACGCCCCACTTTCCTTGAAGATGCTTCTTTATAAAACCCTCGTGCGCTCGAAATTGGAGTACGCTGCTGCAATCTGGAACCCTCACCACGAAAACTTGATTAGGCACCTTGAGCTAATTCAAAATAACGCTGCACGTTTTATTCTATCGGATTATCACCGTACATCAAGCGTAACAGCAATGAAGCACCACTTGTCACTGCCACCTCTATCACTGCGTCGCAAGTACTTCCGCCTTTGCCTTTTCCATAAGACCTACCATCATCCATCACTGCGTAATGAGCTCATTACGCCTCCCACATATCACTCCTCTCGGATCGACCATGAACACAAGGTTAAAGGTACTTTCTGCTACACAAACACATTTTCTTGCTCCTTCATACCGGTCACATCAAACGATTGGAATCGGCTACCAGGTGACATCGTTTCCATCTCTGATCACTCCCTCTTTCGTCATTCTTTATCAGCTCACCTATTTCGCGATAGCCCTCCTTAGTCATCCGATCTATTCCCCTCCTTACGAAGTTCTGTCTCCACGTGTCAAGATGCCAGCGTTTTCCAGTGGATTCTTGATTTTTTGTGTGTGCGTGTCATTTCCCTTACTTTTACACTTTTTTGCTAGTACTGTATAATTTTACTACATTCACTATTTGCTCATTGTGATTTCCTTATTTTTACGTTTCACTTTTGTTGCGCCTCATTGAGTAGAGGTTTTTTTTTTTTTTTTTTTTTTTTTAAGTTTTGTTCATGTATAAAATAGCACGTATATTTTTCATGTTGTAACCCACTCCCCTCTGTAAAGCTTCGGCGATTGAGGGTAACAAAATAAATAAATAAATAAATAAATACCACGGCACGCATTGGCGTCTTCTACACTGACAATGACGTGTCCTGCACTCGATGCGTCATCAACGCGCTGTGCCTTGGTTAGGGACGTCGCTCCGAGAATCAGTGTCAAGGATTCAAGGTCAACTCAACTTCATCGAACCGATCGCGCGCTGCTTCTGGAGAACGCTACCGTCGGGAAATTCTAATAATTAATAATTGCTGAGGTCTTACGAACTAAAACCGCGATATGATTGTGAAGTATACGACGTAACGAAATGCTGAGGAAACTTCGATAACTGAGGCATACCTTAACTAAGTCTAACTCAGGGGTCTCTAGCATATTTGCCTTTGTAACAAACTACCGCTGTGACCTTAGAGTCAGCAGCCGAACAGCGCAACCACAGCGGCGGGTACCCATCGAAAGTTCTGGTCTGTAGCAGTGCCTACAGAGCCGAGCCCTAAAACCTACCGCGCGCTCTTGAGTTGCGATCATGTGTTGGGCTGATGTACAGTCGTCAGGAAGCTTAACACGAACTCCCTGATGCGGGACCTGATTACGTCGGCATGACTGATTACGTCGGCATGCATGGCTAACATCTCGGCAAGAGAAACATAAGCTACGCGGGACATATATCGTCAAACTGTTTCAGGACAACACTGTGGAGCTTCTCGACGACTGTAAAACCATTGATGGTTGATTTGGTACACAATCAACCATCTGGTACGCATCTATCATTGATGGTTGAATTGGTACACAATCAACCATGGTACGCATCTATCTCCGTGGTTCATTAATCGATGGCGTCTATCAACTTCACCCGCCTGAAGGAGAAGGAGGAGGAAAGATTGAAGAGACGGAATGGCCATGTTCATGCAACTTATGGGGTGAAGCACAGCTCAGCAAGGTAGTGTACGCAATGTTTTGCATTACGGGGAGCGTCGCGGCCGTGAAACATACGTTTGAGTTGCAAATCAGTTCTACGCAATTCCGAGAGGTGGCGCAAGTGTTGGGAGAAGGAAATCGATAACTATTCATTGGAGCGGGATCTTACGTGACACGCCACCTTAGCTCGTTAATCCAGCTCGTGTGACGTTTTCGGGTTGGTGCAAACGTGGAGGAGGTCTGTACGAATCAAAGTGATTGTTTTAAAACAAGCGAATAGTTCAGACACGTCAACCAAAATTGTCTATAGCAATGTACCCGTATGTTGACGTATTCCTGTCCTCTTCTTCTTCTTTTTCGCACCGTGCCTATCTATTATAAGAATCGATCGCTCACTTCCAAAAGCACACATCGGGAGGCCGCACACTATATATAACCGGCCGTTTAAAAAGAAACATTTGCCGCAGGTGAATAAGCTGTATCGCTTGCGTTTCGACTAAAACATTTTAAAACAGTGACGACAGCTCTGTCGTCCATTTCGACCTCGCTGGAATTTCAGTAAACACCACATGACGCACTCACCGGAATGTCTGGGCAAGGCAGCTGCGAAGCGGTGGTTACTGCCATCAGATCAAATCGGCATAATTGAATAGATTACAATGAGGACCGGGGGGGGGGGGTAATGTGATAATAATGTATAAAAGTAGTATTGGAACGAAAGTGCCGCCGTCCATTTCGATCTCGCTGAAGTTCTTGTAAACATTTTGACATACGCACCAAACGTCAGGAAGCTGCAGCTGCGAAGTGGAATAGGTGGTTGCTAAGGTGTCATATTAATTTGATATAGGTGAATACGGATAGAATACGGAGAGAAAAAGAGGTTGGGGTGGGCGCGAGGAAGTGTCTTACGAAACCTCCTGCTGCTATATATTAGGTGAATGGGTGGAGGGACGCATCCCCATGTCCCCCCCTCGCTCCTGTGCGCAAGCCTATGAATAGAAGCATGCCCACATCTCGCCATTGTTCCCGAGGCCTTTTCGATGCGAAGCTTCACGCTCCCCGCTGAGGTTAGCGACAGTACGATAGTGACTGAAAAAAGTGCACGTGCTCTGCAACCTTCTGCTGCGGTACGACTCGGACGTCGGTGATTGACGGCGCAGCCAGGTCAAACACGCGATGAGTAATTCATCGATAGCAAACACTGGTGTGAGATAAAGCAGTGTATACTTGAACGGTGCCGCATATAAGCGAACGAAATGGCTGCAGCAAAATACCTAAGTTAACACGGCGCTCTATGTATGGCAATGCAGCAACACGACAATGCAGTGTTATCCTTAGCAATGCAGCCTAGATTCAGAGCAAGTAGAATTCATACCATATATGAAGTAACTGTAAGAAGCTTCTTAAGAAACAATATGTATAGTGAAGAAAAAAGACAAGCGAAGGGGGGGGGGGGGGGTTGGCTGAGCCTCGCGAGCACTTTTTTATGTGTGTTCTCGAGTGTGTTTTCTCTGCGCGGATATGAGAGCATACAAAACGTGAAAATTTAAAGGCAACCTCTTTTCTCCCCTTCATCCCTTCCCCAGTGCAGGGTAGCAAACCGGATGTGCGTCTGGTTAACCCCGCTGCCTTTCCTTGCATCTCTCTCTTAGGGTATACGGGTAGAGGTTACGTGAATATGCGTGAAATACCAAATAAACCTGTGTGCCAACATAAAAAAAAAGAAGAAAAAAAGAACTTGGAGAATGCTTGAGCTTCGTTTTCAAGAGTACAGAACGCGCTTGCGTAATCGTGCCTCGCGCACATTGGTCTCTAAATCGTTAGCGTGGCTCGTCGCCGGGCTGCGAGTAAACTGGTGTTGTTTGATAAGTGCACTGCATTTGTAGATACACTACATGACACTTTGTAATAGATTAAAAGCGCACATTAGCGTCGTCTTTGTATAGTTAAGGATATAGATAGACACGCCCGCTCACGAGTGCTGGAAACAATAGAGCATTCGATAACCCCGAACTGCTCGATAAAAAAGGGCGCAGCTTACTATGATATTTTTTGGCAAAACCTTGCTGAAAACAGTTCAGTATTTAAGCGACAAGATCAACCTTAGACATTTTGTTGAACTTTAACGTTTTGTGTGAAAACTTAAATTGGCGTGATTACTTGTGTTTTTACAAACTCAGTGTGGTGCGGACACATTTCTATGTAGCGTGGACACATTTCTGTGTGGTGTGGACACTCAGTGTTGAAAAAAGTGCACTCATTGTGTAAGCGTTGTGCTACGTACATGTGTGTAGCCTTTGTTATGTTTGCTACAAAATGTGCGATGTCGACACTTGTGCAAGAGAAAAGGAGTATAGCCGGCGCCACGCGTTGGCACATACCTCTCCTTATATACATTCAAATAAAAAAAGACCCACTCTTACGCAGGCTTACAATATAACGCGTGCGCGTGATTTCGCAGCACGGGCAGCCGCCGAAAATCCGTGCTGTCTCACAGCACGCTCCCGCGAGCTCGCTAGATGGAACGAAAGACCCAGTACGGAGTACTGTATAGTAAGTACTCTGTAGCGGTGCCTCTTTCCGATGCTAATGCCGTTTCATGCTCTTCGGGCTTGGCCAGCTGGTCAGAGCGAATGGTCTGTCCGCTTTATCGGTGAGTTCAGCCAGCCGTGAGGGGCAGATGATAAGACTAGTGCAAAATAAAGTATGACGCATCGCTGCAAAATAGCGGACCAAGGCCGACTCCAGAGTTCCTTAGAGCAGCGCCCGTTTAAATAACGGCAAGTTATTTTTTCACCCACTTTTCTTTTTGTTATTTACATTACAATGGTTCTAATAACTTCCCCTATACATTCATTGGCATTATTGTCTGTTAGATGTCATTAATATTGTGTCAAAACACGGAAAATGAGCCCTTAGGTATATACTTCTTTCCCATATATATATATATATATATATATATATATATATATATATATATATATATATATATATATATATATATATATATATATATATATATATATATATATATATATATATATATATATATATATATATATATAGAGAGAGAGAGAGAGAGAGAGAGACGCTGTCCGTGCACGTGCACTCACGCGTAACAAACGGGCTTCTGCACCTGCTTGCACAGGGGAAAATCAGATAGCATTCTGCAGCTGTAATAATAAAAGCGAAGCTTTCCCATCGCTTTTCCCCTCGCAGTAGTGGCCTCCTCACGGAAACGTTCCTTATCGTATTCCATTAGTTCCGCATCGTCCCGCCATTCCCGTCTACCTGTGCCGTCCTTGCATCGTTATGCACTATACTTTTCCTTCAGCAGTCACGAACCCAAGACAGCGTTTTCCATGTGTTTCCGTGGGATTCGTACGGCTGTATATGACGAATATATGGAAAATATGTGGGCTCTATACGCATTATTTAACAAACTAGATTGCAAATCATTGCAGTGTAATGCGGAAGGCCTCAGTAGGCCTAACACGTCACTCCTGGGAGACAGCATATATTAGGGGAAAAGAGGAGGAGGAGGAGGAGGAGGAGGAGGAGGAGGAGGAGGAGGAGGAAGGGAAGAAATGAAAGGCAGGGAGGTCAACCAGACGCACGTCCGGTTTGCTACCCTGCACTGGGGGAAGGGGTGAGGGGATCAAAGGAGAAGAGAGAGAGAGAGAGAAGTGAAGCGCAACGTGCGTGTAGATGTGACCTTGTCCATCGCACGCTTATAAGCGGTCGCGTAGTACTATGTAACCATCCTTATTGTTATTTCTGTACGCACTGTCAATGCGCTGTATCATTTCTGTATAATGAGCAGCAAAATAAAGTAATTAAGAAAAAAAAAAGCCAGCGCCGCTCAGTGGCAGAATACTGGGCCGACACGCAGTGGACCCGTGTTCAAATCTCACTATGTCGCCACATGTCTTTGGTGTTTTGCATTTGTTTTTTTTTCTTTCGTGAGATATTGGTTGAGGACACCGGCGGCGGCGGCGGACAACTACGGCGCTGCGCGTCACCCGTATTGCGATCGCATAACAGGTTTCGCCGTGAAAGAAAGAAAAAGAAGGAAAGAAAGAAGGAAAGAAAGAAAGAAGGAAAGAAAGAAAGAAGGAAAGAAAGAAAGAAGGAAAGAAAGAAGGAAAGAGAAAAAGAAGGAACTGAAGAATGAAGGAAAGAAAGACGCAAAGAAAAAAATAAAGAAAGCAAGAAAGAAAGAAAGAAAGAAAGAAAGAAAGAAAGAAAGAAAGAAAGAAAGAAAAGAAAAGAAGAAAGAAAGAAAGAAACCAAAACGAACTTCATAACGAGTGCACGTGTCCTTGCCACCAGACCGACGTCACCACTCGTGTACAGATCGATATTCAATGCACACGCACGAGTCGCCCATAACTTTAGCCCGTATTGCTTTCGCATATGCCGAACACGTCGGCGAAAACGAGGCCTACATGTACGCAGTGGCCTTCACGACATTCAGACGGTACTAACGCGTGCGCATCTGTAGCCTGCTTTGTGCCGTAAAATATCGACATCTTTTTTTTTTTCTCGGTTCGTATTTGGACGATATGCTTGTGAACAATACTAAATATCTCGCGTAGAATATATTCCGCCGAGGCACGCAGGAGGATTTCAAGGCCTCGTTGTGTTGCATTGTGTCGATGAGGCCAGAATGTGCGGGCCATTATACTTGTAGCGTCTGAGCGTGCTATTCCTTCCTTCCTTCCTTCCTTCCTTCCTTCCTTCCTTCCTTCCTTCCTTCCTTCCTTCCTTCCTTCCTTCCTTCCTTCCTTCCTTCCTTCCTTCCTTCCTTCCTTTCTTTCTTTCTTTCTTTCTTTCTTTCTTTCTTTATTTCTCTCTTTCTTTCTCTTTCTTCCTTCCTTTCTTTATTTCTCTCTTTCTTTCTCTTTCTTTCTTTCTTTCATTGTTTATTTCTCTCTTTCTTTCTCTTTCTTTCTTTCTTTCATTGTTTATTTCGTTCTTTCTTTTGTTCGTTCGTTCCTTCTTTCTTTCTCTCTTTTGTTCCACATTGCGCAACTATTCCTCCTAACTTTTTCTTTCCTCCACGCCCGGAAGCGGACCTTCATTCAGGTGCCTAGCTGTGCAACGCTTCCGTTGCAATAGGCAACACCTGCTGCGGTGTGCTTATTGTACTCGACTGCTGGTTCGAGGGTCGTAGAATCGAAGGCCGTTCTGACTTCGATGAAGGCAATATGTTAGGGGCCCGTCTACATAAGGTTGGGTATACAGGTTAAAGAACACCAAATCGTCGAAATTTCCGGAGCTCTCTCACCACGGCATCCATCGCAATCATGTCGTGATTTTTTACAATTATTATTACTCTTGCATGTCGTAAGCGGAAACATTATCGAAATTCATGTTGCCGCGGTAACGGGACGATCGCAGCGCCCATGTTTCCCTTAGTGGCTGTTATCGGAAGTTCACCGCATGAAACATTGCATTGCGGTAAGCGACATGCGATACAGTCATGTGACCCTAGCGTCTCGTATTATCTCACTGTTGGAGCGGCGCGTCGCCGTCGAACCTGGTCTTGGTGGTAGTGAGCGGTACTAATAGAAGAAAACGCTTTTTTTTTTCTTTTTGCTTGTCAAGTCACGGAGGGTTGAGCGTTAAGGTCCCGTTCAATTATTTATGGTTGGATAGATGGAAACAACTTTATTGAAAGTCCGGCGATGCTTAACAACCTAGGCTCAGGTCTGCCCCGAGGGGACTTCAAAGCTTTGCTTCATCGCCGCCTCTCTGGCCCGCTAGACTGCCCGCTCTTGCGTATTGAGGTTGGATCTGCACATAGTTGTGGTCCGCTTCTATGCAAGAACATCCGGAGTGACTTCCATTTTAGCTGCTGCTACAGGGCACGTGCAAGTGCGTCGCTCTAGTTTCGTCACATAATTTGCGAGTAGCATTCGGGTATTGCGCGGGGATTATGTGCGGCAGTCGCGCCGGATTGGGAAGGTGTGTGTCTGAAGCTGTCTTACTGCCTGGCGTCCTTTCAGCTTGGGGTGAGGAGCAGGACCGCCTGCCTGACTGGTAGCGCTGAGTGATGTCCTGGCTAGTCGTATAAAGGTTGTGCTGGAAAGAGCGGCTTCCCAACAGGTTGGAGAGGGATTCAGTATTGCTTAGGGCATTCCCACGTGTAACGGTTATAAGCTTTTGTGTATTCATCAGAAAAGACATCTGCCAGGATACTGCGTAAGACAAAAAAAGTGGGGTGGTAGCGATGCTGGCAAAACGTTAAGAACTACGAAGTGGCAAAGAGTAGGTTACTGGCCTACCACTGACACGGTCCAGTCACTGACACTGTAGCGACATATATCGACGCTGATATGCAGACACCAGATGGAAGCTTTCTCTTTCATTAACGTTTTCTTGTGGCGGTATGACGTCACACGTAACGTTTCTACCCAGGTCACGGGACTCTCACGCTTGCGACGTCAACCGGAAGTTGATCTGATGCATCCTGGTTACTGCGTGAACCGTCGCAGCTTGTTATACGATGTTCTAAAGGATATCGCAACCGGCCGCGACGGGTCTTTCTGTCTTTCACTCTCTTTGTCTGCACAAGAACGGCAACTGGAGAAATGCCGTGATCGAACGACACAACAAAGGCAGTTGCCCTGCCGCCGGCTGTTGTACTCGTGACCCAATTGTCTCGGACAGTAGTGTAGGACAAGGCGTGTTTAAAAGCAATGCATGACGTAACGACGCAGCGCGATTGACGTCTACTTCGTCGAAACGAACGTCACTGTACGTGCTTCAAATGTCCGCGCGTGCTCGGTTCGGTTATCGAAAGGAAATAACGCTTGGTCCCTCTTACGTAAGCATCGAGCGAAACACCAAAGACGTGACTTTATACGAGTGCTTGCAGCTTTGCTGGTCGTTCAGAATAGTACAATGACAGGTGTAATCATACAAAAATTATATGCGCGACCTTAGGTGACAAGAGGAGAGCGGAGTCGGACACGTAACAAACGGGCGCTGAGGGCATCTTAGTCGAAATCAAGAAATGAGCAAGGGGGAGACATGCGGCGCATGATCAAGATAACCGCTGGTCGTTAACAATAGACTGGAATACAGTAGAAGGCAAAGGTGCGAGTGGGAAGAAGTTAGGTAAGCTGCTGAGATTAATAAGTTTGTGGGTATGGAAAGGCCGCAGCGAGCACAGGACCGGGCTCATTAGAGAAACATGGGAGAGGCCTTTGCCCTGCAGGGGGCGCAATCAGGCTGATCATCACGAAACGTATACGAGTGCAAATATCGGCGCAGCTTGTATTGCAAAAAACAAAAAAAAAAAACGGCAGCGTGTTACTCTCCCCGTTACAAATAAAGGCGAAATACAACGGGGGACCGCATTTCTTGGAATGCATAGCCACCTGCATTGTGAGAGGCACGCTGTATATATCCTCGACGTTCCCGATCGATTACATACCATTGTCCCCCACCTCTTCCCACAGTATAGTTTCTTGCACGTCACGCGATGTTACGCAACCTCCAGGATAGGCCCTCTTTGGACCAAGCGAAAATGCCATGTGATTACGTCATCATCTGGGATCATTTTGGTGGACTACGACGTTAAGATAAAGACGCATTATGACGTCACAACGAGCCGTTCGCTCGAAGAAGGTTACGTCAGTTCTTGCACCATTTCTTGCACCTGCCGCTTTAATAATGGTAATATGTATCCGACATGCCCTTTTGGAATCTATAATCGCAGCGAAACTCCTTTGCATCTTTGTCTTTCAGTCAACGCTGAACAGCGCACCACGCGAATAAGCTTCCTGGGCCTCCTCCGTCGCACTTTTTGTAACGCAATGGGATATGCACAACGTCGAAGATCAGTTATGACTGTACTTGCCTCAGAAGCGTTCCTCTGGTTTGGTCACAACGGAAAGTGAAAACTCGGAAGAGAAGTTGGTCGGACATGGAAACCGGAAGTGAATCAAAATGCACGAATGCTAAAATCTATTTACCGACGTCATTTTCGTGGCGGAAAGGACGCCGATAAAATGTAGGGTGGAGCTCAGCGTAAAACACTTTCGAAATAAATGTTGGATAAATCTACCTACGTCAACCATTTGCTATGTATTTGTTACCGGACGGGACGCACAAAAACGAGGAAAAACGAGAGAGAGAAAAAAAATCCGAAAGAGAAGTGCACCTCAGAGAACCGTGCCAGACGCCGCCACAGACAGATTGTATGTCGCACGTTCATTCACGGAAGCCCAGTGTCGGACAAATACAAATCGTCGTACATGATCACAGTACAACTCAATTACTCTCGGTTGTAAACAATCGGGTCACTGCACATGTAGCGTAGCGTCACATTTAAATACCACTCTCACTGACGTCGTTCGAGGCCGCTTCCTGATAATGTCCGTTCGAGAGTAAACTATTGTCCACGCATCAAAAGGGCGTGTATGTGCATGTCAACGAGCACGAAAAGACCGTGTATTCGCTCGTGAAGGGGACCTATTCAGCCAGACGCGAGCTACGGTGTTGTGGACGGCAGTTTCGTAAGGTACATCGAGTTCGTATCTTCACATACTTTCAAGTTATACCCGTATCCTCATACTGTCAAGTTATACCAAGTTCGTATCCTCATACTTTCAAGTTATACCCATATCCTCATACTTTCAAGTTATACCAAGTTCGTATCCTCATACTTTCAAGTTATACCAAGTTCGTATCTTCATACTTTCAAGTTATACCCGTATCCTCATACTTTCAAGTTATACCAAGTTCGTATCCTCATACTTTCAAGTTATACCAAGTTCGTATCTTCATACTTTCAAGTTATACCCGTATCCTCATGCTGCCAAGTTATACCAAGTTCGTATCCTTATACTTTCAAGTTATACCCATCTCCTCATACTTTCAAGTTATACAGAGTTCGTATTATACCCGTACCCTTATACTTTCAAGTTATACCCGTATCCTCATACTTTCAAGTTATACCCGTACCCTCATACTTTCAAGTTATACCAGTATCCTCATAACTTCAAGTTATACCGAGTTTTTATCCTCATACTTTCAAGTCCGGCAGTTTCCTTCGGGCGATGCGCGGGGAAGATCGGATTAACCCCAGTCCCACCCCAGCCACGTCGATGATCATGGCGGTGCCTCAGGTGACGGGATCGAAATCATTGGGCCCGGGTGGCTTGTTTGGCTTGCCGGTCCGCCCTGACCTGGTTGTCGGCCACTTCACTCATCACACGTCGTTATATTCAAAACAATGTTCACCAGAGCTATAGTTGGTTCGGGCCGAACACTGCATGGTTTCAGCAGCGGAACTAAAGTTTCCCTCGCTCCAAGATCCACGGCTGATTGTATGCCCCCCCCCTCCCCATCCACCCTACACAGTACTCACTACATATGAAAACTCAGCCAAACAAATAGAACAGTCAGTTATGACAAAGAAATTATAGAAAAAATTATTTGCTATTTTTGTAATGCAGTATTTGTGACATAGATTGAAATTAAGGTCGAAGAAGAATTCGAAGGTTGTTGGTTTGTATCCCATGGACGAAAAGATAATTTTTGTCCACTAAAATAATTTCACTTTACACCATAAATACTAATCTTCAGTTAAATATAAATAACGTTATCTGCGTTTTTATTGACCTACCTATCTGTTCAATGAATTTGGTTTGGTATAATTCAAAAAAAATTTTCGCCTCGTTTCGTTCACTACATCAGAGAGACGTGCTGCCTACCGATAGATTATCGAAAGTGCTTTAACAGCTGAGTCGCATCGGTATGCTGTGGAGTGCACCGTCTAACATTACAGCATGTTACTCCGCTATATACCTTATTTTATATTCGAGCCGGTTTAAGTTGTGTTAGAGCCGACACAAAGGCGCCATATTGAAAACGAATGACCATGAAATGCGGGAACTTTGGTAGTAAACCACACAAGCAGGGAGTCATTGTTGTGGCAGCAATGACTTTTACAGCGTTGACCATGAAACTGAGTATAGCACCCAGAGCCCAGAACGCGAGGAAGCAAGTATAGTCAAACGTGTGCAATCGAAGCGAGGAGTGGAGGTGGAGAGTAAGTGGCGAGTATTTGTTCGCCAGTAAAGTTTACGACTTTCTGCCAACCCATCGAACGCGGATACCCAGGTGTTCTCCGATCGAGGGCCCACACAACGCGCTGCAAGAACTCGTAAAAATTCCGGGGATTGCAATATCGCAGCTTTCGCCCATTCTTCGCACCGAGCCCGATGCAAGCCTTGTGTAATAGGGAGCGCCCTTGTTGTCTTGCATAGCTCGTGTTAAAGAACACCAGATTGATAAAGCTTTTCGGATCTCTCCGCTCTACGGCACCCCCTCATAATCACGTTGTAGTTTTCGGATGTAACGGTCGACATTTGACCAAGCGACAGCTTCACTTTAAGGAACACTTAAAAGCAAAACAATTTTTCTTTTCATGTATTAGTAAAGTACAATTCCGAAATCCTGACAACACCACTCTTAGCGTGATACGGCGCTTGCTAAGCAAAAAAAAAAAAAAAGTCGTGAAAGGACAATGCGGAAAGATTGCGGAACCACTCTACTTTCAACGAGGTGACAGATGTTTTAATTAGGCTGCTTCAGATTGCTCTAACACGTATCCGTTTCACAAAAATTGTTATTATCGTGTTTTTTTCAGGACGCCACTAACGCCATTCTTGTTTAGTACCCGTTTGTGTTACTTCGTGGACTCCTTTACTGCTCGTCTTTCTTTTACCTTCGTAACTTTACACCTGGTTGAATTTTTGTCCTCCGAGGCACAGGGCCTATGTTCACCTATAATATGATGATGTGTGGGGTTTAACGTCCCAAAACTACCATATGATTAGGAGAGACGCCATAGTGGAGGTCTCCGGAAATTTCGACCACCTGGGGCTTTTTAACGTGCACCCGTATCTGAGCACACGGGCCTACAACATTCCGGCCTCCATCAGAAATGCAGCCGCCGCAGTAGGGATTCGATCCCGCGACCTGTGGGTCAGCAGCCGAGTACCTCAGCCACTAGACCACCGCGGTGGGGCCAACGCGGAAGGAGGCACCGAGCCCAATGCAAATTTTCTCGTCGTACACCTGCGTCAATTTTTTGTTTATTATTACTTTTTTTCTTTCTTCCGACGCCACCGTCTATCTCGCTCCTTTAATGCGCCCTTGCCGCGTCGGGCTTCCCCGAATTAGCTCCGTCCGTCGATACACTCCGTGCGCAAGCCTACTTGGTCACAGGTTCGTTGACGCAGTGGGCGTGACCGGTTGTGACGTCAGGGCGCGAGCGAGTATGGGAATCGGGTCACGAAACACCATGACGTCACGAATATTTAAGGTGTCTACTGGGTCCTACGTAGGTTCTAATAGACAAAAATGAAATACATTGTCATCTGTGGCTTCCATACAGCTGGCATGCGAAGTTTCAGAAAATTTCATCCAGCCAGAAAGTACGAAAAATGCATTTTGAAGTTACCTACGTCACACGCGAAGTTATGGGCGCGAAATTTAAAAATAAAACTGTAACCTTGGATTTTCTCCGCTAATAATGAATTTAAAAATTGCAAAACATGACATTAGAGTCCCTATAGAGTGCAGTTTGTCGAATCTAAACCAAGAAATTGTTTCTCTTTAGTGTCCCTTTATTTATGGTATCATGTCACATCATGCACTGTTATGTCACGACGACATTGCAGAGGTGCGGTAAACTGCGACGTCGTGATGGCGTCATATCACATTATCATTTCTTTGCAACACTCGTGTAGACACCAACGCCGCGGACGGTCGCTCATCCCGATTGACGAGGAAGAAGACAAAAGTTTTGCCTGTGCTCTTAAAAAATACTTTCTGCAGAAAAATGAACAGGTACACTAACACACGCTCCGTTGTAATCTCCTCTTCGTTATATATAGATTATATGTCTAACAAAATCATACTTGACATGGTATACGTACTTTTATGTATTTGATGTATTGTATACATACAGTTGTTTGCATGGAACAATGCTGCAAGATACTGCAAATGACTTATCACAAATATGTTTCCTTCTTATATTTTGTTTCGATTTTTTTCCTTTTTTTCTTGTATGATTGAAGTGTACTTATAAAATATCTGCTTTGTTAACACAATCTGTTCCTTTAAATGCATATTTATTTAGACCCCCTACTAGCCAGTGGCTATGGGTCTAACCAGTGCTGTGTATTTTCATGTAATAAGAGAACTTGAAATAAAAAATTGCCCGCAGCTTCCCTCGGGGGAACACTGAGGAGGATGCGGACCATATAATTGGTTAACGGGGTGTTAAGGTGCGACTTACTTGGGTCGATGGCTAAATTGGTTAACGTGGTTGTGAAATGGGGTGTTAAATTGCGACTTACTTGGGTCGATGGCTAAATTGGTTAACGTGGTTGTAGGAGGGGGTGTTAAATGAGTGAACACGTACACACGTATGCGAAAGGGCGGCGCTGGTCGAAGGGACGTCGATCATTGTGTTTGTGGATTCGTTGGAATTCATTTCACCGCGACCTTGGACGTCGACGCGCCGTACAAACCAACCGACGAGCGGCAACTGAGCGAGCGAGCGCCGACCTTGAGTATATATACAGCACGACGGCGCATGCACTGTCAGCTGTTGAATGTTCTCGAAGCGCGACGCCACATGCGCGTCCACTGGAGAATCAGGAGAATTGTAGATGTCGAACGCGGTGTGTAGAGGAGGAAGGGTGCACAGATGGTGGAGGAGTGAAGCGCGCGCGGTGTGTAGAGGAGGAAGGGATGCACAGATGGTGGAAGAGTGGGCGACGGCGCGACGGCGCATGCGCGCGCGTCAGCTGTCGAATGTTCGAGAAGCGGTGCGGACGGCGCGGGCGGCGCACTACAAGGCGCGAGTATAAGATGCTCCGCATCTAAAATAAAATGAATAAATGCATCAACCGAGCTTCTCTGCGGCAACGAATGTAGTGCTCGGTTCGCGCGACAGCTTAAGCGCTGTTCGAGCAGTGAATCTTCGATGGAAGCTGCAATCGTGTTACAGGCATATATCTAGGCGTTCGTCAGGTTCTGTTCACGGGTGGCGAAGGTTTGTCCCAGCGCCTCCCACTCTGTCACTCTTGTGCGGTTTGTCACAGCGCCCCCTCACAGTGCCCCCTACATATGTGTGTGCACGGGTTAGTTAGTGTTGGTTTTATCAATTTACTCATCTCTCTGTTTTCACTGCTACTGCTAATTGAGTAAATTTTGTAATCCCATTTTGAACATGAGGTCCCTCTGCAGCCTTGTGCTTTCGGACCTCCTCCTGTATATATACTTTGTATACTGTTCCTTTTTCTGTACTAATAATAACTGAAATAAACTGAGTAAAAATAAACTGAGTAACGGGGAAAAGGCACCCCCCCCCCCCTCCGTGCGCAAGCCTACATGGTCACAGGTTCGTTGACGCAGCGGGCGTGACCGGTTGTGACGTCATGGGTGCGAGCGAGTATGGGAATCGGGTCACTACTTGCGTTCCCGCCTCGGTGCGATTGCGCACGCTTTCTTAGAATCGCACGTGCGAATTTCGGTCGTTCTTGTTGCTGCCGTTCTAACGTCGTACACCTGCGTCAATTTTTTTGTTTATTTTATAATTTTTTTCTCTCTTTCGATGCCCCCGTCTATCTCGCTCCTTTAATGCGCCCTTGTCGCTTTGGGCTTCCCTGAATTCGCTCCATCTGTCGGTATACACTCCGAAGTCACGCGCGCGACCTGACAAGCGTGTGCTAAGTGATTTCCCGCAACTCGTTTACAGTTACGCGAAATAAGTAGAAAGCGTGGCAAGATGAAAGAAATGTAGAAGACAGCTCACACATCTGGACACCATATACTTTCCTCGTTTTATATGCTGCTCAACCTTTTAAAGACTTGTCTCAGTGATCCGCGAATTCTGGAGCACAAGAAAAGCGGAGGGTAAATGAACATGGGCTGATGAGACCATTCGGCTTGCTTCGAGGATGGAACCAGGGAACAACTCAACAAGGCGTTGCTTCCGGTTTGGGGCACTGGACCATGGCGAATTTCACGTCTACTGGTGAGCTTGAGATTCAAGTTCTGAGAAATTTGTTACGGAATTTCCGGTAGCTTCGTTGTAAGAGTGGATGCGTGCTACAACGCTACCAGGAATCTCTTTCTGGGCGCATCTGCAACGTGAGTATGGATTTAAGATAGCGTTGCACCCGCGCAAGAGGTTCGTATGGTGTGAATTGAGTTAGTATAGAGCGGTTGAGAGGCGGGCTGCGGACGTCGACTCTCCCACCCTCTCCTCTACACAGCAACAAAACTGAAAATTCTAACTATAGTTGAAAGTTTAGGTTCTTTTGCTCTGATGCACAAAAAGTTGAAAGCGATTTGACCATAAAGGGCGTCACCGCGTCTGCTTCTCTATGTTTGCATTGCGGAAGGGTGCGGCCGAACTGTCTCATTCGGCCAAATCTCAACAAGTGCGGTTGCATCTTCAAAGAATCGCACCTATGCCCACCTGTACGAAAAGGGGCACCATGCACGTTGCTGCGATGTGTCAAAGGTGTCGTAAGACTACAGGCTCTAAGAAAAAGACGATATAAAAACGGCGTCTTTTTGTCCCACAACAACAATCATCATCCGGCTTGCTTGCGCTTCGTTTCTGGAAAACTCTGCGCTGGCCACTTTGCTATCAAGAAAGCTTTGATAGCAATGTCGCGTTTTTAAAGCGCATACCATTCATGACTTGAAAGTGCCGTGCGGGCGATAGTGCAAAGGAAGGAACGCAAGATAGTAGACAATTGTGGTTGTGGGACAAAAATAAGCGTTTTTTACTCGTTCTTTGAGTGTTATATATACTTAGATCGCAACAGCCTGCAATTGAACGGCCAGTGCAACGCGACGGCTCCTAGCACACTTGGTACATTCTTGATGATGGCCATTGTCTGTCAAGGTTCACCATTAGCCACTTCAGTGGTTCCGTTACTGATTCATCTTGGCACTCGGTGCTTTCAAACCGAAAATAAAAAACAACGAAACCACCGATATAATGCGATCCGTCGACAACGAGGCGCCCGGAGTACTGCGAAACGAGCTGCCAGTCTCGGAGTTTGCCACCTGGTCAGCATTTTCTAGCAGACTGTAAAGCGCTTCCTGAAGAGCAAGGAAATGCCGACGATGCCCGGCCCCTCCACTCGTTCTCCCGCTTTCCGATCCCCGGCGTCGGCGCCCGCCGTTCGGTTTATACACAACTTGAGAAGGCGGTGTCGGCAGTAGCCGGCCGGGACCAGATGAGGAAGCAGCAGCAAAGCAACGCACTGCACGAGCAGTCGTCCATCGTGTCTTCTAGGAAGACCACCACCAGGGGGCGCGAGAAAATATATGGTCGCACGCAGCTTCACTCAACGCAGTTTATCGCTCGGCGAAACGGTAATGAAAAATGTAGCGAAGCAAAAAAAAAAAAAAAAAGCTTCGGAAGGTCAATGCGCAAACGTGCGGGCGCGGGCTCCTGACCCTGAATTGGATCGTTGAACTCCGGCCGCGACTCGACTGTCGGGACGGAGAGGCTAAACATGCGTTAAAAAGAGAAGGGGTGCACATTACGCGGGGATGCGTTTAATAACGGACCGCCTGTTGGAGGGCGCTTCGCGCAGTGATGGCCGCAGCACGATCTCCCCGAGGTGTGCCTCTTAGTATGGGCGTCTCTTTCCACGAGAGAGAGAGAGAGAGAGAGAGAGAGTGTGTGTGTGTGTGTGCGTGCGTGTGTGTGTGTGTGTGTGTGTGTGTGTGTGTGGTGTGTGTGTGTGTGTGTGTGTGTGTGTGTGTGTGTGTGTGTGTGTGTGTGTGTGTGTGTGTGTGTGTGTGTGTGTGTGTGTGTGTGTGTGTGTGTGTGTGTTCGCGTCGTATACGAAAGCGCGAGTCTCCGGCTGAAGCCAGCAAAAACATAGAGACGGCGCGGTGAGGTTTATGGAGCGCCCGAAGGCCACTTCTCGGTTTGCGTCGAGTTTTGCTTCCGTCACTCTCAGGCTGAAGTTCTTTTCTTTCTTCCGGGATGGCGTTGCGTCGTGGCCTTCCCCTTCTTCTACCTCCTCAAAGGAGCGTCGGCCTTCGGTGAATAATAAGTGCTTCGTTATCCTATATAGCACCAAGCTGAGCCAAACAACCCTCCTCCTCGTCCACCATACTGCATCATTTCGCGGATATTGATGAGAGGGGGGAGGGTGGTGCTGTTTGTTTCTCCAGTCTTCGCACTCGCCATCATCTGCTCTCTGCGCCACTCTTTTGCTACAAGAACAGTGCAGCGCCGTCTAAGCAGATTGGTGTCGGCTAATCAAGCGTCTGCAGTGCATCGACACACACAAGATTATCAGTGATCTTCGGTGCCTTCCACCGTCACCGGCACGCAACCAGCCAAGGTTGCCAGTCGAGAGTGGTGGATGTCATCTATATACAAATACATACATTCGATACTTCTGTGCTTTTACATAAAGAAGGAGAACTCATGATAAGCCGTCTCACGATCTGCAAAGACACAATCACACTGCCCGCACACCAACTGCAGAGATGTCAAAAGGACTAGCCACCGCAGTCGTGGCCTGTGGTCAATTGTACGCTCAGGCTGCGTTAGGTCGTGTCCACCATCGGGTCACACTGCTGCCAAACAGTATAGTGCAGCCGAGTGGGGTGGATGGCAGCTATACACCGCTACAGCCGCGGCCGCCTCTGTGCAGAGCACGCAAGCAGCCGTTTTTTTTTTTTTTTTTTGCTTTGCGGGGCGACACTTTGAGGCAATTTTGGGCCCTGACCTCGTCAGCCTGACTGCTAGGCCACCAATGCTCCTCACACATCACGTTAGGGCCCGAAACTGCCTCAAGATGTCGCCCAGCAGGGCGATAACCGGCTGCTCATTGATTTTCGCGTATGCGATGTTTGTGACATCTGCATGCGAATGATTCCAGCACAAAACAGGTGATAGCTGTGGGAAAGAAATGCGGAGCATGACGGCGACGCCGACGGCAAAAACGCGCCTGCAGTATCCGTATAATCGCGGCCGCAAGCACCTGCTCAAGTTCGCGCGAAAGATATAGACTTCCATATATAGATAGCACAAACCAAGTGAGCGGAAGCGCTAATTATGTAGCGAGTCTTTAAAGCACCTGGTATACCACAGAGAGATCAATAATGCAGATAAGAAGGAAAGCATGGCACTGTATATCCAGGAAATCTACCGGTAGAATACGCAGCGTTGAGAATTGATGATAATAAATGATGGCAGTGGGCATCACAAGGAGATTCAGAACGTGCACTCGTTCTCTGACACCATCCTGTTTTCGAAGGCGCTTGCTCAAACCGGAAGTTTTCCAGGAGAGCGAAAATGCTTTTGTGTACTGTCACACATCTATAACGATGGGTCAACTACATCTATCTATTCTGACGTGCCGTAGTTATACCAACAGGAGGGCTGTAGTAGCATTTCAAGACTTCGCTGGCACGATCAATACCAAACCACGAGGCTAAGCTGTTGCCGCTTGAATGTTAAAGAAATTCTGTTACTGTCTCGTTTGTCGATTAACGCCACTCTTTACACTTCGCCTCACTGAGATGCCGTCACAACGCAACGTGGCGATTGTTCGCTTCCACAAGCTGGCACGAACAAAAAGAACCATTTGGTATAGATTGAGCTCTGCAGCACGCATCACCCGCGCCAGTAATCATACGGAGCCTGTATGGTGCAGAGCTACTGCATTCGAAATTGAACGGTATAAAATGCATGCTCCATGTGCTCAAGACCGTGAGAATTAGAGAAGGGAGTAATATTTTTAATAATTCAATTTCGCTTTTACGCCGGTCAGAAATATAATTATTCTGAGATTTCACTTGGCAGCAGCAGCTCATCACGGTAGTATAAGACTTCATCAATATGTACAGTCAGCCAAAACTTTAACTATACTGTGCGCAGCAGCCATTTTTTTGTCTCTCGGTGCCATATTATGGAACGAAGTTACAGTAAATTGCTTCATGTACATATGCTTTGTGGGCATACACTTGTCCTCGCCATTTTTTTATCTTAATTCAGTCTTATGACAAAAATATGCTGAAAAAAGTGCCAGTCATGCACGATAGCTAAGAATTCGGCCGACTGTACGTATTCATCCACGGTTCATAAGTATACGTACGGAACTGTGGGATCATACTATACGCAAAGATCTGGTCTTTCCCCAAGAGCATTATGAAGACGTCTCCTTACGCCACAGGCGACGTGTTTTGCAGCGTAGAAGGGCTGAGGGATTAAGTCAGAAAACAAGATTTAGAAACTATCGCAGAAGAAAACTGGCCGCCGTTCCCGCCCTCCGAAATGAGAAACTGCCCGTCACCACGCAATGTGCCCTCAGAAAACAGCAATGCATTTCCTGTGGGCAGTACGTGGGTGTGCGTGTGTGTGTGTGTGTTTCACACCAAGAGCGTCGAATATAACTCTGCCGCTTGCCTCGCATCCGCATCCCATGTGGTGGGGCTGGCGTGGTGGGCCTTTCCGCCTGTCATTATATAGCTGCTCTCATGGTAGCCAACTGGACGTCAGCCTGGGTTACCTCCGCATTATTTGGGGTAGCCTCCCCACTTGGTTAACCTGTGGTCTTGGTAACCTCGCCTTATGGGTTACCTCCCAACTACGTTAACTCATGTCATGCTGGAGTGTGCCACAAAATGCCCCTTCCGCACCAAAGAGCTGCGAGACGATGCCCTCCGTGATGGGACTGCCGAGGTCCTCCAGGTCTTGGTTCAACCGGTCCGGGCGGTCGCCGAGTTTATCATAGGGAACCCTGACTAGGGTTCACTCCAACATGTTTTGTTTGTATATGCCTGATAAAATATTCTGTCCCTCTCTCAGTCAGATAGTTACCCGTGTAAGTATCTTCGCCGTCTGGGACTCTCACCCGTCAGTTCAACTGAACTCTTTTTACGCGCCCAGGCGAGTGTTTCGTGCGCTCCCGTTTTCTTTTAATGCTCCACTTCTGCTCAACAAGCTTGTTCTTCGGCGAATAATTTTCCCCGACCTTCTCAGCGGCTCTTCCGGATGGTTGCGTGTTGTCGCGGTGGTTTGGGAGCGTGCTGAGGGAGAAGATTCGAATGTGTCGTAATTTTTATTATTATCTTCTCTTGTCTTTTTTTATCCTATCCATTTCATTCCCATTACCCCATCCCTGTGCGGACCTGCTGAGGTGACATCCTAATGATGGACGATTACAGGGGGCACTTTTCCTCTTCATAACCACTTAGAAAGAGAGATACCTGCCTGCCTCTGTAACCTCCCGCCTGGGTAATCTTTCCATCTGTGTTACCTGTCCTTTTTAGTAACTTCCCATCTCGGTAACCTCGCCGCCCGGGAAACCTACTTGTCTGCGTAACCTCCCGTCTGGGTATACTTGCCTTCTTGGGTACCTTCCGACATCTGCGTTGGTGCTCTGAGGGGAGATAGAGGGAGAGCGTAGGAGAGGCGGAGGGACGCGCATTGCCAGTCAAGCCTCACACCAGATTGAACTCGACGATAAAGGCTTCACATCTAAAAGAAGGAATGCAAGTAAAAGAAAGAAACGGAAGAAAGGAAAGAACGGCAGTATATCAAGCACGCCAGGGTCAGTAACCGATAACCGTAATCACTGGGTCACCGCTATGGCTGGCTGCACTCTCAATCAATTATGCTCTGTGCCAAAGTAGTTAGCACTCTATGCTTGGATATATATTTCACGTTCGTCGCTGTACTACCACCAGACCAGTGACGATGCGATGCACTCGTTGCTGCGCATGGGAGGTGTTGTGGGATCATTCCTGGAAGATGGTTTGCGTCGTACCATTGTCCAAATGTAACCCACTACCGATGGAGTCGGTGTGAGCGCCCACGCTGTCCTGCGAAGTGGCGGTTGATCGGTCCGGGGCCAGAGGAGCGATCCCGTGCCTGCCCGAGGGCTGCTCGCTCGAATGTGCCAGCTACTCGGACCGGGAATGTGTCCGGACCGTTGTGTCTACTGCAGCAACGATCGATGCAGTCTCAACTCTGGTCGGACGCAACCGGGGTCGTTGCACCCCTGCGGGAATCTTCGCTTCAGCACTCGCTTCCCCGGGATGCTCGGCGACGAGACCTTCAGGGGGCCAGCCTCCGCACCGCTCCTGTTTTTGGCAGTTTCGCTAAAGTCTTCAGCGCATGCGGCGATTTTGTCGGTACACCTTTAAACGTGGATGAAGGGTCTTATTCGTAGCATGGAGGAAGGAAACAGTTGAGAAGAAGCACAGTGGACAGGGGGCGCCGCCAGGATTTTTTTTTCTTGATAGTAGGACACGAAAGAATAAGAGAATCAGAGAAATAACTCAAAAAGTAAGTAAAGAAATAATCAAAGAAAGAACGCCAGTACGTCAGCCTCGAGAACGCCAAGCATTGCTTACCACCCTTTTGTTCTCATAGGGCAAGCGCTCTTGCACTTTTCCTTCACTGTCGATTCTATTCATCCGTAGTGACGACGAATGGGGCGACGAAAACACTGTGCTTCTTAGGCCTGACTGCCAGGGATCTCCGAGCGTTGCGCAGCCCTGCACGCAATTTTATGCACCGCCTAGAGGTAAAGGGTGAGGAGGAGGAGCGGCGCTCACTCCAGCACGTTCGCCGAGTCGAGCCCCTCGTCGGCAGAGACGGCATGGCTCGGCCGGGCCAGGGTGGAGGACCTACTAGTCACACCGGAAGGGACGTCGTCGCCTTTTTACCGCTGCTACGTCAGCTAGAGCCGAGCCGCTGACCATCACTTGACCGGTGACGATGCGCGTATACGGTGAACGCGAGAGCGATGACGGGTCTGTCCGGCCTTAACTTTGTTATCCTCAAAGAGAGATCAGGTTTTGCCAGTTTATTTCTTTGGAGGCATTGTCGAGTTGCGCAAGAACTACGCGGCGGTGCAGGCTGGAGAGACTACGCAATAATAGCAATTGTAGTACCAGCAGTTTAATAAATAATAATAATAATAATAATAATAATAATAATAATAATAATAATAATAATAATTTGTTTGAACAGTCGAGGAGATTTAAACGCAAGAAACTTGAGAGTCCCGATGCCACGTTTGCAATACACGTACTTAGATATACCAAAAACAAAAAGATACACACCGAAAACATAATAAAAACGCGAAATATTCTAATTAACTCAGTTTCGTACAAAACAGCCAAAAAGTTTTCAAAATATCTTAAACAAAACAAGATAATATACCTAACTTTAATGAGATCATACATTCATGAAGTGCCTGTGCAATGCTCGTTCGGAAGTTATTCGCAAAGCAAGATCCACCTTTTGTAGATTGGTGTAAGATGCAGTCCATATCGTTGCTTGTGGGGAACGCTTCGTCGCGGAAATGGGCGGACGTTGCCTCCGGTGGAGCGCTGCTACATGTTGTTCGACAAGCGGGTTGTCCCACGCGACTCCGGGGTTTCCTAGCGCGACGACGGTGATATAGAGCAGCTTAGCGCCGACTCACGACGGTCCTTTCGGGAGCACTATTCCGGGCCTCCGCCCTCTTTCTCTCTGTTTCTATAGCGCCCAAACCTCACCCGCAAGACCGTCTGCTGTTCCCTTCCCCCTCCACTGTACGAACCGTCTCCTGGCTAGGACCGCAGCCAGCAAAAGCAACAGCAGCAGATGCTGCTGAGGGCGGCTAAAGCCGCGAGACACAGGCGTCCGCGACAAAAACTCGGGCATTTCCGCTCACCTGCACAAATATAGTACAAAGGAGGAAAGAGTGGTTGTGAAAAAATCACTGCTTATCCATGGAGTGAATGATGATGAGTGGGGCGAAGCCTCTGTCCATCCGTACGTCCATCCATCCGTCCGTCCATCCGTCTCTCCGTCTGCCTGCCTGTCGGTCCTCGTTTGTCTGTCTGTCTGTCGTGGATATGCTGTGCTGGCTACGCCGGAGGGATGGACTGTCCTAGCCCATACGGACTTCGCCCTTAAAAAAAAAAAAAGGAGGTTCCCACGGCCTGCTATGCATTTGCCTAAACCCCGTATGCAGAAACGCTCCTTAACTTGACTTGCCACTGCCTTCAATGCAGCGTGTTTTAAACGCGTTTGCGTCTTTGGGCTACTTAGGACTAGCCTAATGCATGCGCCTTCGAAATGCGTTTGTGCTGCATTGAAGGCAGAGGCAAGTCATGTTCAAGTCAAGGAGCGTTTATGAATACAAGTCTAAGACGGCTGCATGCATGGTGATGATGATGATGATCATAATGCATCTACCGTGGCTCATACCCACTTAAGGGGTTGGTCAAGAAGTGATTAGATAAATTTTGAGATATTTCAAGTATTAAATATTCACAAAAAAAACGAAGAAAGAACGTACCTAAAAACAGGAAAAGTGCGATAATTTTTCACCATTCAGATAAGATAGTATCGTGCAGTGGAACTACTACTACTACTACTTCTTCTTCTTCTTCTTCTTCTTCTTCTTACTACTACTACTACTACTACTATTACTACTACTACTACTACTACTACTACTACTATTACTACCGCATAATTCTCACAAACTGGTGATGTTCGTGTTTTGGGGCATCGCAATGAAGGTAAGCACAGCTAGAGGGAGGAGGAAGAAATTCTGGGCTGGACTTGATGACGTGATACAGGCTTGACAGCCGTCATTCATATTTCTGCGGGCAAGAGTTATAGAGGGAGAGAGAGAGTTCGACACAAATGAGCGCAGGTGCACTACCATTCAGTGCGTGATCGTCGGCGCAACTCCTGTGACGCGATAATGTCATAGTGAGCTCAGACCAAAGGAAGAACAAGCCTACCAAATAGATGATGATGATGATGTTAATGATGATGATGGTGATGATAATGATGACGACGATGATGATGATGATGCTGATGACGATGATGATGATGATGATGATGATGATGATGAAAACTTCGTGAATTCGATTTGTATATACAAAAGTATTTGGGAACAGCCCGATTAGAGTGGCCTAAGGTCACTCTAGCCTGGGTATACAGGTTCGCACCTACAGGCCGTTTCAACACAGTTTACCAGGTCACAGCGTTCTCTGTAGGAGACGCACGTAATGCGCGAACCGCTGGGCGCGTTTAAGGTGACCCGGCCTAATCCCTCGTTTAATATGTTTAATTTTGCGCGCTGTCCTGGTGTACGAGTTTTCAATTGACTAAATGTGTCCCGCAAACTGTAATGCACCGCCCATCATCAATATCACCGAGAGTGACAACGCATAACAAGCGATATTTGTCAGGACGGCCAGTACACAGACAACACGGACGAGAAACAAAAAAAACAGGATAACACAGGCGTTGGCATATGACTTACTGTATCATATGCTCGAGCTTCGCAAGATTTTAAGCGCGTAGGTGCTGGTTTTTAAACAAAACCAGTTTGGCGAATAGAAAACGCGCTCAGGCTCAGGGCATACCAGCTCCTCGATATATACGCAAAATATTGCATGCTTGGGACGGTTTATGCTTGCGGACCATTGTGGTCTTGCATTCCACGCATGTCTGCTCATTACTTCTTTCTACATACAACGTTGCGTTGTATGTATACAAATCGAGACATTCCATGGCATAATCTCGCGCACGTGTCAACGAAAACTGTTTGAGAGCGAGGTCGTGGTGGTGCCAAGTAAAGACTAGACGGATGCAGGTATGGAGGAGGGGGGATAGCAAGACCCAGATCTGCTCCGCTGATGAGATCAGTGTCGACGAACGAGGGCTCACGTAGATACGCACACACACGGCATAGGGCTGCGGCCAAGGTTCGCGCTCGTATAGCATACGCTGTCGCCACAGAGATGTGGGCGATGCAGGGCGTGTGATCCAGTAGCGACGCAAATAGGTGAGCTTGGGGTCGGAACACCGTGTCGTCGGCTAGGGCGCCGAGACATTTAGTGGATCGCGGAGGAGTATACCACTTATATGCGTCACTGTCGAGAGGAATTCGGAACGTCACGATGGATGGGGGACAGGTGTGAACTTGTGAAATCCACGCGGCTCCGTCTCGCACCGCGGTTAATCAAGACGGAAGGGAGTGGGCCACCCGAGTGATAACTCCGCGGATGTCCCATTACGGGAGCCGATCAGGAAGAGCGTTGGACCGGGATGTGTTGGTGACTCATGCTTTAGAATCACTAACCCGGACCACACTAGCACGGACCACACCATAGCGGACAAAGAGAAAGAACGGAAGAATAGAAAAGAGATGTGGAGGTTAAATAAAGCTTTGCCGGGTTCACAACCATACACTAAAGAAGGGGAAGAAGAAACAGAATGGTTGTCTTACGCTCTTGTTTTTTCTGTCTTCTCTGTGGTCTTATTGCACTGTTATTATTATTATTATTAGGCTGAGCAGCATTGTACAACATATTGTACTTACCAAAATGTGCCCCGTACACGGCCACGCTCTGTACGCTGCTGTCAATATTCCGGCTTAAGCGTTCGGAAGCGAAACGGTACAGAGGAACTTGAAACGGCGAATGGCCACCTCCTCGTTGGCGGTTCATTCGATGTTTATTTATCCGCAGTAGTGCCTACGAGTTGTGCGAATGCGTCCAGGTTGTGGTTTCAGTCCCTACCAACAGTAAAGTTGCTTTTTCTTTTATTTTAGAATCCGATAACGCTTTGCTTGTGAGTGGGTGTATACGTGTACAAGAGGGTTCCATGGGGGAGGGGCTTCGCTGTGAGAGAGCATATACACACCCTTCTGTACGTTATACCTCGCAAGACAAGAACTCTGAGTAGTACCTGTTCATGTCCTTGTCTGTACTCGTACGTTCGGTTCGTCTGAGCTAAAACCTGTTCCGTCTTAGGCAAGTGACGTTGCCTGTGTAATACTGCGCCATACGTTTTCGCAGAGAAACAAGGAATTATTCGAGACATCTGGGCAGGATATATAAGAGATGCCAGAATGTATGCATATCATGCAGCTCCTTTCGACACTTCAAGCATGGCGTCTTACTACAACACGAGCCGCGCGACTGCGCGTCTCGTAGGGAGGGACTCTGGTTTTGAAACCGCTCGAAATGATGCGCCTGTCGTACTTGTGACCCTCGGAAGGCCTGCTTAAGACTGCTGTGCCCAAACGCAAAGTCAGCTCCATCCATCATCTTACCCCCCTTCCTCACGGCAAGATGATGTACGGAACTTCGTGGTCCTGAAAACGTTAAAATATAAACATTACGGCCAGCTTACAGTCCTAAGACGCGATGTACATGTTGGGTTGAAGCATCTTTCAACCTATATTTCACTGTATCCTATCGTCTAGAAGCATTTGTGTACCGCGTTGTTCGCCTCAAAGATGATTTATGACGTTCGGAACCTGCGTAACCTTTCACGATCGGTGCTCTGCATGCGTCAACTGAACTACTCTCTCGGGAAAGCCTCAGATGTAGACTCTAGAGCAGTTTGCGCTTTACACGACAGGAGCGAGACGTGGCAATAAAACGAGTTGGCGCATGGCCTGCTATTCACGGCGTCAAGGAGGTCGCGGGGCCCGCTACGCGTGACTGATGACGCCACGACTGTCTCCCGACTTCGCGGTCTGTTTTGTGGGGCGAGTTCGTGGCGGCGGTGACATGAAATTGACGGCATTGACGCGTGGCAAAGGGGGATAGAGGACGCTGGTCACGGTGAAGGCTGGTCTGGTACAGGCCAGTAATAATTTACAAACACTGTTAGAACATCGAAGTTGTCACGTAGGCCCTATACAAGCGGCGTTGGCGTTCGCCAGTCACGTGATCTGAGGGGCGAGAGCAGACTCGGTGGGATAGGCTTCGCCGAGAGCGATGCTCCTTGGATAGGGAGAGGATGTGGAGACGTAACATGTGGACAGTCTCTATGTTGACATGGTTGTCCCCATGTAATGGGAATATCCAGGGCAACCCATGTCTTACAGAACCATCGGTTCAGACCAGATAGCTTGACTAATAGTAGTGAAGGCGCAACAATGAAAGCAAATGGATAAAACAGCCGGGTTAAATAAAGAGAGGAAATGAAAAAAACTGACGGAAAGGGGTGACAAATGGCTTCGCATTTCGGTAGCTTTTTCGCTGTGGAACTTGCTGGATCTTTTATTCATGTCTTCATGTGATGATACCAACACTATATTGTCACACATTTGGACAGTGAGTCCCGAATATGTCAAACTGAGGCATTTTTCTCTCCACATATCGAAAACATTGCGAGGTTTCACTTTAGCTGTAATTTCAATCATGTGGCTTACTCAGAACGACTTGCCGATGGCTGGGTTATGGCAATATCGGGTGAAGGCACCCGGGAACTGTCCCGTACACACCGTATACACACTAAGAAATAAGTGCGGACGGACGTGCATGCTCCGGGTGGAAACGCTGTGGTCAGCGAACAGCAAAGTGTGTGAGTAAAGTAGTAAAAAAAATACAGCGAGACCGTACGCAGCTACTGGAAACTCGGCGAGGCTCCCGCGATACAACAATAGCGCCGATGTGGAGGTACTGGACCGGAGTGTGCATCAGGCTGAAGTGGAGCGGCGCCAACATCCGCAACAATGAGAACAGGTAGCGCCTGTCGATGCTCTCGACGAAAGGGTCAAGCCACATCCTCAAGCTCTCAAAGAGCACTGCGCGAGAGCCGAGGTTCGAAAGGAAGACACGAAGTGCGACATTTGCGCCATCTTTTAACGCGCAAGTTAGGCACGGTCGTGCGTTGTGTTCGCGATCGCAATCGTGTACACTGCTAGTTTAATACGCTAATAGCTAAAGAGCGTAGGGCTAGGGACCATCGCCAAGGACCTTGGAAGGCGTTGCTCAAATGGTGGATCCTGGCATCCCAATACAAAATAAAGTTTAATCAACTCCCCTCAAGTGGACTTTGGTGCTCTCGTTAAAAGTGACAGAGAAAGAAGGAAGAAACGTCACTTTTAAGTGCGGAGGCGTACCTTAAAGTACGTGCCCGTAAAATGTACTTTGGATGAGTTACATCTCCTTAATATATATTGCCGGGTCATATTTCGCTGCTTCCATTTGTTGTAGGCTGTGTGTTCTGGGTGCTACTGCCGCATCTCGAAGGCTCCGTTTGCGGGTGCCTGTGGGCCACCCCAGACAGTCCTTTCCACCAAGTTAGTGGTATTGAGGCCATACGGGTCGCCGTCAACCATGACTTTACGGCCATCATACGCGGAATCGTACACACGTGCTTTTGATAAAATCAAGCCTCCTCCATCCATCTATAGACTCTGTGCCGACTGTTCCAAGCGCGACACACTTACATCCGTCCCAAGAACATCGCGTCTGCGAACCAGGCGAGCTCACTCAAGCGAAACCAAAATGCTTACAGCTCTTTCACCTCTTACTGAAGAATGAAAGCGAAGGGACTGTTGCATGAGCAGCTTCAACGTGTGCCTGGAGGTGCCACCAGGAACATCGCTTGACATAGAAAAGAGAACGGCTTTACACACGCATGGAGATAGTGTGGCGGGTGCTTAATTTACGGCACCTCCTGTCTTTTTCGCCTGGCCGTTTTCTGACAGGAACCAGCGTTGCGGCGGCGGTGAGGTAATAAAAGAGGGTGCAAGGAATAGCGAAGCAAGGAAACGAGCGAAGGCGAGGTTCGGGGAGGCCCCCCCGCTGAGTGCTGACGTCAGTGATGACGTGCACTATCATCACCTCCTCTCCATCGTCCGCCTCTCTTTCTGTCCTTTCTCTCCCCTCAGACGGCGTCTGCCGGGCCTTTTTATTTCAGCTTAGCGAAGATTAAAGGCTGAAACATGGAGAGAGAGCGCGTGTTTTTGTTTCGTTCTACAAGGCTCCCATGATGAGTCTTTCGTCTCTCCTCGTGTTGCCTTAGAAAATAGTGGGATCGGGTTTTAAGCTCTTGAGAGCGTCAACGCCGTCACCGCCCCTTGACGCTCTTTTCGCTCATAGAAGCTGAGAAAACAAGGAGCGACTCGAGTTGCAAGCATCAAGGTGATTTGTTTGTTTCTTTTCAGACGCCGACTACATGAGTGAGACGCGTACGGTAAGCAGAATGAGACGCGTACGTCATGAGACGCGTAGGGTATATGAAGAACAGCTTGCATTGCGTGCTGTGCGCATGCGCGAAGAGGGGAAAGCAAATTGTGCTCTCTTGTTGGTAGCCGCGTCGCGTTGACTGTGCGTGTTGATGACCTCAGTATGTGGAACGGAATGGTCCTGGAGCCGCCGGCATTGCGTGGACATTGCAAGGAGCCATCACTGGGACAGGGCGCCGCTGGTGAAAGGCCAGTAAGAGCAATGGAAAGAGCCGGCTTTCAACGCTGGTAGGAATCGACGTAGAAGCACTCTGTGGAAGTTGCGTTTTGTTCAGTGCGCCATCAGACAGTGTCAAAAATTGCTATTAGAACCATTAAAGGTTTTCTCCAGGGCATTGGACGGAACTTTATAGGCTTTGTAGAAACCACAGCGTGGCGTAGCTATTGTATACATACGCATCACGTCTTCCTATTCTCATCACCCGCAGGTCGCGGGATAGAATCCCGGCTGCGGCGGCTGCAGTTTCGATGGAGTTGGAAATGTTGTAGGCCCATGTGTTCAGATTTGGGTGCACGTTAAAGAATTCCAAGTGGTCGAAATTTCCGGAGCCCTCCACTACGGCGTCTCCCATAATCATATGATGGTTTTGGGACGTTAAATCTCCACATAACATCTTCTTATTCCCACGGTCACGTTTCCCCATTCTTTACATATTTCACACCTGTACACAGTAGCAGGAGAAGTCCTGCTATAGCTCAGGTCATCCTCTCCACACTCTAATAATGTTTCTCTCCTCTCTCTCTTTCTCCTACTTACGGTGCTACTATGAAAAATTCTTTTTAATATAAAATAATACTATTGAGTGTATTAGTTCACCCCCTGTCATGGCCGGGGATCAAAGCCATGCGCTCACGTTACATCGCCAATTCCGAGAAATTCGTGGTTTCCCAAAAAAATCTAGACATCTACTCTAAAAACTGATGCAGATCGTGTGGCGAGATTGCCACGCTTAGTCGCATGTTGTGGCAGTGTCAGGGCCGACTAGGAAATTTGAACAGTGTCGATTGATCCGTCTCTTCAACTGCCAGCCTCCACTCGCGCTGGAAGACCGCACTGCTCAGTCCGGACCTACACACCACAACTCCCAGCCGTCCATTATGTCTAGCAAGCCCCTATACGAGACAAGCTGTTGGCACCACATCCGCGGTGGGAGGCCAGGCCTTCTAAAAGGACCCCAGACTTCAATTTTATTTGTTTTGCAATAAATTTTACGTTGTTATAAAAATTGAACCTCTATAGTATCGCACATTTGCTGTACTGTGCGTCTTTCGTTCACCGAAACACATTTCCAGGCGATGTTATTCATCGGCGCCCTAGACAAGCGAGAACCCGGGAAAGGCGAACTAGGGATGAGACAGTTGTGAGCGCCGCATAGAAAGCGACAGCCACGGGTGAGCAATGCGGTGATATTTATGAACTGGGACGGGGGAGGGCTGACGCCCGTGGCCTCAGCCGACTCGTATATCGGGCCCCGCATCTCCAGCCATGGCCGGGATGTCGCAAACCGCAGCCCTGGCCTCCGCGAATGCATTTGCGAAGAGATAGCACCCCGTGTAATGCAACCGCGCGCCCCTCTGTCTATGACGGATACAGTGTCGTGAAACGCTCGTGTAAACTTGAACTGGTATAGCGCATTACGGGGAAGAAGAAACGGCCGAGCAGACCGACACAAGAGGACAGAGCGCTAACTTCCAACTGAGCTTTATTGTATACCAGTTCAAGTACGACGAACCAACTCGCCCAATCTTCAACGCTCGTGTAAAGCGACAACTATAGCACGAGTTTTTCAGCCCGCGTACGGTACAAGAACAGGGAAAGATGAGCGGCAGGAGATTGTTGCCTTTTTTCTGTACTGTAAAGCGATTTTTCGTGGTTTCGTACGCATTTCGGCAGGTCGCCGAATTCGACCCAAATCTAAGAACTCGCAGGGCCCCGTGTGCTTTAGAAATTATTAACTGTGCATGCAAGAGTAGGACACGGCATAGGATGAACAGAGGTCTGTCCCGTAACTTAAGATTGTGTATACGCGCTGTAATAACTTTCTAATATGTCAAATGTGCCAAAGTTTCAACTCTTCGAATCCGCGTCCCTCATGCATTGATTGCCCTATACATAACATATCTCGAAGGCAAACCGAGATGGTGCGGTTATTTTACCGTTCACTATGTACCCCGGGAACGCGGCCTTTTCAATTTTTTCATATCAAGGCTATAACCTTGATACGAATAAATGGTTAAGGTGGATGGTGTCCCTCAGGGCCGGACGAAGCTCGCGCGCCTCATTCCACCAGCGGAACAGGTTGGCCATGAAACACTGTTTTTGCCCCCTTTTCACGTGCTGAAGGCTCCAGCCTTCAATTTCTTATCTTTAAGGCTTCACGCTTCATCATCATCAGCATCATCAGCATCATCATTTATTTACCCTTGAAGGCCCCTGTTGGGGTATTACATAAGTGTGGAGCGTACAAAAAAGAAAAGGAACGTTCAGTCATTAATAAAGCAAAAAGAGAAAGGCACTGTGAGGCTGTCCTTGAAAGGCGCTACGAGTCAGTCCTTTCTTCATAAGCAGACTTCCGCATTGCTCGCCATGCAATCATTGAAGCTGAATCCCAGCTGCTAGGTTTCTTAGTCATTGCTTAAACAAATGTTCCCCTACAGCGTATGAATGACGTTATCTTGGTATGTACGAGCCCTCGCCATTGAAGAAATCATCAAATGGTGACGAGATGATTGATTACTTTACAGACGCTCATTCGCCTCTAAGAAGTGTTCTGAGATGGCGTAGATGTCAGTCGCGATAACTTGATGCACCGGGATCTGGCAGCGAAGTCCACGACGGCCTCTCCAGGAACTGGCGGAGGAGCATCTACCCGACTGCATTTGAGAAGCATCGCGTTGTGTGCGACCGAATCGGGCCGTTACCTTTGTACAATAAGCTTCACTGTACGCGCATCGCAGAAACGTGGAATTTCTGGTGTGATCTGGATACGCCGTGCAAGCATGTGAGGAGTATGCTCGAAGAGTATACGTTCATGGTCGTGGAAGAATTTCCAATGCTACAGGTTTCTGGAATCTAAATTGTATCGCATGCGAAAGGTATAGTGACTCATGGTGAGGAAGACTGATGGGAAATTGTCTGACTTGTTGCGTATACCTTATACTTACCCAGAACAGGGACAGGCAGAAATGACAGCCAGCGTGGCCCCGATAGACATGGGCGAACAGGAATAAACTTCACTGAGAATCGGCAGTTTCAGTGGTGCGGCCTAGGCCATCCACGTTGGTGGCGTAGCGGCAAGACTACTTTTAGAGAATAAAGTCATAATATCGGCGCTGGGAATCGTCACCTTTTGGGGGTTCTCAATACGCTTATCGATAACCCGGTATATGTTAATCTCGGTGAACGCGACCTTTTTTCTCATCAACTGGTTCAATTGTGTGCATTTGGGCTCAGTTTAACGGTACTGCTCGGAATAAAGAATTCTTTTTTTTTCACAAGAAGATCAAACGATGCGCAAATGGAATAATAATTACAGACGTCGAGAAGCGACTGCTAACTACCACGCAGCTTTTTGAAACGCGTCATTCATATTCTGGTGGTTTCCATTCGCCAAAGCTGTCTAGGTCAGGAGGCCACTACCTCTTTTCATGGGGAACAACGAAAGAACTATAAATGCTCGTGCTGTGCACATCATGTGCTCTCTATGTACGCAGAGGTGTGTCCTAGCAACAGAAAACAGAGTACACATAGAGTCATCAATTAAAAATAACGTATTTAAAATACACAAAACATCCGATCTCTGGCAGCGGTTAAATGCCGTTGCTGGACAAGGAAAGCACGAGTTCTACGTCTACTGACTCTGACTCGTTAAGTGACCGAGACTTACCTCCCTCGAACGCAGGGTGATTGAATTCAATGCGCGCGTGAAATGACAGTGCGGGATATGATTGGCTGTGTTTATATGACGATGTTGTGTCTGTGTGACGCAGGCGGTGACGATGAGCAAGCGCGAGGTGCTCGCCCTGCTGGTCGTGTTCATCGTGTACGTGGTCATCGGAGGCGCCGTCTTCATGGCCGTCGAGGGTCCCCGGGAAGAGGAACTGCGCAGCGAGATTGCGCAGCTCAGACTCGAGTTCCATGGTACGTATGTGTACATGCACCACAGTATAAGCATAAGCGCACGCTCGGCCAGAACAGCGCATGAGAGGTCCCCGCGATGGCACAAGGCTACAAGTTTTCCTTTCTGAACTTGAGAAGCTGTACTCCTGCTATATCATCTGTAACGACAAGCTCTTTCTCACACCGCGAAGGAGCTCAGTAAAGCAGAGGAGACCTGCCTGTGCAGGTTTCGTACGATGGCGTACAGTGGCGTCGTCATGCCGGACAAGATAGATCTGTGACAGTACTGCGCTATGTGTAAATTTCGTGGCAGCCGCACCGACCTGTTTTGCATGGTCCGGTCCTTCCAGCCTAGAATGGTGAGAATAATGCAGCCGATGTGGTGCAATAGAAGA
Organism: Rhipicephalus microplus; assembly: GCF_043290135.1. Taxonomy (NCBI): domain Eukaryota; kingdom Metazoa; phylum Arthropoda; class Arachnida; order Ixodida; family Ixodidae; genus Rhipicephalus; species Rhipicephalus microplus. The sequence continues at coordinate 173,834,014 of NC_134705.1, forward strand.
ATTTTACAGCCCAGCTCTCGAGGAACAACGGAGCCTCGTGGAGCGCGCTTGGTTTGCAGCTCGGTCCAGTTGAGTCACGGAATAGGGACCAGCCCGATCGTCTCTACCAGTCACTTCAGTAGACGATGCGATATCTGCAATACACGTTTTATTCATTCATTTTTTTCTGAAGAGTGGAACTAAGAAATCCGAGAGTCCTGAACTTCTTTTCTGTTGCGTTTGTAAGGACACAAAATAAAATAAAAAAAAGTGGTATCCGCACCTAACTGTGAGCACGGCAACAGTTCACTTCAACGGAGCAGGAAACGCGGGAGCCGAGCGACCCGGGCTTGCCGCCCGGCGATGAAACGTTAAAGCGGCCGGCTCGGCGGCTTTGCTTAGCTTAGCTTGGCGCGTCCCTCCACGTCGTGACGTCAATAGCCCACGCAGCAGTTGTCTTCTGGGTCGCCTTGTTCCACGGCGGAAGCCAACGGCACGCGAAGAATCGGAGCACGTAAAGGTGAGGAAGGAAAGAAGAGGGGGGTGGGGGGAGATGTCCTCTTCCGTCAACGCCCGCTTCTCAGAGGTGTTGGTTCTTCACAGTTGCTGAGAGATACTCGCGTGACACCGGATGACGTCGGTGCGAACCCGGCACCAGTCCTCTTGACTGAACCGCGACTCGCGTTGCAAGCGGGCAAGCTTTGAGCTGACAGACATGGGGATATTGTATGGTGAATTACACTTAAGGAGAAGTTGCTGTGATATGTGAACTTCATAGATGCGCAGTGCATACTTTTAACACCATGTAGGAGGAGGAAGAGTTTTTATTCAAGGTCCGGTGAGTTGGTGGGAAGCCAATGGCCCCACCTAGGTTTCGGCAAGGATTCCTTGAATCCTGGCAGCTTCCTCGGTTCGCTGGACGAATCAAGACAAAATGAAAAGAGGAAGGATCACGTTACTGTGCTGTCCTCGGAAGGCAGTGGTAGTCACATCATCTCTCAGTATTCCTCTCTTACTCAATACTATCCAACGCTCTTCCATCTACTCCAGCACACCCTCCTCCATTAATCCTCTAAACCACATATCATTACTCTCGATTAGTTTCCAAACCATTTATATCTTTCTCCTTATCCAAATCCCCCACCTTACCTCTCTTCCAAATTCCAACGCCAAACCTGCGATAAAGCAGTGGAGCAGGTGAGCCCTCCCATGGCCCTCTCACGTCCTGTCCCTGTCCTCGGCAGGTCAACCTCCTCTGACGCCTCCCCCTGTTTCCCCGCTCGTGGTGCCTCTCCTGGGTAGGAGTAGGGCCCCGCAGCACCCGCAGCAGATCTTGCGTATCACTAGGCCTGGGCCTCTTTCTCCCTTAAACTTTTGGGGGACTAAACTTGAAGATCGTAACGTGGCGCACCGTCCTGTGGCGAACACTTACATCCCCAAAAAAGTTAGTCTCGGGGTTTCACGGAGGCGTGCGGGCTTCAGAACTGCCAGCAGGGGTAAATCGTTGTGCGTAACAACGAACGCGATTCCAAAAGTTCTAAAGGTAAGGCCAGGGAAGCTGCTAAGAGGCAGGGTATCTCGACTGCAGCTCCTAGGCGGGAACCCAGCCCGAAAGCCTGCAGGAACTGAACGATGTTATTTCCTCATTTACACTCACCTGTGGTAGACCCTGTGTTAAGAATACGTCAGGGTTACATTTAGGATAACGAGAGAAGCGACACGGGCGACGGAACCACGTGAATGAGAACGAGTTACTTGGAAGATTGTGAATGTGAAGCGAAAGACGTGGGAGAAGGAGAGCTCTTGCAAGGGTGCAGCGTGGAGCTACGAACGACAGAAATAGACGGAAGACCGACTTGGCTGTGACACTGCGAACAACAAAAGACGCTGAATGCCGGGATGAGAGAGACAATGCACCGGTTCGAGAAAGAGGCAAGAAGTATAACGGTCGCGCGCGTGCTCTACGGATGTTTTCTCTCAGTGAGTACACGCACATACAAATGCCACGCACGCACAAGAAGGGACACATGTGTTATATATATACGCGCGTACGAGGCCGCTATTCACGAACCGCTGGATTGCTATTTCTGAACTCTGGTGCTGCTTATTCCCCAGCAGCCTCTGCCCCCAAGAAGCTGAAAGAAAAAGAAGAAAGAAAACAAGTTGAAAAGAAGTTTATCCTAACGCCTTCTCCGGGCTTCGCGTGTTGCAGGAGTCCTGTCCTGCTGCTGCCTTTCACGCCTTCTCGCGGCAAGACCTCGCCGCTCAGGAAGTTGCCTCTGTTGGAGCTGTCGGGACGAACAAGGAGTGCGATTACACCACACCGAGCATGCCGTGTTGAGTCGACAAAAAATAATAACTCAAATAATAACCCCGACGCATTCGCCTTGGACGAGTCGAAGGCATAAATGGTCCGGTCCGGCAATTTTAACCGTGTGTTTTTTATGACGCGAAGCCTATTTTTTTTAATTTGTTTTATGGCGAAGCTGATAAACTTTTCGTATGCTGCGTGGGGTGACCCAATAAGTATAGTCTCTCACCATCGTCGCCATACCCTTCCTCACCGCCATGTCGCTGGATCAAATCCCGGTTGCGGCGGCTGCATTTTTGATGGAGGCGAAAATGCTGTAGGCCAGTGTATTCAGATTTGGGTGCATGTTGAAGAAACTGTGCCTCATAATCACATGGTGGTTTTGAGACGTTAAGCCCCAAATATCATCATCATTACTCATCGCCCCCTGTTTCGTCATTTGCTACGCTCCCAAAACAGGAGTGGCCATGTTGTCCGGCGTGGGATACAATTACTCCTAGAGGAATAAAAACGAATACATGGAGATATAAAAAAATAGATTGAAAGGAACAGAGATACATGAAAGGAATAAAGAAAATGATAAAAGTCAAGAGAATGAGTACGTACAGAGAAAGCGATAGAAGGAAAGAGAGAACTAGAGGTTAAAAATAATTTAGGAGAAGACTAAAAAAATGTAGTCGTCGTCTACCATTGAGAAATAGAAAGGGATAGAAAGAAAGAGGATGCAATAGACAGAGGGAGATTTAAATGCAAATAAACACCCAAACAAAGACGCACAAATAGAGAGAGCAAGCAAAGCCTTGTGTACACTCTATTTTTTTTTAGGGGTAACTGCACAGTTACCCCGAAAAGGGCACTTTGCTCCTTCAAAAGACGAAAAATGAGTGCAAACGTTTGCTCACGGCACGGCAAGGAGGGGCGCTTTTCTCCTTGTGGAGGAAAGTGCCTTGATTGTAGAGTAACTGCGAAAATGTTCGCGCCCGGTGTGCGAATGACTTGTTGGCGCCTACATGAGCCTGTTTCTTTCCAGAAGGTGCTATAGCATGGCGGGGTGTAGTGGTTAGTGTGCGCCCTTGCTGACTGATTGGACGTGTGTTCGAATCCCGTGTGTTTGCTGTAAATCTTCCCGAATCTGTTTCTATGTGTGATGCTTGCTCATTGATCGCATGTCTAATTACGTGCTTGCACGCACTTCAAAATGCTAGATAAAACAACCAAAATATTAGTTTTCTTTTGCGAAAATTAACTGTTGCTCCCTTTAGGAGTAACCATGAGAAGGCAGAGTAACTCCGCAGTTACCCCTTAAATGGAGCATTGGGTGTGGTAGGTTAGTTACTCCTCTAAAGGAGCAACCTAGATACCCCTCTCCCTTCTTTACTTCGATAGGAAAGAGAAGTGGGTGTGAGGGAATGGAGGGGGGTAAGGACATCAGGTCCACTGCCTCCTGGGGCTTCCCACAATAATAGCACGTTCATGCCCCAATTTCTTTCTTCTCTTTTTTTTTCTTCTTTGTTGTTGTTCTACAAACCGCCAAGAATAACTGAGCGCGCATCTTGTGCGGCTCGATTCACGATGTAGATGTGTCTTTCTATTACAATTTCTTCATGTATTTTGAAAGATCTATAAACGAGAGGTTTATGACTCAAATGACATCTCGTAATTGGCACTTATTTGCAAACACTCACAACCAGGCGTCCCGAAATGCCTTCTTCGTTTGACTGTTCTTCACTGGCTGGCCACACTTAGTGACGCCACGTTTATGATCCTCATTACGCTTGAGTCTCGCATACCAAAGGTTATCGAATAATAGCACGAGTTGGTGCGTATGCCAGACACACTTCTTGTAGCTGACTTAACGAGCTACGTTGACACGATGCGTGTTAATGTTAATTGGCCTATTGCTTAGTTCAACTAGATGATAGCACTGCACCGTATGTACCTTACCGAAAATTGCATACTTGATTTGATTCAATTTGATTCGATTTATTTTCATTCGAGGCAAAATCATTACACAATTTATTTGGGGGACACGACTAAAGGCTGAGCAGGCTAATTGCCTGATTTGGTCGTGCCACCCTGGCAACAAAGCAGCTACAGGAAACACACTTATAACCACTATAAGCAGAGAACACAACAGTGCCTGTCGAATCTGCAGGAGGAGGATGAAGGACAGGGAGGTCAGCTGTCCTGAATCCGACTCACTCGTAGAGCTGCGAACTTCATAACGCGCCGAAGTGCAGCCGATTGCTTGCGTCAGTGAAATATTTTCTAATGTGGGTTGAAGTTGCACGGTTGATGGTTAGAAGTTTGACATTTATGTTCCCCATTGTAGCACCACCTAACCCTGCCTAATTCGACAAAAGTGCGCAAGTGCGAGACTGATTACCATGGTTAGTGCAAATTGCTTGCAATTGGCTTACGTGGTAACGATAACGCCTTTCGGTAGGCTTCACAGTTTTTGCTCATCTGACGAGAAAGTGAGTGCGTCAATCCAGTTGGGCGATGCTGAAAAAACATAGGTACGCGCCCTTTTGACGCAATCGACAGGAATTAAAAAAGGAAGCAAATAAGACTGCGCGACGTGACAGCGGAGCCATGGATGACCTCTCCCCCGTGTCGTAACGGCCACATTTATCAGAGGTTGCGAGAATTCTTTTCATAGATATTTAATTGACACCAGTTAAAGACTAGCATCTCTTTGGGGATTACGGATACGTACGTGGCAAGAGAGACACAGAAAAATAGACAGACATTTTACTTTCGGAGCTATTCTCATGAAATACCTGAGTATTTAAAAAAAGGTTCGGGTTACATTCTAGTGTCCATAGGCTATTATCCCGTGGGGGTCAAAGGGGCGTGAGCCCCCACTGAGAAATATAGGTAGGGATGAGCCCCCCCCCCCCCCCCCCTTTCGACAGTGGTCACTGTCGGCTGTACGCTGGGGAAACCAACAACTAAGGCGAAATTTGCCTTCACCACATTATTCGCTTCAATATATTGTTACGAAGAAATTAAACTGTTACCAGGCAATGCTTTTATTATAGTGAAACTTTTTCAACATTTCTGCTGTGAAATTTTTCTTGAGGGCTCTTTGCCTTGCGGGCCACCTAGCGACGCCTTGTAGTGTAGCATTGCAAAGCTGGCTGCAGTAGAAGGCGTGAAAGCGTCTTGTACTCTTGCTTTGTTATTGATGCTTTGCCTGCTTTGCTATGGATGGGAACGAGCAATAGTTTTATAAACCATTCAGAGTGCTTGCTTCTTCGGGAAAATCATTTTCTTGCACCGAAAATGAATAGCATCATCCCTGCTCTATCGAAGCTGCTGTAAGCTGACGATTGCGACGAAATCTTTTTAAATGTTTTAAATATATATATATATATATATATATATATATATATATATATATATATATATATATATATATATATATATGTGTGTGTGTGTGTGTGTGTGTGTGTGTGTGTGTGTGTGTGTGTGTGTGTGTGTGTGTGTGTGTGTGTGTGTGTGTGTGTGTGTGTGTGTGTGTGTGTGTGTGTGTGTGTGTGTGACGAATGAGGTAGGTTTGCGCCCCCCTCCCTCGACTGGTGAAGGAGTTGGTACGCCACCGTTAGAGTCACTATGTTATTTCTTCCGTTCATGTTCGCTATTAAACTGTCTGGTCTGGTCTGAATGCACACCTGCACAGTTATTGCAGTGCCTTCTCTATCTGTCTTCATTTCTTTAGCATTACGTAATATCTCAAGATATTTTTGAAAAGTACATATCTGCAATTGCTGGCCTAATAAAAATTGTTTGTGTTTTCATCCCAATTAACACCACGAATTCTTGGCCGATCCACGAGTTATATAAGAAGGGAATCATCACGATCGCCACCACCATAATCAACATCCACATTGCCATCGTCATTCTACGCTCATATTTCCTTACTTTTCCGTGTCGTCCTCCTAACCGGTGTGCGCCACCATTCCATCGTGTTTTTGCAATACCTCTTCCTAGCCAAAGCTTATGCGAATGGAAATTTTGGACGGATTTATTTCTAGGGAGTGGGTTCTGTCTCCGCACTTTTTTTTTCACTTCAGCGCTTGGGAAGGCACCGCCAGCTCGCCTAAGTCGCGAGAAAAACTGTGCCTTGGGTGCAAGCGGATATCTTCGACAGTTGCGTCACTCCTGGTGCTGAGGCAGCCGAACTATTCCTACTCCGCGGACTCAGCCGTGAGGTGTCGGGGACTTTTCCGTTCTCTCCTTTTTCCCTCTCTTGTTGCTCTGAAGTTGAGTGTTTCCCCTCCCGTTCCGCATTCCTTGAGAAGTTCGCTCATAGCTGAACCGTCGCGGAGTCGCGGTGATGCTTTCATCCTTCCTAACCTTTACACAACGCCCACGACGAGGACATATCCTGTTTCGTCCCGAGCACATTGCGCACGCCGGACGCCTTTTATCAAGCAAAAGCACACCGAGGGTGGAGTGAGGGATTATTTAACCAGGAGTCATTGATGAAAGGGTGAAGCTGATTGATGTTCGCTTCGCCAGTTATTTTGGCTGCTTGAATAGTGTGGAGCTAAGTGAAGTTGGTTGAATGAAGCGATAATGAAGTGGGATGAGTGGCTGGAGTAGTAGTGCTCGTGGTGGTGAGGGGTGGGAGTTGTGAGTGGAGACGCTTACTCATGCCCGGTCTACTTCAGCCCCGAGCCTCGACTAAAAACGTCTTGGCTGTTAAAAAGAAAAAGAAAGAGAGAGAGCTCACGCAGGTTCTTGATAGTTGATGATAATGATGATGATAATCCTTGTTATTCTGGCGCACACCCACAAAGGGGGATCAGCCAAGAATCGGGCGGCAGAGCAAGTAGTTAGCCCTTGAACACTTGAATGCATGAAGCCTTTTTTTTTTCTTGGCACTCGACGGCAGTGACTGCGAAATATTTTTGCCCATCCGAAACAGTTCTCGTCCCCGGTCACCTTCGTCCCCCCCCCCCCCCTCAGAACCCGCCTCAACTCAACCACCATTCGATGTATTCGGCTGCTGACCCGCAGGTCGCGGGATTCAATCCCGGCTGCAGCGGCTGCATTTCCGATGGAGGCGGAAATGTTGTAGGCCCGTGTGCTCAGGTTTGGGTGCACGTTAAAGAACCCCAGGTGGCCGAAATTTCCGGAGCCCTCCACTACGGCGTCTCTCGTAACTATATGGTGGTTTTGGGACGTTAAACACCACATATCAATCAGTCAATCATCAATCACTATTCAATGTATTTCGGCATCCGACGTTATTTTTTTCACTGCCTCCGCGATCAGAGGCATGCCAAGCTTTCACGCACGCCACGCTGTTTTGCATGGCCTCCGTGATCGGTCCACCTTGGCGACAATGTTGTGGGACGACGTCACAAGTGTGCAACCTAATACGTCGTTGAGTGACGTCGTGAGGAAGTGAATAACTTCTGCATCATTCGCGTCGACGCCGATGGTGCCTTCCCGCGTTTGGGTCAGGCCTGTCAAGGCCTGAGCATTAATATTAAACATGGAACTTTCCGAACGTAGGATTGTATTTAGTCTTGTCCACTTTCGTTTTCTCGGGGTATTTCAAACACGACGTGTCTGCTAAGGTCACCTGACTCGACCGCGTTTGAAGCCGGCCGGAAGCTATGATATTGCGCTCTTTATAGTACGAAAACGTAACCCCCCCTCCCCCTCAACCCACGTAGTTTATTACCCGCTTCTTCGCCATCCACTTATTCGAAGAGGATACCTATAGTGAGGAAGTCCATGCGTTCTATTTTGTAGATCTTGCTTCAGGTGATTGAATTAATTAATTGGTTAATCAGTAATTAGTACTAATATTGCAAAATATTACAATGCAGGTAAACGTGCAGGAGGACACCCAACGGTTACAAACCGCAGGTGGAACCTCCCACGCTAATACACAAACAATTTCAACGTGTCACACGTATAGCAAGGACTGCGTCAAATATTTCACTGTTTGGCGCATATATGACACATTCTCGCTTTCAGTATTGCCCCGCCGCGGTGGTCTAGTGGCTAAGATACTCGGCTGCTGACCCGCAGGTTGCGGGATCGAATCCCGGCGGCGGCGGATGCATTTCCGATGGAGGCCGAAATGTTGTAGACCCGTGTGCTCAGATTTGGTTGCGCGCTAAAGAACCCCAGTTGGTTGAAATTTCCGGAGGCCTCCGCTAGGGCGTCTCTCATAATCATATGATGGTTTTTATTTATTTATTTATTTATTTATTTATTTATTTATTTATTTATTTATTTATTTATTTATTTATTTATTTATTTATACATACTGCAGCCCTATTCAGGGCTATCGCAGGAATGGGACGTTATATAATACTATAGGCAACAGAAAAAAAAATACAAACAAATAATACAAATTGTGAAGCAAGTACACTCGTAACAAAGCAAAAGTAAAAATGAAGTTAATTACGCGTCAGTAAGATATTCATCGACAGCAACTATGAAGTCGGTTAGTGGTAAGGAGCGAATGCTACCAGGCAGGGAATTCCACAGTTCTATTGCACGCGGAAAAAAAAAACTGTATTTAAAGGTATTAGTACGAGCAAAGAGAGGTGTTACATTCAAAGCGTGGGAACTGCGGGTGCAACTATCATCAGTAAATGTGATGAGGTTAATGACCAAGGCCGGAGGAGGAGTTAATAATTCCGTATAATCGTTTTGGTATAGCGAGAGTTGTGATGGGATGTTTAATGATTGAAGGGATGTGGTGGGCGAGATGTTAAACACCACATATCCATCAATCAATCAATCAATCAATCAATCAATCAATCAATTGCTTTGAATATTGCGCGTACTTCCTCGGTTAGCACGCTTCTGTCACTATGCGGTATTGGTATGCCTAGTGACCGCTTCTCTTTTCGGAGCCGTATTCCCTGCCTTGGCTTGTCGACAACGCATGCAGCTATATAGACAGGCGCGCGCGTGCCACGGGTTGAACGGCCGCGCGACCGACTGAAGCGCGTCTCGGGGTTACCGATGCGTGTGCATGCTTCACTTCTTGGCACGCGCCTCGCACAGTCTTACACGACGGGGGAGAAAGACTGATGGAGCACAGACAGCCTGCAGCGAGGCCCGGGGTTAAGACTTCCCAAAAGCGGCCCACCTTATTTCCACGCGTGTTGGGAAGTACATGACGGCATAATATAGCGCTTTTGGGGTCAAAAGGGTTCTATAGACTATATATTCCGGAGGGATCTCAGGGCCACCACGTTGGGCTGTTAACCTCTGTGTTTTGCATCTTTAACCCTTTCAGCCGTGATTTTTTTTCAAACGGCAGAAAATTTTTGTTTCTCTCTGATTTGGAGTTACTACATGCTCAAGAGCACAAAAATATATATATTTTTTTTGCTGAGCATCTCATCAGTATACAAGAAAAATGGCTCCATGTTCTTTATATAGGACACCAAGACTTGGTCATCAAGTGAACTGTGGTGAATTTAAATGCATCTGTTTATTTTTACCCTGTTAAAGGAAGTTATAGTTGTGAAACAAACGTAGAGCAACCACGTATTAGTGACACAGCCTAAACGGTCCAGAAGCAAGTCTTTGCGCTCGTGATACACAGCATCTTCATCGTACTTGAATGGTCACCGTCTAATTATTGAACACTTTGGAAGGTGTAACAGCATAAAAGATTGCTGAATCTCCCTTTGAGGCTCCGGGATTAATTCTGCCCACGTTTGCAAGGGCAAGCTGATTGAACTGCACTTCATCCTCGTCATCTTCAAGCTCCATCACGCGCCATTAGTGTATTTTCATGAAACGAATCAAAATTCATTACATACTATATCGCTATTATACGCCCCTTACACATTATGTAAATGATTCGGGCAGGCTTCTCGGCTAGATTAACGAGATATCGGGAGCTTTTACAACCGCTACACATCTGGATTAACCTGAATGCATTCAGAGGTCCGACAACCACTGAGCCCTGGTGTCCTATATTCAGGACATGAATATTTGTCCACTGCTGTGGGCGAAACGTTACTTTTAGAGAAGGTCCACTTTGTAAATAGCAAGTGAAACATCGTAGAAATAACATAAAAAATACGATAGTTTCTGATGTAATAGTTAACCAGTAAGGTGTCATTCATTGTTTGGTTGCAGCGAGAGTCGTCGTTATCGCATTCCGTCATTTTGTTTTCCGCTTTGCAGAGTTCCAAAGAAGACGACGACAAAAAAAAAATTACTACCATTTCGTTTTTCTATTACCTCTATTTATTTTATTTCTAATCTATCGTTTACCAATTGGTTCCTTGTTTAAACATCCTTGTCCAAATAACGCGGCTGGTAAAACAGTTCCATCTCAGAAATGAGGCACCGTCCGTTTCATGGCCTATCCCTCGTAGTGGCTTGCACGAGGACTATGAGGAACAACCAACCAACCATACATGTTTGCGCCGGTGTATTGAGGATACCTTTTAAGACACCTTTTTTTTTCAATTTATCACTTAATTTTGTCACTGTACTTTACTGCTTCGCGCTCTTGATCTTCCCCGTGCACGCAATAAAGTGAAGAATGCGGGGGCCAGCTTCGCTTTTCCTCTCGAATATATGACGAGTGATTCAGCGATTGGAACCGCGGCCTTGAGAGATTCCTTCGGAATGCGATCCGAAAGGCACACCTGCCACTCGCACAAAACAAAAAACAAAAAATACAAGTGTCATCTCTCATAAACAAACACGCAATCACCTACAACCCCATATTCTGCGCGAGGCTTCACACCGCAGGCAAGCACCACCGAGTCGGCTTGCGAGGGTCGAGTGACGTCGCACCCCCCCCCCCCCCTCCCTCTTCCATCCATCCATTTATGTGTTTTAACATTGGCTCGCGTTGCGAGCGAACAAGCCTCCCGGCTATTTCGAGTCGTCCGAGCCGTAAAAGAAAGAATTTATTAGCCGACGCCGGTCCGGGAATAGAGCTCGGCTTCTTCCTCGGCAAACCTCGCAAAACGTTTGCATTCGCTGTTGACACCGCCGTATATACATGCGAGAGAAGTGTGCCCCGCCCAATATATTTTCGTAGCAGCGGCGCTGCTGTGGTTTTACGGGCGACGGGCATCGCGTGTATTGCCCCCCCCCCCCCCCCCCCCGTCAGAAGCCGAGCACACAATGGCCGAAGGTTGTTCTCCTCCCGGAAAGAAAAAAAAAAAAAACTCTCACGGCTGGACAACTTTGAGAACGTGAGCTTAGGAAAACGGTGCAACGAGGAGGACGACGGATCACGCCGCGTCACTTTATTTACCTCGAAGAGAGCCGTTGACGTGTTATTACACACGAGGTAGGATAACAAATAAAAAAAAATGCGTGAAGTATAGTCCGTGTGTTTTGCACCACGTTCTGCGCCACGCGCTAAAGTACCGACAAGACCACTGACGAATAACGGCAGGAAATCTGGAGCGTTTAAACGTTTAAACGTTGACTCGTTACATTATCCGGGGATTCTGTTTCAATTGTTTTTTCTGCGCGTGCTTCGTCTGTGACTCTCGCATAGCTCCTCCGCAAACGTGATTAACGCCAGCCATTCTGGAAATAAAAATAAAAAATTATTATTATTATTATTATTATTATTATTATTATTATTATTATTATTATTATTATTATTATTATTATTATTATTATTATTATTATTATTATTATTATTATTATTATTATTATATACATCGAAGGCACGAATACACAAAGAAAATAGGGAGGCAACAAATTGACAACTGCCACCTAAAGAGCCACAACGCCTGCCTGCTCCTTCGGGAAAGGGCGACATAGAAGAAAGGAAGGCAGAGGGGAAGACAAAAAAAGGAGAGAGAAGAGGAAAGTAAAACGGAAAAAATCGCACACACACAAACACCAATACCTTCACGGGAAAAATGGCGATAAACGCGGGGCATATAGTTCGTTTTCTGGATAACGAAGAAAGTTGGAAGTTCGGGAATAAAAGATGATAAGGCATATACAGAAGCGAGATGAAGTAAGTGCTGTGCTAAAGGGCCTCGTTTCGCTTATGAGTTAAGGAGGAGGAGCTGACGTGCCATCTTTCTAGGGGCTGCAGTTTCTTCCCGCGAACTAAGCCTTGCGAGAGGCTAACCAATCAAGATAGAGAGCAGTAATCGCGCTTTATCTGCAGATGCTTACAATAAAGGTAGATGAAAGTGCCATGGTTCCTGGCGCATTCTTTTAAGACAAGTCAACTTCTTTTCGGTCCAGTGTAATGGTCACTTCTCCCGCACCCTCCACCAAGAAGCTTCCATTCGCGAGGTGCTGTAATGCCTCCGCCATGGAGTTTCCTAATAGAGGGAACTCTAGCGCTAGTGTCTATGGGAGCTGCAACGTACGGCGCTTCAGTGAGCATGGGAATGACGGGTAGTACACACATTTGTCTAAACTTCGTACTTCTGGGCTGCATTTGGCTCCGTGTGTGTTCGTGTGGCTTGAAGCTGTTTTCAGACGAAACACAAATCTGCAAATGTTCAGCGATTGCGTTTCACCACCCTATTTTTTTTTTTTTTTTGACTTACCTTTCCAAATTGGCTCACGAAGTTCAAAAAGGTTGAATATTTCTTTCAAAACAGAACCGAAACACAGCAGTAAACGAAGCCGCAAGTACGATTCGCCGCCCGCAAGTACGAAGACTAGGCAAATGTGTGTACTACCCATCATTCCCGTGGTCGCTAAGCGATCGCAGCGCCACAGTCCCCTCTAGTTAATTTTAGGAAACTCTATGGCCTCCGGTACCAGCCTGCACTATTGAGCTATAGTCTGCCGCGGCGGACCATTGTTAAGGTGCTCGGCAGCTCACAGGGAGATCGCGGGCTCTATCCGGCAGCGACGGTCACATTTGCCAGAGGACCGTGTACTGCGCTATGTCAATGCGCGTAAAATACCGCCGGGCGGTCGATGTTTTCCGAAGCCCTCTACTACAACGTCTGTCATAATGGAATATCGTATAGTTTTGGGACGTAAAACGCTAACAATTACTCTATGCTTTTATGCATACATTTGACCAAGCGATGTCATGTGATCACGTTACCGTGTCACGTCAGGTTGTGTGACGTCGTAATAACGTCACACTTTTTTGCCATTGCTGACGTTGTGATGCCGTCATCTGCGATCGCACGATAATTTTGGGGTGGTTTCGTGTTGGTGCCGACGTTCGCTCTCCGCGCATCACGAGGCACCTGGGGCCTTCGCCTGTATCAGTTACAAGTAACGCTGCTTAAAGCTTCACGACTGTATAGTCGATAATCCAGCGTATAGTACAGATTATTGCATTTCGAGAGGCAATTATCTCTGCTGGCCGACAAATAATGGCCCTCGGGGGTACTTACGGACTCTTACGTGAACTCTTACGGTGAGCGGTCAAACTCGGCGAACAACGGACTTAACGCGACTGTAAACAACGTACTAAGGTCATGAACCTTTGCAGAAGAAAACGGAATAGTCGCGCGACATCGCATTATGAGTAGTCTTGCCCGTCCGCCACCGTGCAATACCGCTTCTAGGACGTCCTTTGACTGGCGATAGCCCGCGGTCCGCCTTGAGCTAGACTGCACGGATTTGGCGAGCCTGTAGGTTTGCGCGGCGCGGGGCCCGCGGATTGTTATAGCCGAAGGCGTTGCTGTGCCTGGCAATTGTGTGTTTTGATAGGCGTCTGGAAGTGCAAAGAGGCGTAACCCCTCAAAAAAAAATAAAGAAAGAAAATAGCCGTATTTCTTCGTCGGACGGCAATGAATGTCTGACGACGGTGCTTTGGCGATCGTTCACACACACACACAGGCAGGCACAGAAATACGCACCCGCAGCAGCTGCCTGCCGCAGCCTTCGAGCTTTGTGCGGGCGTCTCTAGCGGTGCGGTCTATGCGAGACACAAAATAAAAAAATGAGGGATGGGCCCCGCGAGGGCGCGAGGGAGGATCCATTGACGTCATCGAAACGAGGCCAGTCGGGTTTCTTTCCGTGCCTCTCTGTTTCTCGCGAAGAGACCCGAACGAGAACAAGAGAATGCGTTGTCCCTGCGACCTCGAGATCCGTACGTCTTGCTTTTAAGTGTGCAGCGCCGGAGACCCGTTGAACTTGAGTACATAAGCGCTATGGCTTTATCGCCGCATAAGTTACAAGGTTCCTCTTTTTCCGGCAAAGGAATCACGCGCTGCTATAGCTGCCCGGACCCGAAGGCCGATTGTGTAGGCGAAGGCTCTTGCGCGTGTTTGTCCCTGCGAGCGCATCGCTTTTCATTGATCTGCACGTGCATTAGGACGATAGACTTCTATCGAAGGAGATGATTGTGGGGTTATGGAAGAACTACTGCTCAGCAAAAGCGCTCTCGACACGTGCAATGTATAGAGTGACCTCGGTCCCAGTTCCACAGGCTTTGTAGATTCCTGCTTATTGTAACGCGACGTGCGCAGAACATGTACGCATATCGCCCATCATGCTTTGCTGTTTCGTACTTAGCCAGGGGGAAGGTCCGACCCCCCTGAGATGTATGTTCGTGAATGTGTTTCGGTTTTCGTGTATACATATACGCAAAATTTTAAAAAAAGCACAGCGGTTGTGAAGGAGGGGCGTATTCCAGAAAAGGGGCGGGAGAATGAGCCTCCAAAATTTCTCCCCTTTATGGGTAAGCCACTGCTGATTGCTCACTCTCATTTTCATGCTCACTCTCTCACTCTGCTCCATCTTCTTTCTTTTCCGGAAGGAGAGTAGCAGTCGACAGACAAAGCAGTTATTGCCACAAGAAGATTTTTTTTTTCTCGGATTAAAAGGTACTCATATGTGCAGCTGCGCAGCTCGTGTTCCTTACTACGTACTACTGGACGACTCTTGTATATCTTGCTGCTTCGCGTCCGTATGAATAGTTTGCACGTGACGTCACAGATGCAGATTTATGACGTAGTGGTTCATCAAGATGGCGTCTTTGATGACGTAAAGACCGCATAATCGGATTGCGCTTAGCCTGCTTCAATATTGATAATTATACGGCAACACCGCAAAAGGCCTCTTTCAGCAAACCACACAAAAGTAAAAAGTGATACCCCCCCCTCCCCCAACATTATTGCGACGTCATCGAATTTGCATCCTATTCCATGCAATGTACCAAAATGGCGGCTTCACTGATATCAGTGCAAGACATAGTAGTGGAGAGTCTTGGTGGAGGAACTTGATAAGATATCTACGGCCACCAGATCAGTTCCTAAACTGCGCTTGATATTATGTCTTCAGTGTCAAGTTACGAGAAGGAACTGAATAGCAGCCCACAGCTGCCAGAGATGCAGTGCCAGTGTGAATTTTTACCCTAAGCAAGCTCTTCCAATGAAACCAAACACTTGAAAAGCGCACGTGAATTTAACGCGCATGGATTGAGCTTCATTCCTAAACTTACCTTCAGCATTGTGCTGTGCGATACCAAATGCACTTCACATTCGCTTTGCACGTGGGAACATGCAGTGTTTAGATAAAGTGTTCAGACAATATGCGTGGAAGCGAAACATGCAACAGTGTTAACTCGGGGGCAGCGCTGTGTGTGAGTTTCGATGGCTGATGGCAATATCAATGATGAGGACAGAGCACTGAGTAGTCGACTGATGTATCTCTGTGAGCAGAGCGAAAGTAAAAGCCACACTCTCAATCACCACAAGAAATTACACCGTATTCCGCTAAAGGGGACTATGAGGCGATGCTAAGTAGCACGGAGAGTGCACACCACGTTTGGATCGATCTATCTAAGTGGTTATGAAAAGGAAAAGAAGAGGAAAGTGCCACCCGTAAGTGTCTATCTTTACGATTGTACCTGAAGAGGTCGGCACAGGGAGGAGGTATGTGGGAGTGAAAGGGGATAGGTAAGAAAAAGCAAGAGAAGGAAGAGAAGGGAAAAAAGTCTCCTTCGATCCGCCCCGCGTAGCAGCTAATGCTGAGGGAGTTTAAGGGGGGGGGGGGAGGCCACAGCCTGTCACACAGCCACTTACGCAGGGCCTAACGTGCTAGCGTGGGCTAGCGCGTTCTGCCTAGGATACAAGGCGTTGGTTCATCGCGCGTCTGCAGCATCTTGTTTCCCGACGCCATCGCATGATTGCTGAGAAAGTGTAAGCCAGCCCCGTACACGGGCCAGAAAGCGCTAGCGTGTGAGCCCCTTCTGGCAGTGCTCGGGGCAGCTGTTGCGCATTATCAGTGAGGGCGGTCACGCAGCACACCGATTAAACTCCGCATCCTATGGCGGAGTTTGATCGGTGTGCGGCGTGACACAAAAAAGGAGTTTAGCCGCCTACATTTTATATTTCTTTCGACTGCAGTGGCCGAGGCGGTCAACTGTCACGTGCGTCTTCACGAGCGTAATGTGTCGTGCTGTGGATAGACGTGCCTGATAACAGGCCGGTGTTTTACCGTTCGTCTGTGCGTGTGTGCAGAGAGGCTGGCGTCGCTGAACCTGAGCGAGCTGAACAGCTCGGACATCAAGGCGATCGTGGCGCGGCTGGCGGACGCGCGCAGCAAGAACCTCATGGACGAGCACGGACAGGACACGCACACCAACTGGAACTTTTACAACTCCTTCTTCTTCGCCATCACCGTCGTCACCACCATCGGTAAGACGAGTGGACTGCTCTATTTAGCGAAATTTGGTACGTCGAGAGAGATATATCTACAGTTTCTTTGTCGGATGGTGAAATTAGGCTCTTGCGTGGCTAATTGTAATCTGCAGAGCGTGATAATGCGATGATTGTTGTTGCATACCACGCGAGTGATGAGCGTATTATTTACTTCGCAAATAATAAAGTTAGTTAACTGTAAGCTTGCGCTCGTCCATGTCGGCCATTTCCTTTTTTTCTAAGTGCGAAACCGAGCTGTTCAGTATGATCCATCGTATTCGTCTTGGTGTGGCGTACACAAGACGCTACGCACAAATCATCGATCGCAGTGACACCAGTCCTTATTGTGAACATAATGATGTGTTATAAACACTTGAGCACATATTTTGTGATTGCCCAGCATACGCACGTGTACGACAAACACTGATTTCTTCTACTGAACGATATCGCAGTAGGTCATTAAAGGATGAGGCCGTGTTCGGCCCTTGGCCAGACACCAACAGTGCAACCGTGGTCATAAGAGGGGTTATAGCCTTTTTGGAAGCAACTGGACTATATTCACAGCTATAAAATTTTTCTCAGCTAGAAAGAATTCTATATACTCACCTCTCTATCTCACAATCGTCATCCACTAGTCTTTATTCTCCCCTTTCCCCTCCCCCAGTATAGAGTAGCAGGCTAGAGCAAGCCATCGCTCAGGTCAACCTCTCTGCCTATCTGTAAATAAACCTGTCTTTCTCTCTGTACTGAGAGATTTATCTATTGAAACTAAATCACAGTGGAGTGAACTAGAACAAAACAAATGGTGGAAATTAAACTGTCGCTAATCTAATTATTGTGAGTTCAACGTGTGTTTTGCTTGGTTTGTGATGACTATAAACAACTAGTGGCTGTGGTATTTTTTATCTTTGTGCGTTTCCGCGCTCGGTAAGCTTCTCTACAACGCTCTATTGTGGCCTCCCTTTGCTGCGGTGTTCCAGGAGGCAACTTTGCATTTGCTTGAAATTTCTAGGCTGACCATTTAGCTAGATAAAACAAAACGGATGATGGGATTCAGCTTGTCGCTTGCGTTGACGCCATACTCGCCTTGCGTCGCACTTGCGATCCGGCGGCTCAAGGTCATCGCGACGCGATGACCTTGACCTTGATAGAAATGGAGTAGCAAATGGAGATGACCTTGATAGAAATGGAGTAGCAAAGCTCTGGATTAAAACATGTATTGATATATCGTACGTTGGAATACAGGAGACAGCCAGTTGTACGGAGAGCTTAGACACCATAAAATGGCATCGACGCGAAATAACCCCAGTTAAAAGTAAACTTGATCGTCCGTAAGCTCTATTTCTGTTGTACACCATTAGTAACTGTGCTTTTTAAATGAGAAACATTTCTTTGCCTACTGCAAGCACTTTTGGCATCTATCTATCTATCTATCTATCTATCTATCTATCTATTTATCTATCTATCTATCTATCTATCTATCTATCTATCTATCTATCTATCTATCTATCTATCTATCTATCTATCTATCTATCTATCTATCTATCTATCTATCTATCTATCTATCTATCTTCACCCTTTTAAATTTATATTAACAAAAATAGGTATGGGAGGGTAAGATGGTTCGACGAATATGATGCGCTTGTCAAGTTATGAATAGTGTCACAATCCCATCGCGTACGCCATCAAACACTTGCTGCGATACAGTGGCACAAACCAGTGGGTGGGTATGTGCCACTGGTGTGCGGGTACGTGCCACAGGTGATTGACACTTGGTATCTACCCCGGAACGACGAGAACACACATGGACAATTTGCACGCGTGAGCGTTAAGAAAAACATGACATCGGTAGCGTTCATCCGACGAATTCAAAGAATAAATGTCATTATCCCAGCAGGAATCAAACCCAAGCATTCTGCGTGGCAATCAAGCATTCTACCACAGAGCCACACCAGGTCTTGAATCTACTTTTCAAATAAACCTTAATGTTCTTGAAACGTGAATTGTGCTTTCAATGGTGGGCTATCCAATTTTATAAACATTACATTGTACTCATTGATACAGTCACGTTGAGTTAACGTCATTTGTAGTTATGTGCCATGCGCTGTCAACACGGTCACCTTCCCTCCGCATGCTTCGCATAACGTCAATTTTCAAAGTACGTAGGATCTACCGAATTTTTCTGGTGTGTGCGCTTAGTCGTGACGGTTGCCGGATCAGATCAGTTCCAGGCTCTATGCAAGAGCGCCAGACCCGCAGGCCGTGGAACATTTGCGCACGTTGCAAGAAGAAGATCTTTAAATTATGTATTGAGATGTCGAGATACGTACGTTAAACTGTCTGTGCCAATATGTTTTTGTTGCTATTCGAACAATTAGTGCATGGTACTGCCAGATGTTAGCGAAGGCTATGACCTCAGCGCAGGCTCTGTGCGTGAGTTAGACGCTGAAGAGTTGAAACACTCGAAAAGCCCAGAGTTTACAGAACCTTGTTTACAGCCCGATGCGACAGGTTACTTGAGCGATGATCATGTTTTTCGAGAAGCTGGCGCACTTCTGGTAGAGATGCGTCTTCACTTGCGTCTGTGTCAACGAGGTATGGCGCCAGCAGCGCGAAATGTTTCTCGAAGGTCTTAGCTGTACCTATGTGTACGTGTTATTGCACTCTGCCTCGGTGCTGAATTCCTCAGCAGATGCGGCGATATCATAGAGTACCGTACAGTGAATTTGAGCGGAGTGTCTTCTACGAGGCAGATATATTCCCAAGTTCAGTGGTGATTTGCCGTCTTATTCATACAGTAGCTTGCTATGCGTTCATTTATTTGTAATATTATAGGTGGCCCCGCCACGGTGGTCTAGTGGCTAAGGTACTCGGCGGCTGACCTGCAGGTCGCGAGATTGAATCCCGGCTGCGACGGCTGCATTTCCGATGGGGGCGGAAATGGTGTAGGCCCGTGTGCTCAGATTTGGGTGCACGTTAAAGAACCCCATGCGGTCGAAATTTCCGGAGCCCTCCACTGCGGCATCTCTCATAGCCATACGGTGGTTTTGGGACGTTAAACCCAACATATCATGATATTATAGGTGAACATAGGCCCTGTACCTTGGAGGACAAAGTTCAGCCCAGTGTAAAGCTACTAAGGTAAAAGAAAGACAAGCAGTAAAGGGGTATACGAAGCAACACAAACGGATCTGATACAGGAATGGCGTTAGTGGTGTCCTGAAAAAAAAAAACACGATAATAACAATTTTTGTCAAACGGATACATTATAGACCAATCTGAGGCAACCTAATTAAAACATCTGTCACCTCGTTGAAACAAGAGCGGTTGTCTGAATCAGTTGCCGCCCTCGAGGCAGCAACAGTTACAGTGTTGCCATAGACACAACCACTGGGTGGACGTGGCCTACTAATAAAGAACTGCCCACTGACTTCTTCGCGACACGTGTGAGGTTTCCTGTGCGTTCAACCGTGTTGCGAGACTTTGTGCGAAGTTTCATGGAAAAAAAAACACGCAAATAGCTGAAGAACACCTTTCATCTCCCCCCATCCCCATCCCCTCTCAAAAAGAAACAAAAAGAAGATCGTGCGGCTTTTCGACATTGCTGGTATAGATGTCGTTTGCCAAACATTGCTTTAGTCAACGAAAAGTTATCTGACTGAAACATGGGGCCCACACCTCAGTGTGTGACAGCGGTAAATGATCATGTTTACCCACTCGCCTTACTGCGTCTCCCAAGCGTCCAATCAAGAGAAATAGAAAGGATAGTAGACAAGCAGGAAAAATAAGCCGAGATATGCAGGTGAAGGGCACGGAAAGGCGAGTTGTTTGAATGTCAGGCCACTGACGTTCGACGTCCACTCCTACGTGTGCACGATCTATGTAGACGTTAAGTAACGCCAGATTGTAGAAATTTTCGTGGGCCTTCTCTACAGCACGCACTTACAATCATGTTATAGTTTTGGGACGTAAGATACCCCATATTATAGTGGCGAGGAACAGGAAGAACAAGCGTTTCTGCGTCTGTTTCTGCGTGTGCGGTCTATATACCTTCGTGTTCTGCTGGGGCTACCTATTGTTTGTTTAAGACGGCACTGACTCACGGTAAAGACTCCCTATCACAATAAGTCGTCATACCACATCTACCGGGGTAACTAGAATCGACGGCCTCAGCTTTAAATTTCACTACCGAACGTCGCCAGCTGCATCTAGTGCAACTATTACCGACGCTGAAAACAATCGGCCTGAAGCCACCTTCGATTTCACCACCTGTGTCGTCGTATAGCGGCAACATGTCCCTCCAGTTGTTAGCTCAGCAGGAGAGACTACTCGAAGACTAACACTTTCAATCAATGGACGAGTCAGTGAGCACTACATTCGGGATGAGCCGGTGAAACTGTGTGCCGTTATCTTCTACCTTGCTGATGTTGCGGACAATCGGGATGCGCAGTGATGAGCGTCAACTGCAAACCTGGTCTGCCTGGTTACGCAGTCATGAGCGTCAACTGCAAACGTGGTCCACATGGTTCCGCAATCATGAGCGTCAATTACAAACCTAGCTCGCCTGGTTCGCAATCATGAGCGCGTCAACTACAAACCTGCAGGTCTGCGTATGGTTCCGCAGTCATGAGCGTCAACTGCAAACCTGGTCTGCCTGGTTACGCAGTCATGAGCGTCAACTGCAAACGTGGTCCACCTGGATCCGCAATCATGAGCGTCAATTACAAACCTAGCTCACCTGGTTCACAATCATGAACGCGTCAACTACAAACCTGCAGGTCTGCCTATGAGGCTGCAGTCGTGAGCGTCAACTGCAAACCTGGCCCGGCTGGTTACGCAGTCATGAGCGTCAGCTACTTGCATGGTCCTCATAGTTACGCAATCATGAGCGTCAACTACATACATGGTCCGCCTGGTTACGCAGTTATGAGCGTCAACTGCAAACGCGGTCCACATGGTTCCGCAATCATGAGCATCAATTACAAACCTAGTCAGCCTGGTTACGCAGTCATGAGCGTCAACTTCAAACATGGTCCGCTTTAAAGAAAACAATAATCGAAGTCGCTGACCGCCCCATTTTAAGAAAGATTCGCCCTGATCGAACCCAACGCGCAGCAACAGACGTGGAAACTCTTCCTCTTCCTCACTATATTATCACTATAACTACAAATGCTGCTATAGTGAGTTTATATGTGCATATTCTAGACTTTTGTGTATCCTCGGATGTTTCTCAGAAATCCCTCACTCGCGCTTCATGCATCTTCATAAGCTCGGCCGCGTTCGTTGCAGCTCGCTATGTGCATCATGCGCCTGGAGGCATACAACGATACGAGCCCGTACCCGAGCTGGAACCGTGTCAATTCGTGCAAAATCTTTCGCAACGCATCCCAACGACAGGTGTGTCGAAAGTGCCGTCGGGCCCGCTTGCATAACGCATCGTTCGCGCACGCAGAGTATGACACACACACACAGCGGCTCGCGCAAGCCGCTCCACTCTTCGAGAAGTGACAGAGTCGGCGCGTCCCGGCGTTGTCTGCGAAAAATTGCTTGTCGTGCACCGTTCTCGCGGAGTTCACGGATGGCAACTTCGCGTGCACACCCAGTGGCATACAAACGAAGCGCGCCATGCAGTACCCGGAATGCGCCAAGTATACTATAATATCTGCAGTTTACCGTCCCGAAATCACGATATAACCATGAGAGACGCCGTAGTGGATGCCTCTGGCAATTTTCACTATTTAGTGTTTTTTTTAAACGTGAACCGACATCGCAGTGCACACGGGCCTCTGTAGCAGTTCGCCTCCGTCGAAAGACGACTGCCATTGCCGGAAACGAACCCGCGATCTTCCGATCAACGGCCGAGCACCGTAACCCTGTGGTGGACACGCATGAACCTTTGTCCAGGACGTCGTCGCTGCTATACCGCTGGCATAAGCGTGTGCAAGGGAGGGAGGAGCTATATACACCTTTTCACAGGAAGGAAAAAAACACCGCCATGATGGGCTGTGCGCGGGAGTACAAAGGCTAATGGCGCAGCGTTGTCAGTGCATTTTCGAGTTGTCGCGCCAATTTGCACAGCCCAAGAGAGGGCTATGGCGGCGCCCAGGGAGGCATTTATGAAAAGGTTAACACCTCGACATAATGGAAAAGGGGCCCCTGCAATTCGAAAGGACAGACGGAAAGTGAGCCCCACGCATTGACATAATAGGCACGGGCCACTGCAACGAACCGCTGGCGCAATCGTGTGGCGAGTAGGGGTTCGGTTCTTTCCCGGAGCTGCTGAATCAGTGCTGGCTCAATCTTCAGCTCAAAGCCGCACGGGATGGCAAGATTTGGTTGAGCCGTTTTACTATTATTTTGAAAGTCTGAATTTAGGCGTAATATTTGTTCTATTCAAAAATGCACATGCAGGTTTGCTTCGCGTCTTTAAAGTCCAGTAATGAGCGATGGTGAAGTCGACGAATCCAGCAGTCAATCAAAGTTGGGTCGTCGGCCAGGCCTGAAGCCTGTTGAGCGAAGATGACGGGGACGGCTTAATTGTAGACCCGCGCAGGTGCACTATAAGTCTGGGGCAGTTACATCCTGGATTGGGGCGTTGCAAAATTATTTTTATTTTATTTTATTTATTTATATAAATAAAATAAATAAATATTTATAATAGATAGATAGATAGATAGATAGATAGATAGATAGATAGATAGATAGATAGATAGATAGATAGATAGATAGATAGATAGATAGATAGATAGATAGATAGATAGATAGATAGATAGATAGATAGATAGATAGATAGATAGATAGATAGATAGATAGATAGATAGATAGATAGATAGATAGATAGATAGATAGATAGATAGATAGATAGATAGTGAACTTTATTATGGTCCTGAAGAGCCAGCCGCTACAGTCCTACAGATGACCACTGGCGCGCTGTCGGCTAATCAAGCAAGACATTGACTTTTTTTTTGCAGAAAGTTATTTGACACCAACTTTTTTGAAAAATACCCCTTTAATGAGTGATATTATGGAACTATCAGGACAACTAAGGGGCTAACGCTGTTTAGTGATCCGCAGACTCCGCGAGCACACCAACGTGTCTACTGATCTGAAATAAACCAATTCTGCAGGCTACGGCCACTTGGCCCCGTCGACGGCGTGGGGCCGCGTGTTCTGCGTGCTGTACGCCGTGGTGGGCGTCCCCATGACGGGCATCCTGCTGGCGGGCATCGGGGACCACTTCGCCCGAGGCATGGTGCGGGGCCTCAAGAGGGCCCGGGGACACCGGGCTCCGCGACTCGCGCTCGCCGCCAACCTCTGCACATTCCTGCTCCCCTGGCTGCTCGTGTTCCTGCTGCTTCCGGCCGCCGTGTTCATGTTCACCGAGGACTGGTCCTATCTCGAGGGACTCTACTACTGCTTCATCACGCTCGCCACCATAGGGTTCGGCGACTACGTGGCCGGTACGTAACGCTGTTTGGACGTTATAGTGGGCTTTGACATCGCCTTAATTTCAAAGGCTGCATGTTTGATACAGATACAAAAAAATTGCGCAATTATGAAGAGCGACAGCGTATCATAGGGCGTTGTTCAGTCTCCTGCCCTCTAGGTACGTCTTCTGTCCCGTACTCGTACCCGGGAGACTTGTGTACCTTCGCAGCCAAAGTTAAGTGAGAATTAATTCGCTCACAATCCAGCCCACTAGAATGACACACATGAGAACAAGTGATTGTCCCCTGGGTGTCTTTCTAGTGCGCTGAGTTTTTGTTGCGTAAAGTAATTTTTGTCAGTATGCAACAACTATGCCCTCAAAAGGTCTAAAAGTTAGTCTATACTGTGAGTCTCTGATGCGAATACAGCAGGTATAGTTTAACCTGTCGGTGCACATTCATGATATACACATGCACGTGCGTTGTTCAAGTCTATCGAAAAATGCCGGCACTCCTTTCACCAGCGGATATATATCGTTTGGTTATCATATGCAAAAGACTGTATATGTTCATACATCATACGAGATATGAGACTTCTGGATATGGTGTTACGGGACCCGTAAAAACTCATTTGTCAAATATAGGAGAAGAAGTCATTCCTCTCATATTTTCGCCGAACAGCAGCACTAACCCCTTTAATTGACCAAAGACCGAATTTAATATATCAGCAGGCATATGCATACGTACATTGTAACCAGTTACGTCAAGCGCATCGAGAGGCTATTATGTACTTGCAGTGGCCACCTTGATGGGAAGTGTGGCGCCAGGCCTTTTACATGTATGCACGCTCGTTCTGGTTCTGCATGACATTTTCGGCCCATGTCATCATCGGCACACTGTATACCGTTCCCTACCTTTAAATATTAGCCACGTACAGTTGTTGTCCCAAAACAGCCTTGTTTTTTTTTCTCTCTCTGTGTCTTTCTATAACTGACAAATAGTGACGCGAAGTTTCTGTGAGAAACTACGGCTAGAGTCTATGCGCATCGGCGTAAGCGATGCTCGATCATTCATTTGAAAGCGGTGCCACTTTTTTCTGGGAACCAAAGCACCATCTATTCTGCCCAGGTCTCCGAGTGCGTGCGTATTGCACGGTTTCACTGTTGACTCGGCGAAGGTCTGTTTTACAGGTTACTTCTAAGAAAAGCTAAAGAGGCTAGTTCTGCGGGGCAACACTCAGAGCCCACTGTCGCTTTCCCGTAAACATGACCGTGACCCGAGGGTCCGAGAGGCCCGGCTTGCGAGTGTGACATCAACCGCAACAGCCACGGCAGCCACCACCGATTGATGTCCCTTGGATGAGGGCCTGTCCAATGAAAACAACACACGCAGACATATACACACGAACACTTTGTGGATCTATAGGCAGTACATACCGACTGTGTCCGGTTGCGAGCTGTATGGGGAGAAGATAGATTTTTTTTGTCATTTGCGCGTGGGATGAGTGCGTACAGACACGCTGCTCGTCGGAGACCGGTCACCGAGCGAAAGGAGTGCGTCCCTGGCTCAATTCCAGAGGGTCCAGAATAGGCGACCGCTGGCGGTTACGTGTCCTCGCGATGCTTTGAGTGGGATGGGGAGAGGCACTCCATTGGCAACACGAATGCCGGGCGGCGGTGTCCTTTGAAGCTTCGTTGCCGCACCGTCTGTGCGACTGAGCGTCTGTTTCGTTGAGAACCGTCTGGTAGACGCCGTATTCGAGCAGACTGCCATAGTAGAGTCACGCGCGTTTCCCAATCCCGCTCTCCTTCCGAGACCTTGGCCCCTACAAAGATGCATCTACTGCTATATCGGGTACTCCGCTCTGCGACGTTTTTAGAGCGGTATACCTCTCTCAGATTTGGGCATCGCGATAACGAGCGGTGTATGCCCGGTGCACGAGTGGAATCAGCCGTGGTTAAGAGAGGCACAACGAATTAGAACACTAAACGCAGCTGTATTAAGTTCCGATTCGTCACGCATAACACGGGGATGAAGGGGTTAGCTTAATTATCTGTTGTACATTTTTTTCTCGAATAGTGGGCAAGTTTCATGCCCACGCTCTTCGAATTAGAGCGATGGCGTCAACCTGGACGTCAGGTACCACCGGCGACAGGAGTATTGATGACGGAGGACGGTTGATGACCGTCGGTGGAATTGTGGCCCAAGTTGACCTACTGAAGAGCACATCTTGTTATCAAGGGTGTCCATGTTGATGCGCGCCTTCCATCCTTCGTTGAAGGAACGAAGGAAGGATTGCAGAGTAACAGTACGAAACACGTTGTGGATGCACGAGGTTAGCTTAAATTTCCGAAGTGGCTCAGGCCTAGAGGCACCGTAAAAGAGTGTTCCGAATAATATCGACCAAAGGGGGTTCCTTAACGTGCACCGACGCCGTGCAGTTCGTGGTCCTGCAACGTTTCGCATCCACTGAAAAGCGACGCGCCTCGGCCGGGATCAAGCCTGCCTCCTTCAGAACGACAGCCGAACACCGTAACAAGACATTCCGGTGTCCTAAAGATTAAGGAGAAAAACGAGGGCTCCTTTTCCAGTATACTGCTGTAGTCTGCGTATAAATTTTAGTGCCCTACATGAGGGGACTAATATAAAATCTCAAAAGCTTGGTAAGCTTCTTGTTGGGTCTGTATTTTAGACCACCAAAGAAGATTCTAAAGGTAAGGGTGTGCGAACGTGGCCACTAGAAAGAACTTAAAACAGAACAGAGACCACAGACACAGTCAAGACACCTTGACTTATTTCTGGTGTCTTGATTTGCACGCCCTGTGTTTTAGAATGAGTACTTACCAACTATTCCACCTTTCTGTTATTCTAAACCAACATGCGGTCCCGACGAGGACTGAGGACAAGAAGGAAGGACACACCAAAATGTGCTGTGGTGTATTCTTTCTTCTTGCCTTCGTAGTGGAGTTGATATCGTCCTCGTATATGTCGTCCTCGTGTATGTGATGTCCTCGTAGTCACGTAATAGTAGTTCTGGCACGCTATTAAATTTCGCTTTTCAGCATTCAACATACACACGAACAATAAACAAGAGGGATATAGACAAGCGAGCAGATCATTACTTTTGATTTAAAATTTTTATTCGGTTGATGGTTTTAACGGTGCGAGCTGAGTTTTGCGACCAAACCCAGTAGAATAGTTTTGTATTGTCCGCCGTCGCTGACTCTTCTGCAATCTGAGTTGATGCAGGCAGCTGCACAAAACACAGTTTCATCGAGGGTTTTCATCACTTTCGGGTGATCACTTTCCCTTCTTGGTACTATATTTATCGTAGCCGACTAAACAAGCTCGCCTCGTTCTTGATTTAGTTTTCTCTCGACCAATGTGTGGGCTGCTGTATTGTCACTTGGATTGGCCTGGATTATCACGTGACGGTTTCCCACATTTTTAATCAGCGTCACTCCAGCTCGTAGACAGTGATGACATGGGCCTTTGGAGAACAGATGCGCATCGCGCAGCGACACCCCTGACCCACGCTTTTGTTGCTGGCTAGTTCAAAGACGCTGCTTGCACTGGCCGCAGAAAGGGACGTGAACTTGCGTTGGACCAGTCGCATGAACCCTTAGCACAGTTACCGATCTACGTGTCTGTTTCGCAAACACAGTATACTTTAAAGCATCTCGAAAGCATTCTTCTCACATCCGCTCCATGGCCATGTCACTATCTGCATGCGATCCCCCGATGCTACACAGATGGTCCCATTGGAAACACAGCACCCGGTTTTCTTAAATTGAAGCCTGAGGTGCCGCATGGTCCTTTTACGCAGCCTTGGGGGTAGGCCCAAGACTTTGTGAAGCGGGTGTCATTTCTAACAATCGAAAATTGCTGCCCGTATACACACACGCGCGACCACCGCATCCGCTGGCGCGTGGCTTGACCAGCAGTGTCCGTCTTCCTGCGCGCCCTTAGGCCAAGAGCAGTCGTCACAATTGTCTAAACGTTGAGCCAATCAGGCGAACGAGCACTTGCGCAATGTTTAATGGTGGTTTTGGTCTGTACACTGGACACAAAATCATGACGTGTATGCTAGTGGCAAACATTTCATGTTCGTGTGTTTAGTTTCCCGTCCTCCGTTCTTTGAACTTTGGTTTAGCATGCTGGTTACTGCCGTAAGCGCAATGGAGATCAATGTGTCGACAAAGAGCGTAATGCAAACGCAGAACAAAAGTTGGTAGGACCCATAAGGCTATGTTCCAGTAGGTTTTCTTCTTTCTTGATCTATGTCCTATTCTTGACCCTATTTCTCCATGTGTTCATATTTCTTGTGTGCTGTTGTTCTCCACACTGCAGCGGCTAGCGGTGAACTCATCACTGGCTCGTTTCTTTGTGTGCCATGCGTCCAAAGTGGCAGTTTTGGGAGAATTCATTTCCCCTTCATTTATTATTCTCAAATTAGAAAGAAGCTGCAGAGAAAAATGAAGGAGTTCGGAAGTACAACTATCAAAGAAACTCCGTCAGTGTGGTTGGCAACCTCCGCTTTTGCTGCCGGGATGTTAATTGTTAGCCATTGGTTCACAAAGACCATGCTTTCTTAAAAAAACTGTGGATTAGGATTCGGGCTTGCAGAAATGTCTGATTCTTGCGTTACGGTGACTTCAATCATCAACCTGCGACGATTATTTCTGAACGAGCCACTGCAACGAAATTTCGTTTTGGTTAAGTTAGTTGTCAAGTGTAGCATATACGTCACTAAAACCATCTCGGCGAGGTCATAAGGCTTGTAATGGTATAGTTTTTTTTTTTGTCAGCGACCATTAAACAGCACATGAACAAACTACACGCGCACCAGGTGGTTGTCGCTATGACGTGGGCCCAGGCACGACACCTCCAAGATTTCAGGCTTTTGGGCTAGTTGGTCCGGTACGTGGCAATGAAGCAGTGCTGAAGACGACGGAAGGGGACAGGACGAGGGCGTGCCCCATTCCCTGCCCTCTTCCTTGACCGCGTGTTGTGAGCGGTGTGGCTTCATTGTACGAAGCCTTCGGGAAGCTACATCACCCGCTTATCTCGGAGGACATGCTGAGGAACCGCTCGTTCTTTGTCATGCCCTTTTCATGCGTCACCGGCTCTAATGGCCGGCCTTGTTTTGGGGACTTTATGTAAAGAAGCAGAAACTAATCGAGGCTAGCGAATGCCAAAGTTTAGCGCGTATTCTCATATTTTCGCTCTTCCAGAGAACAGCAAGCCTCTGGCGTTTGTCGGTTCCTCGTGAGTGCGCGTACGCTGCATCACGTTACTACTAGGGTCGACGCAGTCTGTGTCCATCGTCAACCGGAACACACTTTAAAAGGCCCGCTGTTAGGGGCCCGCGGTTGCAGCAGTGCTACAGCTGGCGCACTGGAAAACAGTCGTGTTACTCATCACCTTCTTTTGACAGTGTGTCAGCAGCAGCCGTTTACTCGCTTTACATTTTTCGTGATTTTCTTCGGTTTAGGCTTCCTTGGAACTAGACGTCGTCGCCACTGGCATCGGTTACCGTCGTCAGCCACTCGACTAGCCCGGCGGTAAATTTATGGGCACGCTCGATATACCTTTCCTCAAAGGCGGCTGCTCTGTGCTCGACGGGCTGTCAGAGTCCATTAGCGTGGCATGCATCACCGCTCTATATAACAGCCGCTAAATTGCCTCCGGCTTCCGAGCGTCCCTCTGTAGCTCCTTGGTATATAATAAGTGACAGCTTGTTTGTGGCATCATGTGACGAGCGTCGCCCAATCACAATGAGAGAACGCGTGACACGGGGAGGCGGAAGCCAGCGGACGTGCTATTTCTGAGGTAGGCACGGATTTATCACATCTCCCTTCGTGATTTTCGTTTTCATGCTGTTGCCTATCTCGCACCCAGGCGCCTACGCTGGTATACCCTCGCTCCCAGAGACGCCATAATTTGTTTGGAACTGCCAAGACGCACCTCGCTATAGCATTGCAAGCAGTGGCTCTGAGAGTTTAAAAAGCGAGAACGCGCCTGTTCACGCTGTGCCCGCTTATAAAATGTCCACTGGGTACCACTGCACTGTAATCTTATGCGGCAACAACCAGCGCGAGAGGAAGAGATTGCCGAGCACTGTCTGTCAAGTTCACAGCACATCGCGGGAATCGTGTCGGTGCGGTGTTTTGCGAATTCACAGATTTAATCGCAATATAACCGCAATAGACAATAAAAACTACAGGCCCAGTAAAGTGTACGAGTACGTATACTTATTGCGTTTATTGAAGTGCGACTCCAGCTGTGCCACTTTACAGCAGCGATTTGCGTGCAGTATGCCTGTAGTATGTGGCACAAAACTATTGCCGTACTCTTTCGCAGGCCGCATGTCAATAATAGGATATACGTATTACGACTCACCCGTGGATGCACGCACCACGCATGTTTACTACAACTGTAACGACCTACTATCGCGATGCAAAGAGACGTGAATAGTGCGGAAATCGTAGCTTTCGACTCGGTCGAACATGCCTTGACTGCCCCTATCGGTGAATCGACATGTGCTTTCGGCCGGCGTCAACGTAGCATTCTAAAATCTTGCTCTGGCTGGCACTTTTGCACCGCGTGTGTGTTCCGAGTGCCCGGCAAGACTGGCAATTGATACACATGCGGTGCATGAGCGTAAATTGGAGCCAGATTCTAGCGCTACGTTGACGCTGGCTTACAGCACAAATTCTGCCTTGTCACAGCCAAGGCACGCGTCGGTTAAAGCTTTCCGCTGTTCGCGTTTCTTTCAATGGGATAATACGTACTTAATGAAGTTGCTTCCGCAGTCTGCAATGCACGTGCTGCAGACATCCCGGACTGTCGAGGAAGGTGTCCTCGATCTTTCACGAGAAAACAGCACCAAATTCCAGCAAAGGAACAGTGCGAAGCATTCTTACAGCCTGACTCGGGTTGTGAAGTTTCGCGTTTGATTTGTAGAGCGTCTGCTCGCGTGGTAGTTCAGGGTGTTGCTTCACCGCGCTTGCAACATATGGCACCACGCGCTTTTCAATATGGCAGCAAGCACTGAGTTCACTGTGTTTTTGTGTATAGACGTGACAGAGAAGAAAAAAAAACACTGCAGGGGAATAACTTATTTTACCTACCACATATCCCCAAACAAGACCTATTTTTGCGTTAAACGAAACGTGAGAAGGTCGATGACATCAACAACGAAAAACAAGGGGGTGACGCCACCTAGGTGTTCCCGGGCCAGATGGACGCTACGTCATGGATTTGGCCATGTTTCCCCGATCGTATGTTACTTTTCTGTACAGAAAAGATGGTGATTGTGTTGTGTTCTAATATAACCAAAAAGTGAAACTGGGCCAACATTAAGACAGAGTGTCACAGTGAAGTAGCGGATTAAACAAATTAACCTTCCCTTGTCTAGCCATAGGCGAGAACTGATGAAGAGAAGTAGCATTGACATTTCAAGCTTTTCACTTTTTCGCTTCAAGTGTTCTTCAGAAAAATAAGGAAACTTCAGTTCTTAACGACTGAAACTTGTGATGAGTCGTCATTTTAGGAACTGAAGTTCTCGGTGTCTTGGCGCCGAGTCCAGTTGCCTGTTGACTTTCTTGGTGAAGGGTACCAGCAGCGGGCATTGCGTGGGCTCAGCTGGGTCCCTTTCTGCTTCTGGAGCTGTCTACATCCCCCCAATATAAGTTACCCAGAGTAGGTTGTTGAAACCGCCGCCACAGAACTGACAATTTTGTGAGAAAGTGACATTTATAAAGATGAATAATCTGTAAACAGGGGTTGTGTCGAGACGACGTTTCGGTTGTCTTCCTCAAGGCTAAAACAGAACAGTTCCTAGTCTTGAGGAATACTAGTCCGCTTGTCAAAACGTCGGGTCGACACAATCCTTGTTTGACTATTTTTCATCGCAAGTTTCCCCCTCCTATCGTCTTTATATTAAAGGTTGTGTTTCACGTGCTTTACCTTACGGAATCTACTGGAGCCTTGAAAATCATAGAATCGAAGCGCTAGGAGAATTAGAACGGTGGTTGGGCCGGAGTCCAAACATCGTGAGTCTGCACTGCTAGCTTAATAGCCCACACGTGGTTGTACAAGATGCTCTTCTTCTCGCAACACCTGTCCCCTACCAGCGGCACGACACAGGAATAAAAGGAGCACACCTTTGCCAAGAGAGACGTGGCCACGGTAAACGTGTGCATACGAAAACAAGGTTGTTCCTTCGGCGACTGCGGGCTCGGGCAAACGTGGCGCTCTGACAGCGGGAACAGGCGGCGAGAGCCGTAGTTAAGCGAGAGCTGCAAACACGAGTCGCTCTGTTCCTGTTTCTGTCAGTCGAGGCCGTGACAGAGTCATCCGAAAGGTGAGACGACTTGAGAGTTGTGGTGTCGGTGCGCTTCGTCCGCTGCGGTTACTTTTATAAGAGCCCGTCTTCCGATAAGGCACGACTAAAATTACACCACCGGAAGTGCGTCAGCACTCCACTCGCTATAGCTTATACAGGTGCGAGGGCACATGACAGACATGTTCTTTCTTTTCGAGACAGAGGGAGGGCCGTTCTTCTGGCTCTGTGTGCTTCCGGGAATATGTCGATACAGACCAGGTACGCGGTGTGCTTAAAGAGTGGGGCGGCCCCGCCACGGTGGTCTAGTGGCTAAGGTACTCGGCTGCTGACCCGCAGGTCGCAGGATCAAATCCCGGCTGTGGCGGCTGCATTTCCAATGGAGGCGGAAATGTTGTAGGCCCGTGTACTCAGATTTGTGTGCACGTTAAAGAACCCAAAGTGGTCAAAATTTCCGGAACCCTCCACTACGGCGTCTCTCATAATCATATGGTGGTTTTGGGACGTTAAGTCCCACAAATCAATCAATCAAGAGTGGGGCAGACCTCTGTTTTTTTTTAATCGCACGACTCGTATCCATGGAGTTCAGTCTCAGGGACGACACCTTGAGGCCGGCGTGGGCTGTCAGACAGAATAGCGGGATCGACGTGACCCAATCAACTAGCGGTGTATAAAAGGAATTCACTGTACCAGAACAATTATATAGCTTCCCTGCCACTCTCTCTACCTATTGCGGTGTCTTAAACCCTAATAAATGACGCCTTGTAACGCGCACGTGTGGTTAGTACTTTAGCAGCTCCGGCGTGGCGTTTGTTAGCTCGATTGCCGACCGCGACCGCCGCCTTTCACAGGCGCGAAATACATATACAAGGCTCGTTGGTTGTGAATATATATTGATTCTCATTTCTTCCCAGCCAAGCCGTTCTTGAACGCTTCTAAATGCTTTTGAACGCTTCTAAACTTGCAAAGCAGTGAGCAACATTGTAGAGATGGTATGTACTTATCTGAGCCTTATTTCTTTTTTCTATGGCAATCTTGTTGCCGTCGTTGTGGAGGCGTGACGTATCCTTGTAAAGTTCGTGTGTGGGACTTGGCTAAGGCACTTTTGCCCGTGGCGGCCTTTTTCACGACACCGATATGTATAGTCACAATGAATCTCTGCCATTTCGTCGTGTCCCATCATCAAATTGTGCTTTTCGGTGAGTAAGCCGCCAGCATCCAACACATCAACTGAGTGTCGCGGAGCCAGCAATCACGTAGCGGTCACATTCGCCTCTACTGTTTCTTAAATCGGATCTAAATATAGAGAAAAGGCCTGAAGGTAAGGATGTGTGCTTAGAACCAAAATCGGCGTCTATATAACCTTATAATTACGAGGCGATCATTTCATCGTACCAATTGAGCTAGTGCCATTAATAGCGCGCCTACATTTCTTTCGCGTCACCCGCGAATCGAATCGAAAACACACAACGAGTGGCAGCACCACTCGAATTCGTTGCTTCATCGTATCGTAGGAGCGTGTTGTTTGTTCAAAGGATCCCGGCTATTAACTTAAAACTGCGCGATGCGTCAGGTACGCACGTCTTTCGGACTCTATACATACGCTTGCAAGACCACTTAACTCGTCCTTACAACAGGCCCGAGGTGGATCCGGAGCCAGGCAAAGTTGTTTTGGAATCGTGCCAGAGCCGAAAAGATAATGTGAGGCGACGTCGGAGACTAACGCTAAATGCGGCGAAACGAAAAAAAAAAGGAAATGGAAGAAGAAAAAGAAAGCAGCTGCTGTATTTGCAGGAAATTCCAAGGACGAGACGTGCATATACTTGAGCGTTCGCCCAACCATGCATATAGCAGTGTAAACGTAAGAGGATCCCTTGCCGTCGCACCAACACGCCAAGCGATGTATTCTGTCTGCAGTGTCAAGAGCAAACCTCATAAGCGCGAAAATGCACGCGACAACGACGAGCGACGCTATGAACGACGAAACATGGCGTTCGCGCGACGTGTCGCGTGCTCGTTTTCGCGCGATCGCTCGGCTCTCCAGATTTGGAAACCGTCGCTCATCGCCCGGAAGTGCTGGGCTCAAGCAGCCAATAGCGAAAAACCGGAAAAGACAAAGACCACATAGGTGCACGTGACCCTGCCCGAGTCACGTATGCGCAACATGAATTAACGCAATGTTTATTACGCATGTGCATGTAAAAAAGTGCTGCAAGGCACTCATAAACACTTTCCGTTCCATTACACAACAATATATCTTATTTTTAAATTGCATACCGCTCGCTACGCGGTTTTCTTGGTGCAAGTAGACGGCCTCATGCCAGCAACAGTGGAATTCGCTCGCCGAAGCCGTCGCGTGAATGAGGCTTGCCTGCGCTAGCGACTGATCGCGCGAAGACGATCTACGTCGCGTCGCTCGTCGCTGTCGCGTGCATTTTCGCGCTTATGGGGTTTGGCCCTCAACTGCAATGAAATCACATACAGGGAGATATCATCCAAGTTACTACCTATAGGATGTCACGTGTTTATTTTTTGTCTGACGCCTTCGTTGTCTTGATTATTTGGTTTGACCTCCGCTAGCATTCAAAGGCGACCCATGAGGAGAGCGAGAGAGGGAAGAAAACGAGGGAGAGAAACAGAGTTCGAAGGGTAAGAGGCCACATTTTCTAAAGTGTTCGGAAAGAGCTCGTTGTAAAAGAGATCGAAGTGCTGCGATTGAAAGCCTGGAGACGTTCACATCTACCTTCTTCACTTTCGACTGACCTATAGCGCACGAAAAGATCTTGTCGCGTGGTCTTTTGTGGTGAAAACTGCTGAGGTTCAACGTCGCAAAATCACCATATGGTTACGAGAGTCGCCGTAATGAAGGACCCCGCAAATGATGATGGCGATGATGATTCTTGTAATACTGGCGCACACCCACAAAGGGGGATAGGCCAAGAACCGGGTGGCAGGATCGACACGAAGTTAAAGGCTTATGATTTCACAAACAGAAAGCAACTTTGAACTGAAAAAAAAATCTGCATAATATTTATTTATATATAGAAGGAAATCCAATAATCGAGGAAGGAGTATATATGAGCAAGGATGCAGCCTGTCAGATGTGGTTTGAAGCAGTGGTAGTGATGGGTCCAAAACGAGAGATACAAGTAAGTAAAAAAATTACACTAACATGGCAATTGCTTTGTTTCAATTATGTGGTCAAAAAATTTTGATCACATCTAGTTCTTTGTGAAGACGAAGAGCCTGTAATCTGTGGCACACACCCATAAATCAACAACAAAACAACAATAAATAAATTAATAAATAAGGCAGTTTGAAAAGAAGTTATTTAGGAGTAATAATTGTTTCTTCAGCCTGAACATCTTTAACCTTTATTAAACTCCTGCAATGCATCGGTGACTTTTCCGTCACTGAATCCTCGGGACAAAGCCCCCGAAGAAAGTAAATTTGGAGTGTTTAACTCCAATCCCACGAGTTGGAAGACTGCACCTAATGTAATTTCGCGCAAAGAAGCGTGCCTTTTACAATATATTAGATAATGGTCAGTTGTCTCAGGAAATCCATCAAAACCAAAAATATTTGGGCTTTAATGTGCACGTAAATCT
The DNA here is from genome assembly GCF_043290135.1 of Rhipicephalus microplus. Taxonomy (NCBI): domain Eukaryota; kingdom Metazoa; phylum Arthropoda; class Arachnida; order Ixodida; family Ixodidae; genus Rhipicephalus; species Rhipicephalus microplus. The sequence continues at coordinate 173,870,292 of NC_134705.1, forward strand.
AAGTTCGCGAGCCTCAAGCAAGGTGTGGGCTTTTACAAAAGCATGAGCGGGCCCAGCCAACAACGCTTCTGAAGGTTGTTTTGTTACGCTCTCTAAATGTTCAACATCAGTAACGCAGGCCCCGACTTCACAGCTTGTTTGTCTGCTTTGCCGAAACCATTCATTATTATTTTTATTTCGTTGCGTGTGATCATACGTTGGTATTCACCGTACGGACGAAAAGACGGCAGGACGAGTCGTAAGGATTAGCGGTTAGTCCGAATGGTTAGCTAGGTCGACTAGACAAATGTGATGTGGAAAGGCTGGAGACGAATACCCGGTTTGCTAACCTACACTGAGAAAGGAGATGCAGAAAAGTGTAGAAAGAGAAGCATGACTGAATAAAGGAAATAAACACACACACATGGGCATGCACCCGCATACATACTCACACACGCAAGTGCACACACATGCACAGACACACACGCGCACACACGCATACACTGGAGTGTCATATTCGTTCAACCAAACCCCACTTAGCACTCAAGCGAACTTGCGAAAAACCAAAAGCTCAGCTCTCGGTGGATTCCGTGCCGACCGGTTGCGCCCTCGTGATCTCCGACGAGAGTGCAGCTCTGGCCGACTGGGTTGGTCCTACGCCACCTCCTGACGCCGGTCCTCCTCGACGACGATGACAGCGTAGCTCTGGCCGACTGGATTAGCCCTACGCCATCTCCTGACGCCGACAAGAGCTCTCGCCAGTGGTGCACCGTCCTCGGACTCCTGCAACCGTGTCCATCTTTCCTGTCTTCTCCTTACTACCGTCGTTCGCTATCCCTGCGCCTCGCTTTCTCTTAACTCTTTCTCTATCTCTTTACCTTTTAGTCCTATTCTTTTAATCCCTTCTCTACCCCCATACCTCGTGAGCTACTGTTGAGGTGTCCTCCCCCTAAGAGACAGTTATGGGACTCACTTTTCTCTTTTTTTCATTAAACGTCACTCCCCCCCGCAGGGATGAAAGAGGCTCCAAGAGCGATGTAGTGCCTAGACCTCGGGCCTTTTTTCGAAGCCCCTCCATCAACTGCAAGGATAAGCAGGCTCTTTTTTTTTCCCCACTCAACACTGGTGCTCTAAGCGAGCGACACCTAAAAACACATGTCTTGCTTCCGCGAACCGCAATGATCGCACCAAAGCGGTGCCAGAAAACGCTGTCACCGCCAAAGAGAACGGCGCGATGTATACTGCGAAGGCACCGTGAGTAAACTCAAGGACTCTGTTCGTCGACACCCTCCTGGACGTGTCTCGCGATCAGTCAGCCTCGCGAGAAAGTGTGAACTCCACGTTGGTACACTGCTGCTGCCTCCCAAGACACCCACATTGCAAAGCTCTTCTTTGTGTTTCTCATGCCCGCTCATCATTTTTGGTTTTGTCCTTCATTGCTGTTGAGGCGCAATAGTAAGGGGGACATGGTGTTATTCAGGGAAGTGGAACCGGAAAAAAAAAGATGGAACACCCCCAACGTCTTTTGGAACGTGGGTTATCCAATCTTACCGTGTTCCAGTCAATGCGTTTGTGAGAGCTTTGATAACGTCCTGTTAGATCAGTCGTGATACAACACGCTCATAGTTGGCAAATGAGCAGCGCAGACGCTCCAAACTTTCAGACGACGCTGTGTTAGGGCTGTTGTTATAAATGGAATATACCTCAGTTTAACTATACCTCGCTCGAGGGCGTCCACATGGGGCGGTCGGGGAAAGGGGGGGGGGGGAGGGGCTTCCAGCACCGGTAGCAAGATTAGTCAGTCGTGTGTAACGTGCAATGTTGGACGGCAATCCCGAAGGACGTTTCACGCAGATGATGAGACTTCAGTGTGCTTGTCAAGCTGTGTCGCTTATTGCTACTGCTAAAAACTAGCATCACAAGTACCAGGGGAGGGGGCGGGCAGTCTATGACCTCGTTGCCACGTGTTTTTCGGAGCGGAAGCCTGCTCGGTAGTATCGCAACCCGAAATAACGCACTAGTTACATGGACTCGTTATTAACCGACCCACGGGGTGTCATATTGTGTCATTTACGTTACGTCATTTATGTAATTTCATTCGCAACGGAGCTACATTGCAACCTTAATGGTTCTTATTTCGGTTCTTATCTTATTTTGCACTCGTAATTCAAATCAGCCTTGCATATTCATTCAATTCAGTAAAGATTACAAGGATCGATGTGTCCATACGTCGAAGGGCACCGCTGCTGGCAAATGACGCATCAAATAACCTTGATTTCATCTTTGTAAGTGTTCAGCAACCGGATCGAATAACCCCGAGATCCATTACAAGTGTTGCGACAACCCGAACGATATTGGTCTAAGGTAATTCGAATCGCCTCGCGCTTTCTCGGACGCTTATGCATGCAAGTCACTTACAATATATGCATCAACATCGTGCCGATTCACATTGCGCACCACGCGTTGCTGCTGGGCGAATCGCTTAGTTTTCCAAGGTCGGAAAGCACGCAACTCTGCCGCTTGTTCACCTTCGCGTTCACTATCCGCGCAGTTTTCAAGGGCACTCTTTAAAACTGTCGATCACAACAAACTGCGCAGCTCGCGTTAGTATTGATATTTTGAAAAAGAAAAACTAAAGAGAAACGGCAATTGAAAAGTCTGCTCGTATTCCAGTCAACATGAGCTGTTTCGTTTTTCTCTTCCATGTATCCTTTCTTTCTTTCTTCCTTTCTTTCTTTTTTTCTTTCTTTCTTTTTCTTTATTTCTTTCTTGCTTTCAGCCCCCCCGCGGTGGTCTACTGGTACTCGGCTGCTCACCCGCAGGTTGCGGGATCGAATCCCGTCTGCGGTGGCTGCATTTTCGATGGAGGCGAAAATGCTGTAGGCCCATGTGCTCATATTTGGGTGCCCGTTAAAGGGGCCCTGAAACCCTTTTTTCAAGTAACCATGAAATTAATTGACTGGAAGAGCGTATTGCCTCGCGAACTCAACGCCGCAAAACATTTGAAGAATCCGTCCAGTGCTAGTGGGGCTACAAAGGTTTGTAGCATATGCTTCAATTGCATTCCCTGTTCTCTCGTCCCGACGAAAGCGCTGTAAGCTAAACAGGGAGGAATGGGAGGGGCAAACAAAACACGTCATCCGCGCCTCGTGACCTTGAGCACTTTTTTTCTTTTTGTTCTTCGAATGCGCGGTTTTTTCAGTGTGATCGCGCGCGCACGCGGGACAAGTAGCGGCCTCCCGCGCCGATCTCTGTAACGAGCGAGCGCACCATGTTCAAATCAGCCAATGGCTTATAGATGGGCCTAATACGTGTGATTTTTTGGGCATATTGCGTGATTTGTCGAGAGAAGAGAAATCAATTTTCAGCTGACTTTTGATAATTTATTGTGAAATCCAGGCCGCGTGCTGTGCTATATTATTTGGCTCGCGTGTTGTCGGGAACCTCTACTACCGATTGGCAGCGCGTTCTGGCCATGCTCAAAAAGTGTTGCAGGGCCCCTTCAAAGAACCTCAGGTGATCGAAATTTCCGGTGCCCTCCACTACGGTGTCTTTCATAATCATATGGTGTTTTGGGACGTTAAAGCCCCCATATCAATTCCTTTCTTTCTTTATTTCTTTCTTTCTTTCTTTCTTTCTTTCTTTCTTTGCAACCGTTCTTTCTTTCTTTCTTTCTTTCTTTCTTTGCAACCGTTCTTTCTTTCTTTATTTCTTTATCAGTTGCAAAGCGCACGGGCATTTGTGCTGCTGCCGCTACGCGCCACGCATCATCGCATATCTAGTGAACACAAACGCGTGTGCTCCGTCTTCCTAGCTTGTCGCGAGTGTGTGTGACAAGCTCCTTTCGCAATCGGACCTGCGGTTTCGTCCCCCTTGTTGCACTCATCGTTAATCCCACTGCCATCTCTGAAAACTCTAAATCGCCTTGGCCGCGCAACGTGCAGCCTCGTGATGTCCGGCGACATTCCGTCGCCGTATAGCTTGCACACACACACACACACACACATGGACTATGCGTGCTAATGAAGCGGTAAATCGGGTGCTTACACGGAGTACGCGACGCTTAATCCACGCGCGCTAGCACGTCGCCGACAGGGAGCGTTTCTTTATTAAACAACTATCTCAAGGGCGAGCCACTTAAGTCGTGAGCTGCACTTAGTCGTTGTCTCTCGTTGGTGATGTTGCCGCTGCAGCTATTCCTATCCGTAACAGCGTGTTACCCAACTGGAATTCCCTCCAGTTTCGCAATAGTCGTACCGTCTCTAAGCAGGTATGCAAGTGCGCACATTGCCACTGGTATGCTTTCAAACTTAGCTCTCGAGGAAGCACAAGAAGTTCCGGCGGTGACCCTGAACCACGAGCAATCGCGTGTACAACTGAAACGACGCGCGGAATAGCAGATTTGCGCAATGAATCTGTGTAGACGAAAGCTGAGCCTATACACTTTCCGCTTTACGCTATAGTGGGTGGCGCTCTACCATTTCGAGTACTTCGGCGACTATTTTTGAGGGCGATGATTTCCGTGCCGGAGCTAGCAAACCGGTTACACCAACTGCGTTTGCATCCACAGGTGTGCACGGCGTTGCAGATTACGGGGCGGGGAGGAGGGGAAGCGGCGAGGTATATATCTATAGCTCGCCATTCGTCTGCGCTATAGCGTTTATTTATTCTTGCTATAGGTTAGCCCTTCAGGTGTCAGCCAGTGCCATCTCACGGCCACTCAAGCAGATCAGCATCATTTGTGTTGAAGCGTCACGTACATGGTAGAACCTAAGGTGGCGACAAAGCTATAGGTGGCCGAAAAAGTTTCGTTCGAAGCATCAGACGTGGCATTCAATAGCTGCAGGAGGACTGTTTCTATAGGCTGTGCAGTTCGTAGGCACACGCTAGACCTGTATAATAAGCGTTCCTGGAACGTCCTCTTCAACTATCCCGGATGCGTAGATGCGTAGACCATATATGAGTAGGTCATTCTGCCACAGAGCGCGAGATCGCTGGTTCGACCTTCTGCAGACGCCTCGCGATGGTGACGGAATGTGATACTGCCGTTGACGTTCAGCATCGAGTGTCCTCCATATAACGCACCGATGGTCAAAATAAATCAGCCGGACCTCTACCGCTCACTGCGTCCCTTGATGTCCGTGTAATGGTTTGCGAGGTTGAATCAAATACCAATCCAATCTATTGTTTAGCTGCTGGTGCTTATTGCCTTCAGGTTTTCATCGCATAGCGCTTGGCACTGCAAACCCTGGTGCGGAAGTCTCATGACTTCGTTGCTACAGACACTCAGATCCTTCACCTCTGACGCAACACGCCTCCTAGATTGCTCAAGACAGCATGGGACAACGCACTGGCCTAAACCACAAAGACATGGCTTCGTTCACTTTCAGATACACATCAAACAAGCTGGAAAGAAAAAGCGGCATCGGTTTGAGTGCATCTTGTTAACAGGTATTATGATCTTGTTAGGCAACCAGGCGTACTTTAAACAAAGAGCTGTTGGCGTTGTCACGTGCCGACCTTCATTGTGCAGCCGCCAATCGCGTTATCAGGCACACCATCATCTGGCTCAATCAACATGCTCAATGAGCCTGCTCGAAAAAAACTATACTGCGTGGTTGACCCACGTGTTCACAAACAATCCTTGACTCGAAAGAGTTGAGCACTGCGTCACCGCTCGGCTGAAAATGACTCAAGAATCACACTACTCAAGAATCGCACTACTCAAGAATCGCAGCAGATTATTGCTGATATGCAGTGACTTGCCGTGCCTAAAGATGGCGCTCCTATCGGCTTTCTCAAGTGAAGGCGAAGCGTCGAGTGAAGGGAGGTTCTAGAATACGGGGGCGAGAAGCCCTTATTGCACGCAGCATCCCTTTAGGCGCCGCCATCAGCGTATACCGAAGGATCCTACGGCGTGCGTGTCACACGAAGCTGGACGAGCGCATGGCAGTCGTCCAGCTTATTTTCTGAGCAGACGGTCTTGTCTCTGCTTTCTCCTCGCTTCTTTGTCACCGGTCTCTGCCGGGACGGTATTGTCTTCCAGAGTGCCAGGGAATTGTGCGTCTCATCGTGTGTCGCAGTCAGACGCCGGCGCCATCGTCTTGTTTGCGACAGGTCCGGGAGGCTCTGTTCTTAAATGCGGTGCGCAGCCGCCGCCGCACGGTATACCGGAATTATCCGGGTATGCGCCCAGGTGTTACCGCAAAGGGCACCCGGGTTGACCCCCTGCTCTTGCGTTTGCCAGCTGGCGGGCCGTGAATGCATGTCCGTTCTCTTTCTCGGCGCATTTATAGATCGCGGAGAGCTTGGGATGCCTGAACCTCGTTGACGCTTCAACCGGTTTTGTTGCTTCGAAGGCCGGTGAACAAGAAAATACGCACGCTGTCTTACTCGTTCGCCTATAGGACGACTGGAAAGCGACTGCCAGTTCCTTGATTTTCTTCTTATGAGATTGTAATGATCCCTCCTCCGAAAGCTATGCCGCAGCCGACGTGGCTTAACACAGCCTCTGGAACCGGGAGCATTGGAAGCCTTCTGCCATTCAAGCGGTTTAGCGTTGCCTCCGAGATCGGCTCACCGTCGACCGCGCGATGATGTTGTGTGATGACGTCATAACTTTTGCCGACATGTGACGTCATGATAACGTGTTTTTGTTGTTTTTTGTGTTGCTGTTTGTTTGCATCACTCGGGTTGACGCCGAGGGTCATCTTGCACGCATGATAAGCGATCCGGGGCTATCTCCTTAATAGCAGAGAGGGTAATGCAATTTACCGACTGCAAAGGGATTGAAAGATAGCAAAGGCGAAGTGTCGAAAGCGAAGTAGGGGTACTTTCGAGGTATCGGAGTCGCGGGCATCTGTGAATGATTCGCAAAACGCAAGGCTCCTTTGAGTCTAAATGACCGAATGGTCCAAGGATCGCGTTGCAGGCAGGTAGAAAGAGTGATATTGATATGGTGTGAGGATGTGCTGGCGCACAAATAAGGCGCCGGCTACTCCTTAGCTCTTGAAAGTATCGAGCGTACATACTACACAAATTTGTAACACAAGGAGCAACATAACATGCCGATTTAACACTGTCAGAGTCGTATCGTAACGCCAGGAAATGGAAAGAAAAAATAGAATCACAGACATGAATGGCCAAACATTGTTGTTACAATAACACCAAAACGTAAATGGTGCGTTGCGCACACGATATACAATTTATGTAAGACCTTAAGGAACAAAGAGTAAGCCGTGGTTCCCTCGCTTCGGCGAAAATCAGCTAGTTTTAGGAGGAGTTGTTTCGACTCAATTAGCATGAAAGGTTGCAGATTTTCTTGCACCGAATTCATAGCCGCTAATGACAGGCGTTAAGAAAACGTAATGGCGAGCACAAAGTTACGTTGGTCTCATTTATCTATTTTGTTTGGATAGTCACCACACTTGACTGTGCACACGATCTAAGAAAGGGCCGCCTTTTGGAGACTTTGATCCCCTCTCGCTACCGCTAAACTCCGTTGTCGTGGCTGCCGTCTTTGACATGGCACGTGCTTTGGCTTCGCGAACCTCAGATGGCAGCTCAAGTGAGAAGCGATGGAGATTTTTTGAAATGACAGACACATCAGACCTGCATTATCCCAGCCGACAACTGCTCTTTTCAGTTCTTCACTAGATAACGCATCGCGATGCGCAGAAGACATGCCACCGAGCAACGTTGACAGACGGCGAGTTCCAGAGCTTTGGCGTAATGGCGTTTGTGCACTTAACACCCGAAGTTTTTGTGTTTTTTTAATGACGTAGTTCTTTTTAAAGAAATCGTTAATAAGCGGCCACTCTGTATTCGTAAAAAGACACATCTATACGAAACTAAACTCAAATAATAATTTACGTGAGAATGAAAGCGCTTAACGTATTACTACCTCTAAAATGGCAATATTATCAACAGCATGCACCCTACTTACCGAGAAATTGAAGTAAATTCACGAGAACGCTTGCGCCACGCTAGGATATACTCAAAATGATCCCGATGACGTCAGAGTTACAGCCTACAATAAATCACTAGCAATCGAACTAGCGGCACGAAATAAAGAACCTTCCGTGCATCAAGAGACGTAATAAAATTTTGCTTGTAATAAAATTTTGCTTGTTCGTTCCTGTTTCATTCATGGCAAAAAAGAACCACCGGACGTTACTATGGAAAATGGTGTGAGTGGTTCAAATGTTCAATTTTCCCCTGGTTAAACAGGGCATGCCTTGCCATCTAGTGGGGCCCAGGTGAACCAAGCACGTCTGCCATCTCGGAACCATTGGCTCCTGCCAATGGCCGTTGTTTCTGCTGTGGCTCCCACTGCTTTCGTTCTGCTGCTACAGTGCCAGCGGCCGCACAGTAAAGCCGGGCAACGAACGCTCCGTACGGTAACAATGACGTGAGACGTTCTGCTTGAGGCGGGTAATTTCATGAGCGCTAACCCGACGCGAACCACCAGAACGCGATTTTATTTCAAAATAAGCACTCCCTTGGCGGAAAAGTAACACTACGAGGTTTCTGTATTGCTATTTCAACAATCAATGTCGACTTAATAGTTGCCTTTAGTGTCTCTTTAAACAGCCCAGCCAACCGTTGCAGTCGTACGTGCCAAGGAAGGCTCAGAAACGGAGTGCGAAGTTGACATCTTCTCAGGCGTCCTTATGTCATACAGAGAACCCTGCGCGTATACTCCCTTGAGAGCGGCAGGTCCTTGCTGTTTGACGTCACACAGTAGGCGGCACGCTACTGGCCAAGAGCCGACGTGTAAATGAAGAGCGGCGTTTGGATCAAATGCGCTTCTTGCCGCTGGGTGCCGTCATGAGGCGGCGCCCCGAGGTATAGCCACCAGTGTTGCCAACTTAGCTTTTTTCATGCTAGATTTTGCCTAATTGTGGTAGTTCAGTTAGAAAAATATGGTTTAGCTGCTAGCCGGAAATTCTAGCTTGTGTACATAAAATCTAGCGGTTTTTTTTGTTCAGATAATTTGTCAAAAATATATTTTGAACACTATGTTGTTACTGATGTAGCCCCCCCCCCCCTCATGTCATTCTATCCCTGTGTACCTTTCAGCACGCTTGTGGGGATGTTGAGATTATAGAGGAGAACGCGCTTAAAACGTGCTACAAATACCTGTATTCCGCTCCGCCTCAACGAATTTTCGGAAGGAACAATCGTTGCATAAGACAGCAAGTTCTTATGCTTACATCATTTGATGATTACTTGGAGAACCGATCCAAGGCTCCATTATAACACTACAAACGCATTTCAAATATCAGCTACCAAAGCTGAGCTAGTTGCTACTGGTTCATATGTTGAACAGCGCAAATACCAACGGGATGGTAGAACCTACAGGATTGTATGTCGGCCCGTTTGGTCTAAATTTGAAATCCGAAGTTGGAGGGGTAAGCTTGCAATTGAAACCGAAACTAGGGTTTCGGTTGTGATGTTCCGAAACAAACGACAAGTTGGGCACGCTGGGGCAGGGCTACGTCATTATGATTAGGTTCCAGCTCTACCTGTAACATATACCATATTTTCGCGGACACAACCCACACCCTCGGTGACAATTAGCCGAACATTTTCTGAAAATAATTCTTTGCGTGTTGCCATGTGCCTGGCTTTCCTGCATAGTTTTGAAACAGCAGAGCCGTGAAGCAAAATTCACACTCCAGGATTCAAATCAGTTTTCTCCGGTTACATCGCCAATAAATTTTCTTTATAGAATGGGCGCGCGCTTTTCCGTCGTCGTCGTCGTCGTCGTTGTTGTTGTTGTTGCGCTGTTGTTTTCGTATCGTTTTAGAGGGAGCGTGGTCCACCTACAATCGAGTCGACTTATGATGGTGTAAATACGGTAGTTACCAACGGACACGCTCAAGTTATCTCTCTTTTTCTAGTTTACGGCCAGTGGTACTTGAAAAAACAGACTCGTCTTGAGTATTGAGAGGGAGCTGTCCGTCAGGGGCGAAGGCGCGTATAGGCTGCAGCCTCGAAAGACACGCCAAGGGGAGGAGATGGACCGCGTCGGCCGATACGACTGCCTGCTGGACACGCTCCAAGCGTCCGCTGGGCCGCCGCGGTCTCCCGGGCCCCGCGACGTGACCGTCTCGCAGTCGGCAACAGCAGCTGGGAGGCTTGGCGCACTGCTGCCTCACAGAATGCGTCGCCACCCACGCGCTATCAATTGCGAAACGGAGGGTGCGCTGTGCTGCCCAGACGTTACGCGCGTCTTAGACGGCGAAAGAAAGGAGGGGGAGGGGGGGTTGCACGTCTCCACGTGTAGCCTTTTACCCTTGCAGGTGAACTCCAGAGTATCGTTCATATGGGACCTTTGTTGGATGTAGGCTTAAGAATTCGTAAAACTACACACGCGGGTCAATGATTCGTTCACGAATAAACGAACGTCGTGGTCCTGTTTTAACCATAGACAGCCAACATAACGCAATGAGGTCGAGTTAAAAAAAAAGTTCACGTCTGTCATGCCCTGACGTTCACTGCCGTGAAAACGGTTTATACCGAAAAGTGACGACCCCGCTAACCGAAGGATTTTCGATGACTTAAGTTGAATAGATTTATTTGCCCAACGATTATTGCTACCTGCAACGATTATTGCCACTATAGGCTACCAGGGATCCATCGCGCTTGTAACATCTTGCGAGGGTCGAGGTGGTGGCCCTAGTCCGCTGGACGGCCCTACTCCTAGTGTCGTCGGGGTCCTCGCTTTGGTGGGCGGCTTGCAATCGCTCCGAGAGGCACCCCTCTTCAGAAGGTCCGGCTGTTGTGTATTCCTCCTTACATTCAGCAGCACTCCATTACGCCTCGAGTTTCTATCAATGACGAAGCCGTCTCTGGAATGGTTCGTCTTCTTCCGATTGGTCCGTCAAGCATCATGCAATGATGATCGGTTTGGTTGGTGGGTAAAAACATTTGTTGAGTGGCCTGCGGTTTGATAACCCGGACGTTGGTTCGAGACCCACGACGGGGCGTCCAGGCGACTTTTCTATGGTCGTCACGTCGCGGCGCTGCTTGACGGCCCAGATTTGGTCGGCGAACACTTAGCTGTGCTGGCAGTGACTCAACTCGCCGGTAGAACATTGTGATCATTGTATTTTTAATAGAGAAACTGTTCTTAGACGAGTCTTTGATGTCCGGGATCCGTGGTACCGCTAGTTGGCATCGTAAATGGATATGCACCACAGGCATTGGGTATATTCTATACTACACACACTGTGACTTCCCCTAAAGAAAGAAAAGGGGAGGGGGGTACAAGGCAACAGTAAGGAAACAAATTTCATGCACGTTAGTCACACGTCATGCACGTTAGTCACGTGATACTTCGTGGTTATAAAATAAGATGGATACAGTACCACCTTCAAGCTTAACAAAGAGCGCTTAATAAAGAGCAGGGATGCAACATAACTGAACGGCTTAGAAAACATGAAAACGTGATAGTCTGATGAAGGGAAGGCTGCTGACTTCGCTGTTTCATCAGTGTATGCGAACAGCGGAGCAGGTTCAATTTTGTATTTGCCTTGGGTTTTTAGAGCATGTGTGGGAGTGTGGCAGGCTCTTGCAAGAGCTGTCGTGATCGATTCCAGGGAATATTGATGCACAAACCGATTGGAGGGTCAGTCTTCTACAAGTTATACATATAACTATGTATAACTTGTCCAGCGGAGTACTTTGGACCGGCTTCTGTTTCCAGAGAGCCATCTTACCGATCTCAATACCATTTATACGAAAAATGATAAAGTAGAAATGTGTACCCATGCGAAACGTACTGTCCGTTGCATTTGTTGCTGTATCTGACGCTTAGGTTGATTACCTTGTTGCGTAAATGCGTTATATGTGTGCATTTCTGTCGCGAATATCACCAGACATTTTCTTCGCACGTGCAGCATGCCGCAGTACAAGGCACGTTTCACCGTACAGAAGTCGATTTTTGCACGTTTTTTCGTCCCACGTGCACCGAGGACGTAACAGCGGCATTTCAAGAAGGAATGGTGCCTCTTGTGGTCTGTATGAAATACAGAAAACGCTGATTAACATCAATCACGAAACGTTCCGTGTTGTTTTCTTCTGTGTTTTTGCGGCTGCTCTGAATTTTGAAACACACGGTACGCATACAAGTGCGTAAAGTGCACATGCAGTTGCGCATCTTCTGCAATCGACTGTCCCGTCCACATGACCAGACACTAAGTCATGGCAGCAGCAGATGACACCGGCCCTTGCGTGGGCAGATGGGTCATGGATGCAACGTCGGCAGCAATAAACATGGATGACGAGGCTAAAAACCAAAGTGCCAGGAAAACAAAGATATTGCTGTATTATACCTCTAAATGTTGCTGTATTATACCAACTGAAAATCTTTGTGATCGCTTTCATTTAAATAAGCTGAGGCATCTAGGCACATATGCCTCAACTTGAGTCATTATGAAAGCGTTCCTTTTACTAAGTATTTGGTGGTACATGGTCGATCGCACTACACGTATATTGTGTTACCACGCTGTACTGGCTACGCTAAATCGTCGGCGCTGATATTGGGCTGAATCCCACAACATGGCTAAATTTGTTACTTCTAGAGTAACTGTATATACAGTAGGGACCATATACAGTTACTCTAGTTACTTCAAACGCTGGGGGTGGGTACCTAAGCTCATACAGAATTCGCATCAAAACGTACTTCCGCACTAAAAGACCCATACACTACGTGCATTCTTTTGCGTAAATTATTTCGCACATCTGGCGTATCATGTTGGTTAATTAGTTTAGAAAAAGAGGTCGTACACGGCTTGTTGAATACTAACAAAAGTGTTAGAAGCACCAATCCGTTGTCGCCCCCTATTGTATAGGCGTCGTTTTCGTGCCATTCTATTTCACTGGTATTTTGTGTCCGTTATCTTCGATTGGTGCATAAAGAACATGAATGTCCTTAGTATCCCGCATAGCGGCCAGCTGCATTGTCACAGCTGTGACATGCAGCTCCGCTCTTTAATGAGGTCACGTGAGGAGGTTGAAAAACATAACAAAAAAGTGCTCGTGTTCCCGTGAACGATGTTGTAGTATACCACTCAGCTCGCTGCGAGTGGCGGGCGAACCAAAAGTGGCGCGGCCTGCTTTGTCAGTCAGTTCGCCGATCATGCCGGCGGCGACTGTGCAGCCGCAGTAGTTCCAAAGCGTCGCTGTGAGTCAGCGTGTTGTGTAGCAAAACGCGAAGCCCTCCTCCGCTTGAACCACTTACGACCTTGCCTCGTGTTGTGCACGCACAAATGCACACACGCAAACAGAGTGAGAGGGGGAGCCGGCCGGCAGTCGAAGCCAAGCGGCGGAAGACAGAAGAGACGCGCCAAGTCGCACCTTCCCGTGCTCCGGCCGATGGAAGCGTCAAAACATCGCGGCGGTACCTGTCCAGAGCTAGAAAGAGCATCTCCTCCTGCTCCCTGCCAGCACTTGACTCTTTCGTCACCCGCTCTTCTTCTTTCGAAAGGGCTCGTCGATAATGGATGGATAGATGGATGGATGGATGTGGCTGTACCCTTTAGATCGGGCGGCGGCTAACGCCACCTAGCCGTGGTTCGCGAAGGCAGCGCCGTGAACGAGACTTGGCATGGCACTCGCCTGCGATCGGGCCGTTGTGGGCGGCGACGAGAGCGAACTCTGGCGGCATTATGTGCGTCGCGATGCGTCCACATCGTGAGGAGGGTTTCTAGGCAGACGCGCTGACGCGGGAATAAGGATCACATGTAGGTGGACTCGCAACTTGTTTCGGGAACACTGAATTTGCTGCGTAAGCTCTACTGGTGGAGTTTGGACAATGAACAGTTTCGCGTGGCTTATCGAGAGCCTTGCTGCGCGTGCTCGAGGAGGAGTGACGTCACATGGCGCACAGAGCTGTTGTGGCGGAGAAGGCCTGGAAGCTCCTGGAGTGACGTGTCCCTCGTGGGCTCAGCGCTTGACTCGCGTGTGCTCGCTCGCCAGTCCGTCTGCCCGTCTACACATGCATCCTCCCGTCCGTAGTAGCTCATGCTGCGTATATCCTAACATAGCCGAGCTAATAGAGGGGTAGTTTGTTTTCCATCATGCAACGCTTAAGCTCGCACAAACAAGGATTGATGAAGGTGATGACAGCTCAAGAGCTTGCGCTTCCAGCACAACCGCTAGTCCGGCACAACTGCTGGACAAGCAACTTGTTTCTAGTCCAGCGGTGTGTCGTGCTTCCAGTTGCTGGAACTGCGTTTTCCAGCCAGACGCACTGACAAAGGCGCACGAAGAAACACGGCACGTCGGTGAAGCAGCAACCATCGGTGGGGCCACCTTTGTAGTTAATTGTCCAGCGCTTTCAGCGAAATGCAGTCACGACGTGGACGGGCAAATATAGACTCGGTGACACACCGATGGCCAAGCAACTGTAGTTGCTATTCCCAGTGGTTTGTGTCGTGTTTCCAATTGCTAGTCCAGTGTTTCGGCCAAACGCACTGACAAGGACAGAAAAAAATAATAAATAAACAGCTAGAAGAAGAAGATGGAAGCTTTAGATAAAAAAAAATGTGTGAACAGGTGTGTGTGCTCGAGCCGACAGTTCCACAAGTGGACTTTTCTTTCTTTAAGGCTGATTCTAGCCTTGAAGAACAAGGCTAGAAACAAGGCTTTTAAAAACACTTGTCGAAACATCGGATTGAGCATACAACCCCTTTTAACGCATTTATTTTCATGAAAAACACACAGAAAGTCTGATGATACCGTCTGTGAACTGACGATTGCTGATCATGCGAAATATCGTCTTTCCTTGGTTATTTACTTGTGCTTTTGGCTCGAATCTCGCCTCAAGATGTTTCAACTAAGTAGTTCAGGCAAGCATTTTTGTCATTGACACCAGGAGAGAGAGAGAGAGAGAGACATGCACGTACTTTATTCTTTGCATTTGCTCTCATCCGTCTTCTTGTTCATCCAGCACCACCCTACCCAAAGGCTCACCGCGTTGGCATCGTGATTCATCGCCGTCTTCCGCAACAACAACAAAAAAATTTGAACTTAAGCATTAAGCAGGAATCATCGACGGTAGCGAGTGTATGTGTAAGAACGGTTGTTTCTCATTGTGTCAGCCGCAAGAGAAGTTTGTCGTAAGCGAGTGAATTAGACCTTAACATGAAAGCAGTGGCGTAGCCATGTGGTGTCACACCTGGCCCGTCCCTCCACTACACCCCTTAGCCGCAAAAAGAATCATGTCTACGCCCCTGAATGAAGGTCATCTTTCCAATAGCTCACTGCTGTCGTTAGCTTGGTTGTCTGTTCACGTGCTATTCCTGTGTCTACGGGATCACTGCATATGCCATACGTTCCACACGAAAGCCTTTAAAAGCCAGTTCGCTCATAAAAAATTCTATCTATCTATCTATCTATCTATCTATCTATCTATCTATCTATCTGTCTGTCTTTCTGTCTCTGTCTGTCTCTGTCTGTCTGTCTGTCTGTCTGTCTGTCTGTCTGTCTATCTATCTATCTATCTATCTATCTATCTATCTATCTATCTATCTATCTATCTATCTATCTATCTATCTATCTGTCTGTCTGTCTGTCTGTCTGTCTGTCTGTCTGTCTGTCTGTCTGTCTGTCTGTCTGTCTGTCTGTCTGTCTGTCTGTCTGTCTGTCTGTCTGTCTGTCTGTCTGTCTATCTATCTATCTATCTATCTATCTATCTATCTATCTATCTATCTATCTATCTATCTATCTATCTATCTATCTATCTATCTATCTATCTATCTATCTATCTATCTATCTATCTATCTATCTATCTATCTATCTATCTATCTATCTATCTATCTATCTGTCTGTCTGTCTGTCTGTCTGTCTGTCTGTCTGTCTGTCTGTCTGTCTGTCTGTCTGTCTGTCTGTCTGTCTGTCTGTCTGTCTGTCTGTCTGTCTGTCTGTCTGTCTGTCTGTCTGTCTGTCAATTGATCGATCGACCTATCTAATCTGATCTCCTGCACCTAGATTGAGAACTATGTGACTGCGTGTAAAACTAGAAAGTACGGCACAGACAAAGAGTAAAGATTGCTTTTCTCTTTTTTTATTTATTTACCCGCTGGCTCTGCGCATGTATGTATACCTGGTATCGTCTGTGCTATGAAACAGTTGAAATTCAGCGCTCTTTACTTTCTGTCCTTGTCGTCGTTTCTAGATTTACACGATGTTACACATGTTGAGATGAAACAAGTAGCCCAGCAAGCAACCGTCCTGAAACGTTTTTTTTTTTTTTTTCACATTCCGTTTTTGATTAGACCACTACTGGAGCAAATCATTGGCACCAGAATTCAATCGAAAAACCTACTATTAGCTACGAGTGCTAAAAAAGTACCCTCCTCCTTCGCTCCACCCTTCACCCTCAACTGCCCTCAACTCTTCCTTCGAGCGCTCGTGGCAAAGCTCCGCCTTCACGGCGCCTGCGTCACGATGTGGCGTGAAACCACATACGCGTGAATCCCGCCACCTATCCGATAGCGGCAGTCCGTTCCACAGCCAATCAAATCAGCTGGAAACAATGACGTCAGTGGGGCAGAGCGTGTCGCTTGGTGTATGGGCGTTTGAAAACGCGTTTGGCCGAGTCTCGGCGATCTGCGGCGATCTGGAGCGATTCACGGCTTTAGAGCGTTGTAATAAATTGCACAGTTTACGCATAGAGCTCAAACCGGTCTTTAAATTGCCCATGGGACTTGGTCTACCAGCCCAATGTGTTTGTAAAAAAAATTTACAAAACCGTTTCAAGGTCGCTTTAAGAGAATTTCACCTTGTGTAAATTGGTATTTGTTCATAGTAAAAAAAAATATAGAGGTGCACACGTGGGCAGGAAAGAAGGGGGAGGGGGATAGCCACCCTACCTAGTTACCTAAGAGGAGGGATTCGTGTATCTGCCCCACACCTTGACTTAGTATGGAGGGCGGCGCTGCGACAAACCTTGCCCCCCTCCCCCCGAAAGGTGATACCCTGAGCACGTTTATCAATTATAAATGTTTTAAGCCCTGAAAATGCGCGCACAAGGAGACGTGACGATATTGTGCCATGGCCTTTTGTGTGCGTGTGTTTTTTTGGCGCCTGATGCAGTTATAATAGAATTGCCCCGTTGCGTTACATTAGGCTATATTTATACTGTATATAAAGAATCGCGCCTTCACTCGTGCTTTCTGCCTCAAACGATACTGCACGGATTTAGCCATCATCGCCCGGCACGTCCACACCCCGCTCGTTTTGACGTAGCGCCCTCTCGCGTCTTCGAAGAAGGGGCGGCGGCGGCGGCATAGTGACGGCTGAGTATTACGGGCAGCCTCCATGACAGGGCCTGTCAGGCAAGGCTGTGCAGCACTTTGCCGTCTATATCGGCCACGGCCGGGGGCAGCCGCGTCTTGACTGCAGCGGTTTCGCAATGTTCGGAAGGGCACTTTTAAAAGGTTCCTGGCTGACAGGAGGTGCAGCCGCATCGATGAGCGGCAGCCCGAGTTTTGAAACACGCGGAGCATGTGAACAAAGGGCGCCCCGCACTTCAGAGTACGCGTAGTTGCGATAGCTCCGGAGAAGCAGTGGGGAAGGAGGTTGAACGCTCGATTCTAACAGCGTGAAATTCGCTTACGTGGCAATTTTCGCGATCGCTTGCGGCGAAGTATCCTACAGGTAATTTGATTTATTTATTTTCGATAATGTCGACCCCAGTTTTGTAGTCATTACAGAGGGAATAAATTTACGTAATTGATGATTGATATATGGGGTTTAACGTCCCAAAACCACTATATGATTATGAGAGACGCCGTAGTGGAGGGCTCCGGAAATTTCGACCCCCTGGGGTTCTTTAACGTGCACCCAAATCTGAGCACACGGGCATGCGACATTTCCGCCTCCATCGGAAATGCAGCCGCCGCAGCCGGGATTTGAACCCGCGCCCTGCGGGTCAGCAGCCGAGTACCTTAGCCACTAGACCACCGCGGCGGGGCGAATAAATTTACGTAATATTCCTAAGAAATAACATTCCGAGTAACGTAGAAACTCAATTGCACTATTGGTAAACAGCAAAAAAATTACAAGAATCAAAGGCTTCGTTGTACAATATCAATGTACAAGGAAAATTTATACTAAAATTTGCTATACGCTGTCAC
The DNA here is from genome assembly GCF_043290135.1 of Rhipicephalus microplus. Classification (NCBI taxonomy): domain Eukaryota; kingdom Metazoa; phylum Arthropoda; class Arachnida; order Ixodida; family Ixodidae; genus Rhipicephalus; species Rhipicephalus microplus. The sequence goes on from NC_134705.1 coordinate 173,888,420, forward strand.
GAAAAAGTATCTTGCGCATCTTCAAAATCAGCCCAGCCATCAAGCATCAGGTAAATTGTACCAGATTTTATTTACGCGAGGGAGAAAAAGGAAAACGAAGTTGAAACGAGAACCATAAGCTTTATTTCAAAGATTTTCCCGCATGCATGATATCAGAAGAGCCGGACAAACGTCGGCCCCCGAACGAACAATACGGATATGAAAAATATGTAACTGTTGCCGCTTTAGGCTTGAAACATGACGCTCTTGTTTCGCTTAATTCGAGCGTGCTTCGAGGTTCAGAATTGATTGAGTCCTATACGTAAGCCGTTGGACGTGACTTTTTTTGTAGACTATTTTACGGATGGCTTTCCGTGCCACCCTATTGGGCTGCGAACCTTTGCCGTCTTGTATCTCGAACGAAACGGACTCTGCAATGGTGGACGCGTACAAATTCACAGTTTGGTTGTCGCATTCAACGATTTGTGACCTTATATATGCATTCTCGTCGTGAGATACAAAAAGCATCCGTCCGTTCATTCGTTCTTGCTTCCATACGTCCATGCGTCCGTCTGTGTGACCGTCCCTGTGTCCATCCGCCCGTCCGTGCGTGCGTCTGTTCGTGCCTCCGTCCCTGCGTGCGTCCATGCATCCGCCCCTGCGTCCGTTCTTGCGTCCATCCATGCATCTGTCTGTGTGTCCGTTCGTCCATCTATTCAACACTCCAAATACCACCATCTCGAATCTTTTCATCATATATTCTCCATATATATAAGCACTGCCATCCAGCGGACATTCCAAGGACCAAAGGAGAGGTGGCACACGCACACTTTCTTACGGCTTGCGCTTCGGGTCTACTTCCCACCTTTAACCACCTCGAGTTGATTCATGGTATATACTAGTTCATTGTATTCATGGCACTGCGGCTCAACGCTCGCTAAACCTTTCTAAATCTAAGGAGGTTACACCCAGCGAGTATAACGTAGCAGCCCTTTCTTACCAGATAGGGCTCAATGTACATGCCAATGTCTGCTAATGGGGAATGAGAGGCAGGAGAATTCGTCTTTTAGTTAACGCGCACGCTGCGAATTTTTCATTGTTCAACAACGCACAGGAGAAATCTCCCACCGGCACCACCTTGCCGGTCAAAACGTAAGACATGTTACGTACTGCGACGATGGACGAACAGGTGCCGCCTTAAGAAGCTTCGCCCCTAAAATAAGAAAATTTTGTGTTCTGTACATGCTGTAAATAAATTTTTTCTAAACAGAAAATATTCCTTTAACAGCTCAATGCAGCGGCCTGCGTCTCATGTAAAGCCGTCTATATGTGTTCGCTATTTATGAAACGCTAACGCCGAATTCTCATTTACACTGTCGTATCACAACACGACGTTGAATGTTAGTGGTCGAGTTGTACCTGTAATCTGCAATCTCTTTCGCACAGGTTCTTCACAGAAATATTTCTTGTGAGGCGTGTCTTTCGATAAAAAGGCCTTAGTGGATTTCGCCCACTGATAGCACGTATTTGAAGGCACGAGATGAAAACGTTTGTCGTAGAACACCAATTATGCGACATAGTGGCGTTGAAGAGCATCGGCATCATAATCAAGAAAGCAAGTTATGCGCTACCACACTCAAGAGTTGACTCACTCAGACTCAGATCGAGCCGTGAATTTTTGTGTGAGTCAGTCCGGGGGAGCAATATCTTTTCGTGAGCCCGAGCAAGAAAAAAAAAATTCAATGGATCTGAGTCCGACTAAGACCAAAGCGCAAACTGTGTTTCTTGAATGAGACAGATAGAGCTCCACTTTTTTTTTTTTGCCGACCTATCCCTGCCTCACGGCTACGCCTCTTCTCACATCGCAACAAACCGTAACTCCTGGAAGGCGACTTAGATTATCGCCTCAACCCTCAAGATTAGTGACGGATGCAATTGTTGTTGGGTCACGGAGTTTTAACACCTAATGGCGATAGACGGCTGAGCAGCCAGCTGGTAAAAAGGCATTAAGAAATTCAAGCAACGGCGGCTTCATGAGTGGATGAAAGAGACGGAGGGCATGCGTCGAGGAGTGAGCGAGAGAGAGAGAGAGAATGAAATTGTTACGATGTGGAAAAAGTGAGGAAGAGAGAAATGCACAGTGTAGTAATTGTCTCTCGTCGGTGAGGGTACCTCAATTGCACAGTGAGGGAATCGGGGAGACGGTGCGGCGGTAAGCTGCGGTACAGGATCAGCCGAGAGGGGAAGGGAGAAATAGGGGAGGAGGTGGGGAGTCGTGCGACCGTGTCGCGCAGACCCCGTGCTCTGTTTTGTGTGTGCGCGCGCGCATCAGACACAAAGGCCCCTTCTGCGCAGCGAGCGGCGACGACCACGCCAGCGGTGGGACCTCGGAAAAAAATAGCGTCGGCTATTTCCAGAGACGGAGAAGCTATGAAGCGCCGCCCCACGCTGTCTCTCCCTTCGCGCCCTCTGGGACGACATCCATCTTTTCCTCTCTGTTTTTATCTCCGGCCGGCTTTGACGCGTAGGAGAAATGTGCCGCGACGAGCGGCACCCGCAAGTACTTGGTGCATACGCGAACTGACGCGTCTATGGCGCAGCAAAGAAGTTGTCACGAAGGTTGTACCAAATTAAAGACGTGAGCCCTTGATGTTCCCTTCTTTCGTTCTCTATTAAAGAACCGACGCCACTCAGTGGCTTGAGAAGCCAAGCTTGTGTGTGTGTGTGTGTGTGTGTGTGTGTGTGTGTGTGTGTGTGTGTGTGTGTGTGTGTGTGTGTGTGTGTGTGTGTGTGTGTGTGTGTGTGTGTGTGTGTGTGTGTGTGTGTGTGTGTGTGTGTGTGTGTGTGTGAGGGGGGGGGGGAGAGAAAGGGACAGATTTGTACTCCACTAGAGGAGCTCGCAGATATGGAAGACTAAAGGAACAGGCGCAAGTAGTTCAAGAACAACATTAGGTTCCAGGGCCATGCCCTCTGAGTAACTGTTTGAATGGTTTCTGTGTTCTGTGCCATAAACCATAAAATTCAGTTGTAGGTAAGCGTTACTGTGTTTCTGTGTTTCTATAGTTAGCACTTACGAACAGATGTCAATGAGGGACTCCCCCGTGAATTCCTTTTTTTTTTTCATCGTTTTTGCCTTGACTGGTAGAGAGAGAAATATTAAAAACCTCTTTTACATCGAAAACACAGCTTTGGAGAGTCGCCCTAGTCCAGTGTCTCTTCAGCTCGAGCCACGTGTTGGGTCCTCGCGACAAGGCTTACTCATGGTTGGAAGCTGACCATCTCCCTCTCCCAAAGCTTGTTGGAGCGATAAAAGTGGTGATTTTTACAGGCGATTGTCTGCAACCTCGTGAATTAGGTTTGCAGTACCTGATTCATGAGACCGGATCCAGGGCACTTTTTTTTTTCTGATTTCAGCTGTGGTAGTCATTTTAGGTCATAGCTTTTTGCGCCGTATGCATGTTCTATTCCATTGCCACGACCATGAAGCGTTGGAAATTGCTAACGCATATCACGCTGAGCTATAGCTACGCTAAAATCGTCTGGTGTTTGTGCTCGTGGAAGATTTCAGCAGTACTGGCTCTGCGCTCTTCTCGGCATCAAGTATTCTGTTACGGCTGAGCTTCTCTCGTTTAAACGCAGGCAACTTCGACGGGGACTACATATGGATCTACAAGACGGGCGTGGTGCTATGGATCATCTTCGGCCTTGGCTACCTGGCAATGATCCTGAACTACATATCTCGCGCCATGCGTTGCAAGCAGATCCGGCGAGTGGAGGACCGGCTGTCGGCCAGCTTCCACAGCACGCAGCACAAGTTCGGCCAGCGCCTGGACGAGATACACAGGCTGCTGCAGGAGTTCGCCTCCAAGGTATGCATACACGCTTGACTCACCCAGTTGTCCCGATATAAATGGGTATACGATATGCTTTCAGAGGGAGGTTGTTACAGTATAACACGCAGTACAACGTTGTCTACCAATTGAACACTTGTGCGCGTTGAAATCTAGCGCAAAAAGAACACCGCAAGATGACTCAAGACATGAGGAACAAGCCCCCCAGTCTGCTTTGGGGAAAGCTTGTTAAAGACTATGGGCGTGTGCCTGTTCGTCCAATAGCAGGCCGTTGTGGGACCAATGGCTGACCATTGTTCTGGCCACAACGGCCTGTCATTGGTTCCCGGCATCGGTCCCCGGCGCTGGTTTCTCTGATTCAGAAACCGGCACATTAGCAAGCTTTCCTCTCGCCAAAGACTATATGCGATGGCAATGAAGGTAGGAAGCAAACAGTTATATAATTATTTTATTTACGGTCATAGACTATTTGTGAGTGTGCATTACATGTGCGCTTTTAGGCCGCTGTTGTGTATGAAGTGAAGGGGTGTCTTGTGCAATGTGTTGTCATGTATCCAGTGGTTGTAACTGGTTGTGCCGCTGTAGCGAAGGCCAGCTTGCAGGAGGTGACGGGAGCGTTCCGACTGTAACCCTTGGCATGTCCACATAAGTTTGTATGCATTTGCTTGCATCGCTAGTCTGGTACAGTACGAACACGTATCCCCAATTGGTAAATGGGACCAGTTCCACGATGATATAACAGCGGCTGTAAGGGCCACTCCTGCTTGTGACTGGCAGTGCCTCCCAAGCATGACTTCATCCGCCCCAGTAAGGTGAGAGGGAGAAAGCAGATACACGGTCGGATAAGAGCATGTGTACCATGTCGGAGAACATTTTTACGTGCATGGAGCGAGTTTAGGGGCTGAGGTGGAAGGGGAATAACTGTAAGGTCTATATTTGGAGGGCAGTGTGCCTTCTGGTCAGCAGCAGTATTGTGTGGGTTCACAGCATAGCCTTGAATCCAATGTACATTGACGCAAGTAGCAATGTTGCGCTTCATCTTATAAATCGCCTCGGAGATTCCCATCGCCTTCTGAACTTTCTTGAGAGCCTGGATAGCTCCTAAGGAATTAGTGAATACGTCAGTTAGCTTAACTGTAGGCAGTGGAATTTTGAACTGCGTCATGGATGCATGGCTTGAAATTCCATCACAACAGAACCGGCTTACGTAGATAGACAATGCTGGGGACCATTTAAGAAGTTGTGCATGGTACTCATGAATGATGTCCTCCCGCCATTTTGTAGGATAGGAACATCTGTGCATATTTTTGCAGGTATTAGCGCACGTGCTTCGATGATGGATCGTTCGTCCATTTTACCTGATTCATCACTGCGCCGTAACTTTGTTGTCCTATTAGATCGGATGGTGGTCAACGAAGTTGCGGCGCAGCGACACATCAGGTATAATTCAACATTAAGGTATCAGGGTGACGATTATTTTCACGAAACCTGTGTGGTAATAAGCATGCATATTTAATAAGGACGCATCTGGCCCGACTGAGCAAGAGTATGGGGCAAAATTGACGAATCTTCTCAGGTAATAAGGCGATTGGGGCACGTCTCGCATGCCCCCCCCCCCCCCCTTCTGCACGCACACCTATGCTAAAGGCTATATACATTAAAGGACACGACAGAGAAGAAAGAACTTGAGATACAGGTCCGCGAAGCACTTTCGCAATCTGGAGGGGGGGTGTTCGTGCGTAAAAAAAGAAAATAAAACCAAATGCAAGGGTCACCTTGAAGCAGGTCACATACGTGCTTGGTATAAAGTTACGACTCTTCTATTGCTGATCGACGCGTCCAGCTGTCACCAGGTACAAAACGGTGCCTATCGCACACATCCCAACAACCGCGCTACAGTTGGCTGTGCATGAGGAAGGAGGAGGAGGAAAGATATGGTGAGAGAGCTAGACAGCGACGTAAACAGCGCGGTCAGTATCAACTGCCTCACTTTCCTTCGCTCTCAAATCGAAGTGACAGACCAGTGCTAAATGCGGCGTATCAACGTTGAGTCGTTTCCCGTGCAGCAAAAGAGTCACCGCAAGTCCATCTGGCGGGGCAAGTCCGGCGACAAGCGTCTCACGGACAGCGGAGGCGGCGGCGCCGATGACGACGTCAGCGCCGACAGCCTGTGCGGCGGCTCGGACAAGAACCACAACACGCGCGAGGACCAGATCCAGCGGCTGCTCACGCTCGTCGAGACGCTCAAGGAGGAGAGCACGCAGAACCTGTGCCGCACCAGGCAGCTCATCGAGACGCACAACCTGAGGCTGCAGCTCGAGGCGCCGTACCACCTGCGCGAGGAGCTGCTGCCTCCGCGGGCCGAAGGCGGACTGCCCAGGGGAGAGGCCGCGCCTTCCAGAAGGCACAGCCTGCCTGTGCTGCACACGGACGCTGGACTCCTGGGCACCGGGACCGGTGGGGCCACGGAAAGTGGCTTCCTGGCCGTCGCCAAGGACTACCTCCACGTAAGTCGGCATACATATAAACTTGTCGAGGCGATCAAAGTAAACTTGACGGAAGTTCACTGCTTATGTGTGTAATGCAATTCATCGGGCAAGGTAGGTCGCTGCACTCTAACGCTGGAATCTAGGGGACGTGTGAACCTTGGGGCAACAACTGTGTCTTTGCAGCTGATGCAGTGGGTGGTAACAATATATACACCCAGGTACATCCAGGTACCTGGATGTACCTTGAGGAGATAACCTATTAAAAAAACGAACGACCTGGGCATATTTCCAGGCAAGAAAAATAAATATAGTACATACAGAGTAGCGAGAGGAACAGCTCACCAGTGCAGACCCCGAGGTGCAGTTGACCCTTCTGGGTCATGCCTGGCAAGTAGTCGTAGCCAGTGCAGCCTTAGACTCAGGGCCACACTCATGATATTCTACGCCCAATTTTGTCTTCACCTTTTGTTTGATAAAAATACCTCTTATCTGCAGCCATTGAGAAGACAGGTCTCTTGTAGAAATATGGTGAACCCTATTACCGCAGAATTAATTAAAATATTTTCAGAGAATCGACTATCATTAATATCAACTTTATCATGGTATTCTTACAAAGGAACCCTTTGATAAGGGCCTAACCAGTGTGGAGAGGAGCAGTGCTGTATTTTTACAACTGGCTCGTTTTGTGCGATTACGGCATCACAATGCGAAACGTGTTTTCAGACGAATTTTGTTTTCGCGCTAATCCACGCAGGTGAAAAACTCCGGTGGCCACAAGAACCGCAGTCACTTGGAGTTTCCCACAAACTTCTTCGCGCCACGTGCGTCGATTCCTCTCTGCAACGGCCGCCTCGCGCACAGAGACTCGTACGACGCTGACGTGTACGACGTCGAAATAGCTGTAACGAAGCCCATGGTGACCTTCGACCTGGACAGCTTGGACAGCACCACCATATGACCGGCCGCCGGCACAGAACTACGTCTTGTGCACATTTTACGTGGAAGCAACGAGCACATCGTCTTGCGAGAGTGTTGTAACCGAAGTGGATCGTGGTGCATGGGTGCAGGAAGATGACAGTTTTGATCGGCGAGCATCTGTCACACATCAGCCTTCTTCGGTGATACCGGTGGGCTCAAAAGTAGCGGCTGTTGACTCGCTGAAAGAAAGCAAAGAAAAAATTATCGGTTAGCTGCCCATCGCAAGCGTAGCCAGTGAAGGCAACACTTTGCGGCAGAGTTGGAACACCCTTGAATTACGTCGTCAGCCGCTACCTTATTGCTTTCGCATAGAAGCAATCATCACGTACGAATAGCCAATAGCATCAGCTGAATCAGTCGTTTGACACCATTGGTGGTCGATCAAAGGCGATGAAGTTCGGACGTGCAGTGTGTAACGAAATGCAGTCACTGGTTTCGAGAGAAGATACATCCATATAAACGAAGGTATTTCTACAGGCAGTATCAATGTTGGCATGGTCTGTAGTAGCGGTGAATCAAAGCACAATACAACGTTTTTTTTTTTTTTGAATTCCAGAAGGGCCCCGGTTCTTTGATGAAGTTTGAGGTGTCACGGCATTAAGGCGCATCTTTTGCACAAAAGTGGAGCGACGGGGGCGTCCGGGAGCACGCAGCCCGACGACAGCTAAGACAGTTATGCAACGATGTGTGTGAAACAACTCTAAGTAAAATTTCACATACGCAAGACTTCGAATCTCGTCGTCTCAGCTAGGCCACAAAACATCGCTCGAATGAGACACTACAATCAAGATCGTGTTGGGAATATGCGGCTACAACAAACTCCAGCTACTACAGACATATGTCGGTGCCGAGATAAGCGTAGCGAATGCCGGTGAATGATGGAGGGGGGGACGAAGGTTGGATAAGATAAGACAGCGTCGACGGTTTGATGAATGATAGATCCGCCTTGTGCATCGGGAACGTACGACTTTGTAGCCAAGAGTTTATAAACGTAGGCATTGATATCATCGTGCTGATAAAAGGACGTTCAACGTCGAATGTGCCCCGATGTGCGCGTATTGCTGGCTGCTTTGCCGTTATCAATGGACGAGAAAGTAGTACGTCGCGTCAAGCTGTGCTGTGATCCAGAACAAACGTAGCCGAGGTGAGTGACCAGATCTCCGTGTTGAATAACCTGGATGTACCTATACGGTGGACTTTTCGGTGTTTGTGCCAGATGCCCTCTTCAGCGTGGGCGTCACAGTGGGTGAAGTGTAAAAACGAATGTAGTACGTGTGTGCGCGCAATGGTGCGTCGACGTGTAATGCGAGAACACAAATGTGATCACGCTGTGAAAAGTAATACGGAAGATTCGACGCCGCTGAACGAAACGTCATCTTTGTGAAAGTGTGGACAACTGCTGCTGGACAATCTCGCTTCCACGTTCACATGGTGCGCGATAAACTTTTCTAGATGACATTTTCGCCCGTCTGTGTTATAAACACGCCGTGATGTGTGAAACTGTGTCTACAAATGTGGGACTGCCCACACTGGCTGGGACGCTTAAGAGTGTGTTTCGTCATTTTTTGAGGCCGCGATATGAACAACATAGAACCTTCAGAGTTGCCCCAGTGCTGCTCAGTGCACTTTTCGTGTAGATATTAGTGTACATGTTTAGCGCATGTCCACGCACGTTCGATTAAACCAAACCGAACGTAGGCCCGGGATGTAAATATACACATTTGAGGAAGTGCTTAAATATTGCGCCCAATACGCGATGACAGGCTAGGATCACAAGCCGAACCCTTCGGGTTTATTCAGGTATAGTTTAGGTACGCCTGTCATGTTACACGATGTCTTATGAATGTTACATTTACCATAGCGCTGTGGGGCGTGTCTTCTTCGGCTAATGATGCAAGGTATTTTGCTATTGGTTTGTTAACGGGAAGCCTACACGTACTCATACATACAAAGACTTGGGTGTTGGAGTCAACCGTTTGTCTTCTTTACAGTCATCCGAAGTCCTACGACTACGCCATTTTGTTGCCAATTTAATAATATATAGTACGACCGGATGTGACTGTCGAGTCTGGAGCGCCATCAGAAGTTTTTTGGACTGTTTTTTGTATATACGGTGTGAAACCGACTCGTTTACTCCTCGGTGATGATGCCTTGATGTGCCAGTCACTCTCAAAGCGAGCATGCTCGGGCGTAATGATATTTTAAGTAGTATTAATATAAAAACATTTTCTAACTACAAACGCACGGTATGCGAACTTGGATGATAACGCAACACCGCTCTCGCCTTAGTCGCCGGTGTTCAATTCTCGAACATGGTGGGCCGTATCGCAGCACTTTAGCTGTTTCTTTCTTGGCCGTGATTCAAGGATAAGATTGCCACTGAGCTGGCGCACACAACGCGCTATACACCTGTACATAGACATCGTTTTTGTACACCTATACAACTGTAACGGAGTTTATCATTGCCACAGCTACGGTTATGGGACATTTGTTTTTGTAGGAGTTTGTATTATACGATATCGTTTCTCGATAACTTGTAAATACTTTGCTTTCCTATAGATTCTTATAGTAAAACACGACGACGTAGGACAAAAACAATTAATGGTGGTGTTTTCGTGTACATAGAGGGTTCTTTTTTTTTTGCTTTCTTCTCTCGTTGGTATACGCGTTGATCCGTGTATAGTTTGTGATTTGTATGCGTGTGATGCCGTCTGTAGAATTTGGAAAGTGAGAGAAGTTGCCTAGTGTGGAGACGCTAAACCGGTTCCTTGCCGTGACGCCATCTGATTCCTATTCCGATATACTCTAGATATGATCAGGCAGATATGATTCGTGTTGGCGCGTCGTAGTTGATCTTCGCGCGAAAAAGGTGAATGAAACACAAGTTGCTACGGGATCGTCGAAAAACAACAACAAGAATGAGACGACAGAAGTGCTGGCTGTTACACGGGGCCTTATTAGTTGCGCAGACTTGTATGCTTTATTGTACTAAGCTATTAAGTACCGAACACAAAACGCAACGGATGTGAGATAGCGGCAGAGTTTGAAGGGAAGCGTCCGCGCACCTATGCGTCTGGGAATACAACAGAGACATGGAATTATCTCGAAAGAGGGGTGAGGTGAGTTGTAATCTATAATATTTAAAACTACCGTAGATTTACTAAATGCGAAGACAACTAGTGAGAATATTTTATATTTTTATTAGCAAAAGATGACAAGTACAGTAAACAGCAAACGACAATAAAAAAAAATAAGAGGAAGGATTAGGGTGATATTGGCAATGAACAATGACGGGTGCGTTGCGAAGTGCGGGATAACTGATAAACAAATCGAGCCTTGCAGATGCGTAATCTCTTTATTAGATAAAAAAGCGACGGAATGCTGACGCAGCAGCTGATGCTTTTCATTGGTATACGCCCCCCTTCCCCCATTCTCACTTGCTCAATTGTGGTCAGAAACTACTAGGTTACAGGCAGATGTATTGTCATGCAGATAAGCTGTGAAAAGAAAAGAGAAGTCGTTCATCCGCGCCCATGTCGATTCGTCTTCCTGTGATATTGCAGGTATGGCGCAGATCTTTTTAGGGACGTTGCTCAATCAACTAACCTAACTTCGCGTGCAGCCCTAGCTATGGTGCATGACCTATTCAGCAGCCGACTAGCGAGGCTAGGTGGCCTATATCAACTAGCTCATTGAACTAGTTTATCAGGCAACTATAGCAAGAATTCGAATAGTGCACAGACGTACACAAAAAAATTATAATACGGATGATTAATGCTGCGTTGTGTAAAAACAACCGTTAAGCAAGAAACGTTGCTACAGCAAATGTTTCAAGTGAACGGGTCTTTGCCACCGCCTTAAAATTGTGAAGATAACGTTCACAAATAATAAATTTTTTGGAAATGAATCGAAAATGGCTGAAATAGTGCCCAAAGTGAATCGGAAGCCTAAATATTCAAATAATTTGTGAACATTGCAGTCGTTTTATGAATATGTGTCACGTCGATTTTATCTATATTTTTATTTACTATTGTTTGCTCCATTGCTGTAGTAAGTTTGTTATTATTTGAGTTGGTTTTAGCATTCTTTAAAATTTGAAAGTTATATGTTTTAGTAGGTGTTTAGCCCTTTTATATAGCACCAGCTAATCTTTTTTCCCAAATAACAGAATTCGGCAAGACCGCTGCTGTTAGGGAAAGAAAAGGCAGATAGAGGAGCATCTTAAGAGAGTCTATGGAAGTCCGGCCATGAAAATTATCATATGTTCACGTAGTCTATGACGCAGTGACACGAAAAGCTACAAAAAATTCAGTCCAGTTCCACAAAACTATTCATCACATGTAATGTAATTGCACGAACACCGTTTATTCTTAAATTAACGTATTATCCAGTACCGTACCAACACTGAAATACAACTTGTCAAGTACATTTGTCATGCCACCCTCCTTGGTAGGGACTCTGCAGCATGTTAGCATGTTTAAATTAATGTTCGTGGCTACAGCATGCTCGGTAGACGAAAGACGTCGTCGGAAATTTGTCTCGGTATTGAGTTTTTTTTTTTTGCGTGGATGGACTTGACATTCTGAAGTAGTCTTGAAATCATTTGAGAAATGTCATTTTTCAGAGGATGTCTTAAAAATCTGCACCGATACGAAAATTACGCATTTCAATTCGACAGTTTGAAGTTTTAAGGAGTTTGCGCATCCCTATACATTTGCTAGGTGCGGCTGTTATCTGCAAAATGAAGAAACCGGAAAGGATATGGGTGCTGTTTTCACTTTTTGCGAATAACAGGTGCTGACAGCGACCAAACGTGACGTTAACTACTAAACTTTTTGGAGTTAACAGGTCATAGATCACAAGGGGCCCTTAGACGGAAGATAGGTCGGCCATCGAAGTGACGGCCGGCCCGACTGCGACACCTTATCCCAGTTTATACAACTTCAGATTTGCAGGGGAATGCGAGCTGCATGGTTTCAAGTGCCAAATCTTATCGCAGTTTTGTCAAGTGCCAATGACGTCCAGTATTTCAATTTTAATGTTTTCTAAACATGCCTATATGTCTGAAGTGCGCAGAATACAAGGGTTTAGGTGCAAAATTTCAGTGGGCCGAACATGCAGGACCATCGGGGGGACGTGGAATCTTATCTGCGGCAACAAACAAAAGGTTTAGGTGAAGTGCCGTGCTGTACTGAAGGGCATTGTCGAATAACTCCACCGCAACATTTTTTTTTAATTTGTCATCTTTTTGGGTCTGATTGGGCCAGAAGGTTGCTACAGCCTGTTTCATTTGTTTAAAGTGCTGGCATGACAGTATTGATGCAACGTGTCGGAATCGAACGGCGTCTTGATTATAGCCCGTATATTTGAATTTAGATTAGTATATTCAACTAAGTGAACTCGAAATCACACGTGGAGCAAAATCTCCGCTTGTAAACCTTCAAACGTTGAATCTTGGAAGAGTATTTACCCTGTTCTTTCCATCTACACCCAGACGTCTACGCCTAGCGCAAGGAGCGACGATGTTCGTGGAACACAGCCTTTTCTGTGCAGCGTGCGTTTTTCGTGATGTAGAGTTCAACGCTGTACGAACGCGAGTGATCTTTATTCTGCCATGCGCAGATATACAACGACGTTTCGTGCCACAGAGACGAGGCGAATGGAAATAGAGAACTGTTTCACGACTTGGCCTAAACGTCGTCCTGGTACATGACAACGTATTTTCCAGGTGCTGTGTAAAAAAAAAAAGAAGTGCAGGAACACAACGAATAGTGCTGTCATAGATGAAACGTAGTAACAGCCAACCAGGCCAGGCAACATGACGCCACAAACGATCTCAGACGAAGATTAACTAACGGCCTTATTGTTATACGACGGTGTGAGCTGTGCGTGCAGTGTGTGTGTTTGCGTCACATGCTATTATACATATAAGTCCGTATATATCGATAGCGTTGTGCTCACACTTGTTCTGCCCTTTACCTTTTTTTTTCTCTGTAAATAAAAGATCATTTTAACCCTGTTACTGCTGGATTCTTGTGGTGTTCTTTCAACCCAATGCTACATATTGCAACGCTGCGCGTACTTTTGCCTGCCTAACGCGGTGCATGGCTAAACTATTTTTCTTTACCCTTTCCCTCCCTCTTTTCTGTCTTCCTCGCCCTCACATAACTTATCCTCCCCATGAGGACGCAACAACCACGCTTTGAGTGAAACAGTTGTCCTCGCCGACCATCAAGCTACCGCTTATCAAAGGCCATAGAGTTTCGTACAACACTTACTGCAAGGACAAAACTGGACTATGACAGAGTGTGGCGCGTGTGCTGCTGAATGTGCTGTGTTTCTCTCTTCCTTCCCTGTTCTCTATCTGTCATCTACCCCATCCCCCTCCCATGCGCAGGGTAGCAAACTGACTGCCTATAGGCTGGTTAAACTCCCTGCGGTTCTTGTCCTCCTATTTTCCTTCCTTCCCTACTGCAAGCAACTGTGGCGCTACTGGGGATCAGCCACCACGTGAATGATGGTTAGTACACGAATTGGCCTAGTCTGCGTTCTTGTGGCTTCGAACGTGTCTGCGGATTCGTTTATTATGATTTGATCGATTTGTGGGGTTGAACGTCCCAAAACCACCATATAATTATAGGAGACGCCCTAGTTGAGGGCTCCGCAAATTTCGACCACCTGGGGTTCTCTAACATGCAACCAAATGTGAGCACACGGGCCTACAGATTCGTTTATTGTGGTGTTCCGGCTTTTATTTCGGGTCAGACAATGGCTTGATTGTGAATCTCGTGAGCTTTTTACAGTTCAGGCTGTTGTGTGTTCACTCACCAACAAGGGTCACGTGAACCGTAGATGCTACACCACCACCGGTGTCTGTAACCACTGTCGCGCAAAATAAGAAAAAGAAACTGAGTGAATGAAAAAAGAAACACCAAAGAGACAATGATATTTGAACTAGGAATGCAACGCTGAGAGCGGCCAGCAGATCGAAACGTGCAGCGGGCTGCTCAAGCACAAATGACACCCGAAAACAACACACACAAGACGAGGGTGCACTAACAACAGCTCGATACTTGCTGTTTAAACAAAAACGACGCAAGAAACGTAACCACAGGTGAAGATATGAGTGCGAACTAACAAGTGACCCAGTCGTTACTTCGCTGTGTCTGAAAAGCGCACTGTTTTCGCACACGGGGCCTGTGCAGCGAGCGAAGTGACCTTCGTTCGCACACGGGGCCTGTGCAGCGAGCGAGGTGACCTTCGTGCGCCCGGCAACTACAAGGCGATCGTTCCAGTGTAAGCTGGATCCTCCCCCCCCCCCCACCGCAGGATAAGCGCGCGCGCCCGAGCGTCTACCCGACCATTCTCCGCGGGTCAAAGTACACGTGGGAAGTGGCGCGAGTCGGCGCATTGCGATGGTAGAGCTGAGCGCTGAGCGCGCTCATTGCGCCATCTCGCTGGTAATGCTGAAAGCACGCTGATATTTCCCCCGAGATCGACTACGCCAGCGTTGAGTGGTAGTTATAAATAGCTTGCTGTTTGAACGTTCAAGTGGCTCAGTGTCTAACGACATGCCTTCAATTGATACAGCGATCAACACGACGAAAAAGAGGACGACAACAGATAGATTGGCGTGAGCTCTTCGTTTTGGTAGCTCAGCTCATCTAATTAGTTGTGAACCTAAAGTTGTGAACCAACAGGCGCAGACACTAAAGTCTGGGTCTGTTGGGTTTTTCTTCCACGTGGCAATATATATAGACACGTATACATACACGGTGAATGACGGCGGCGACAAACGCCGACGTCGAAGCCAGCGGCATTAACCAGCGGAGAGTGTCCATAGTATTGCTATTGTAATAAAAATTGGGTGAGTCCTCCTTGGAATGCCTTCTACAACTCAACGGAATGCACTTTGGTTTGAGGGTAATAAAAAAATATTGCCCAATTGATCTTAATCAATTATCTAAATAAATGGAATTTGACGGGTGCCCTAACGAGTCAAAAGTAAGCTCTCCAAATTTCGACCAGATATATCAGCTAGATCAGCTGGAACGTATCTCTGTCAGCGCCCAAGATTGAGATTTTCAGACAAGGTAGAAACAGTCGACTTCCCCACACAACTCGCATGCATAGTGATGAAGACATTAGTCCAGATACTCGTCAGCAAGATGTGGTCATGTAGACAATTTAATTTTTATTTTCGAGATCTGCAGAAGTGTATGCCTTTCCAATGAAATTAAGGGGCGTGCTGAATATATAAAAAAACTAAGGGATTAACCCTGTACCCTCAGGTAATACTTTAAAGAAATTATTTTAAAGATTACGCTTCTGAGGAAGATCAAATTAAAATTTTATGGCAAGAAAACTGTAGATTTCTACGGGCGTCTACGAACTCTCTCGTTAATTATGTGATGTAAACCAATGAAATTTTAAACAGAGTCACAGTTTCACCTGTAGCCCGAAACACTAAAAGCAACGTATTTGAATGACACGCGAAGTAAGGCTAGCAGCCGACTCCTTTGGAGCCAATCTGATGCTAACCCCGTTGGGCTTATGTCTCCTATCAGTTAAGCGATAGAGTAATATATGTCACTCTATGGTTAAGCAACGTCTTCGGACGACCGTTGTGTATATGCTTACCACTGGCGCACTAAAAATGAAAGAGGCATTCGCGATTTTCGTGCAAAACACGTACGTGCCAATCCATTCCTCGTTGATGCGTGGTGACTTGCCAAAATCCGCAAGGATAAATATTCGAAGCTTGGCGTAGAAGGGGCCATCAATGACACACGTAATCAAGGATTTAGCAGACACATTACACAGCTGCGCTAATAGATAATCCTCGCGGAGTGGAAGAGCAAATGATTTTTTGTTTAATTTTTTTTCTGGCTTTAGGATATGACAAAGGTTACTCAGAAACATTATTCGGATAAAACAACTTGTACACTACATCAAACTCTTTGCCGCACATTTACTGCAGAAAGTCTGTGAAGCTGTTAAATAACACTGGTCTGAGTTGACTTGATTTTCCCATAGTCTTCCACACGTATAGTTGATACCTACAACGTCTTCGACATTTACGCACTACATCATTCTTCCGAATGCGGTGGCATGTCATGAAGTGAAGTGGATCAAACGTACAGCCCAACCAGAAAACGCAGAATACTGCGCTCTGAGCAATAAGGCCTGCCGAGGGATCCTACGAAACATCTATCCCGCCAAGGCGACCAAGGCGATCGCTGCTGCAACGCCGAACAGTGCCGAACGCGCGAAAGACATTTTGCTCGTATATGACCTCCGAGATAGAGCGCAGCACTCTCTCGGAGGCTTCAGCGAAAGCGCGACGCAAACGTGTCTTGCAATATCGTGCAACCTTGACAGTCTCGGAGGCCTTGCGTAGAACCAGTGTAGAAAGGCAGAGAGGCGAAAACTTGGTGCCATCGTCAAGCAAGTGAATAAATAACATATGTAGCTAGGAAAAATTGGGTGCAGTGTTTAATTTGCCTTGCTAGCGACATGAAAAAAGCACGCGTGCGTAGTGTGTTGTGCATCAAACACTAGTGATCATTCAGAGAGCGCAAAATACCTATGACGGTAAACACAAAAATAAGATGTAAATTGGAAGTTAAAATAACGCGATATTTAATTGTCCAATTGAGGTAGGGACTACGTCAACGCTTCGAATTCGCGTCAAATGAAAAGCTTTTCGTCTTGCCTTGTTACGCCACAAGTGCGATAGATGGCGACAGGGGGCTGAAAACTTGGCGCGCTTTTTTTTCTTACGTTGCGCAATGTCGCCTGCTGAGGGAGCGCCGCCGGCAAATTATGTACGCGTATAGCTGGGCGAGCCGTAAACGTCAAAAACGCAGTACGAAAAAGAAAAGCGATAACAAAAACAACAAGTCGTGCCGAGCGAGCCGCAAGTAAACCACGTGTTGACTTGGTCGCCGAAATCGCTTGATTGTGAGTGGGGCCGGTTCGTTTCGTTTTGCTTTTGCCCCGCCGTGCACTACGTGATCACAACCCCAGCAGGACGAGCAAACCGGACGTTGGAGCTTGGAAAATCTCCGATGTACAGTACGTACTGCATGCACAACTGCGAGGCCCCGCGTGCCGATATTTGTGAGAGGCACTTGGCGGTTTGTGTTTATACGTCGTGGTCGCGTGTCCAGATGAATCGACGCCGCTGAAAACACGAACGGGAAGTGGTGCGCTGCGCAGCTCCTGGGAGTTTGCGTGGTTTCGTTTCCTCCAAACGGCTGTCCACGAATTTATTTCGGATTCGAGTAGCAAGGAAAGTACGAACGAGTGTTTTCGAAAACAAACATCGAGAAGTGCAAGAGGGGGTGCGTCGAGGAAACATTTACGCGCTCAGCGGTGGCCAAGCGGCGACGAACTTGTCATCTTTCAACAACACCGCGTGGGGTGCGGGGGGGCATACGCCGGACGACGAGGAAAAGAAAAGCAACAAGTGTCGCACCAAATACAAACGCACAAACGATCGGGGCGCCTCGATAATTGGGTCGCATGGCTGGCGCGGCGACGACGTGCGAATAGCGTGTGTGCGGCGTAGCGCACCGAACGCGTCGACGTCGGAAATCGGCGCTTGCAGGTTTTGGAAGCCTGTACTGCGGTGTGTGTGTGTTGCAAAGCGTGACCGAACGCCGACGCGCAGCGTTGTGGAGAAGAAAAAAGAACAGAAAGAAAGCCGGATACGTGGTGGAAAGAGATACGGGCATAAAGAAAAAAAAAAGCTGGCGTTCCGAGACGAGCAGCGCTGTCGGCCAACGCCGCGACGCGATCCTCCTCTTGAGCAACTTTCGAAACACGGACGACTACTACGACGGCCAAGAAGAGACGCTCCAGGGAGGACGTCGGATTGCACCCGATAGTAAGCACCCCCGCGACGTTTTTGTTGGCGTGTTTTTGCTGTTCGTTGCCGAACGTCACACCAGGCGAGCCAGCGGGGGAAGACGGCAGTGTACCGTTTGTGTTTCCGACGAGAATTCCACCCTTCTTTCGACAGCAGTGTGTGGAACGGTGTGCGCCCCCGTCTGTGCTTCGGCGAGGGCTGTGGTGGTTTCAGTTTTCGCAGGGGAAATACCGTTCGCACGTCTTCGTATACGTCGCTTTCGCGGACGACCCGTCGGTGGAACCGGGCTTCTGTCGATTGTTTCTCACGTCGCTACGACGCTTCTGCGACGGATTGGAGCTTCGAGCGTGAAATGTGACATCCCCATTCGTGCTTCGGGCGTCGGATTTCGCATTCGCGCGCGTGTTGTGTGTTGTGCCGCGTGTGTTTCGTCGAGTTGGAGGCACTTACAGCGAGCCGTTGCGTTCGTTGCACAGCGAAGTGTGTCGCGCGCTATGGAGTCGGAGCGGCGTGGCGACGACGGCGATAGCGGCGAGGCCTCGCCGACGTTCCGCCGCGTCGGCAGTCGTACTCGCTCTCGCAGCTTCAACAACAGCCCCGCCGCCGCCGCTTCGTCCAGCCCATCCCGGAAAGAGGAGTGCGGCGGATCGCGTTCTCCTCGCGCTGTGGCCTGCGGCACCACCACCAAGAAGGCCTACTCGCTCGAATCCATCCAGCGCTGCAAACGCTGGCGGCCCTGCCAGTTGCTGCGCGAAGTGTTCGCCAAGACGCCGCTTCTGTTCGGCGCGCGGCGACAGCCGCACAAGGCGACCACGTCTTCCATGGCTCCCGAGACGCTGTCGTCGGAGGACAGCGGTCACGCCGAGTCGCCCGTCTCTCTGGTGTCCGTGGTGATCGAGACGCCGCCGTCGCCTCCCGGCGTCGGAGGAGACCCGCCTTCCAAGTCCAGGAGGTCGTGCAGCGCCGACTCGGCCGTGGATTTCGACACGGGCGACGAGGCCCTACTTGCGTCGCCGCTCGGTGGTGATGGTGATGGTGGCGGTAGTGATAACGGTGGTGATGGTGATAACAACGGCGTTGTTCTGGTGGACAACAGCTCCGTAGTGGACCGCCACTGCACCGTCCTGGTGGACGGCGGCACCGTCGTGCTGGACGGCAACTCGCTGCACCAGCCTCCGCACCCTCAGCACCAGCTGCACCGCACGAGCCTCCCGGGCGACAGGTCCAAGCGACCCCTGTCTCAGTGTCTGTCCCTGTCGTGTCCCGTGCTGAGCGCTCCCAGCGTCGTGGTGAGCGACTTCAGCAGCTGCGACGTCTCGCCGGAGATCATCGAAGAGGTGGACGCCGACCTGTCGTCCGGGGGCGAACTCCGAGACTACCTCTCGCTGGGCGGACGCTCGTGCAGCTCGTGCTCGCTCTCGTCGACAGTGTCCAGCGCCTCGTGGGACGACGAGGCGTCGCAGAGCGACGTCAGCGAAGCCGGCTCAGCGTGCTCCTCGAAGGTGAGTGAACCCTCCGACCTCTTTATCGCCCACGTGTACGGCGTCCTCTCGCTTCGCTTCGTCGGTCACGTGATCGCGATGTGGATGTGGATGCTGCGTGCGACACCGGTTGGACCTCTGCACCAGCGAACGCCCAGAGCGAACCAAATACAATTTGCTCATGGTTGAGACCGTGTTGACGCATAAGCGAAATTTGAAGTTCTAGTTGAAGTATTATGAAAGAGAGGAAGATACAGTGTGCTGTTCCAACACCACCTCGGACTATTCAAATAGTCTAGGTGGTGTTGGCTGTTCTCTCTTTCGAGGTTCCTTTGATTGATACTTTTTGCGGTAGAATAATCAAAGCCGAAGCTATTGCTTGGGATAAGCTCAGGTGCATAATTAGTATGAATCGCGTACGACATTTAAATAAATAAATATGTATCATATGTGATTCACAGTTTCACACTAAACATGCGTATATAAACACACTAAATACACAAATACACACACATATACTAAACACACTAAACATGCAGCCGAACTTATCCCAAGCCATGACCTGCTGGCCTTGGCGAAAACTTCCAGCGAAAGTAATGGGCCAATGTGAAATTACTCAGACGTTTCGGCTCCCATGGGGTGGTCTCCTTGTTCACAATGACGAGTTTTCCCCAATGTTGCGTCCCGACCATACGATATTTCGTCATACCTTGGAGTTCATTTTGTCGGCCGTTTTGTCCTGCTGGCTTGCGTCTACTATCCGGAAAATTCCATTACCTTGACTCGTTACGTTGTGCGTGGATGGTAAAATCGGGACCTTGGTGTGGTTTGTGATGAAGCGCTCATACATATATACTGCCATATCTTGCGGTGATGTTCTGTGGTCACTCTTGCCATCAACATGTGGTCGGATCCCTTGGCCATGGATTGCCGCTGGCCATGGATTGCGCGAGTGGATATTATGGAGCGGACTTCCTAACGCCAATTTGACGGGCTTGATGTGGTACTTTGACACCGATGACAGACTCCTATAGGTCACGATCTCTAATTTTCGGAGTGCTCATCTTTTACTCTCGACCTCGTTTCATTGTGTTGTAACCGTTGGTACAGTTGCTGCGCAGACATCGCGCCTAGGAAATGACTTCGCGTGCTTACATTGCTACACTGAGGCCGTTTGTTTTCATTTCAATGCACCTTCATATTCTAAGGCCTGATGAGATGAAAAGTTTGGACAAAAGGAACATGCAGAGACAGAATCATTTGCTGTGCCCTCCAATTCAAGTTCTGTTTGCTCGAATCGGCGTGACGTGGCACTTGTTGTTGCAGTTCGATCTAACGGTCGTTGAAGCTACACAGCCTTTCAGTAACGCACCCGGGGTGTCGGCGTAGTTCCCTCTTGAATAGTCGAGAGTTCGACGGAACACCGTCGGATCGCGTAAGGACATTCTAATTTTACTTTGACATTGGTAAGTAACTTGTTTATTCACCAATGCCCCCTAAACTATGGCAAATATGCAGGACCCCCCCCCCCCCCAAAAAAAAAAATCTACACTGCAGAAGATGTTACGTCGGCACGCGTTAGTCATTGTACTGCCGCACCACAGTCCAGAAGGGAGGAGTGAACCCACTGCGTTGATGATATCAGTAGCCCAAGCAAGAACATTTCAAGCTAGAGCCGTTGCTTCTTTCAGCATTTAGGGCTGCGGATGAGACGTCTCGCATGTCCATGGCGCTCCATTAAGCTGCTTCGCGACAAGGAGCTCCGTGGTGCAGCAAGCTAGTGGTCGACTCTGCAGCTGTCAGTGTGTGTGGAAGTACAGATGTTGCCGAGAGCAGGTGATCCGCGCTTCACCTGCCGCTATCACGTCACGTGCATCGTGTAGTGTTCCTTATAGGCGCCCACCAACTAGACCGTCCATTCCAGCACGCTTTGATTGGCTGAACCTCAAAAAGCGAGTGGGCAGGCACCGATGGAGAAACGTGGCCTCGATCTTAGTTGGATCACGGCATATTGAAACGGATAGTCCACCTACCACCCCTGGGTTGGTATTCTGTAAGTTTCCTCGGCTATGATAAGTCCATCGGAAATTATATAGCGGTAGTGTCGATATAGCCATTCGGAAGACGTCCTTGCGAATTAAGATCGTGTTCCGAGTGTACAGCTTCCCAGCCCTGCCCTTTACTACGCCATCCAGGTGCTTGCTGCCCGCGCCTATAAGAAACAACAGAGCACTAAAAACGGCAACAAACTGTATGTTTTTAATGCAATGCTATTTATGGGTCATGAGCAAGTGTAAAACTATACAGGGGGTATGCACTTGACCTCATTCGCGAGGATCGCTTGCGTTGGGATCGCCATTTTGAAGGTCCGCGCGCTGACCGCGTGTGGTGTGTTCGAGATCGGCAACTTGGCTGCGCAGGGTATCCACCTGTATACCATGTACGCAAGCATTCCCTGACGAAGGCCGTACACCCACCGAGACGTTGGAAACTGCGTCGGCTTTGCGGACGTTCGTTCATCCGTTTCGGTACACCTGTCTAACTACTGGATCCGGAAACCACACTCGTGGAGGCATCAAAAACAGTCCCAGCTGTGACCAAAGCCGCATGTTCGAATCAGCTTAAACACGTGAGATTTAAAGAGAGAGAGAGAGAGAGAGAGAATAAAAAAAAATGAAGAAAATGAAGAAAATACTCGCTGGACTGTGTCTTGCGGGTCCTGGTTCGCCACGTATACACGTCACTCTCCATAAAGTGGAACATCGGTCAGTTTTCGACCACGTCGAGATCATTCCATCTTCAAATAGTATTAATAATCCTGTAACAGCAATCGCGTGGTTCGCCTTGCTGAGAGACTCGTTAATTATTTTTAAAAAAATTCAATAGACGACGAGTCGAAAGCGAAACGGTGAGTAGCTCCGTGCCGAAGGTATGCGATGACGTCACGAAATACGCTACACGCCGTCATGACCGGTCGTGGAACCCCGAAGGGAGTTATTAACACCCCTCCTTTTCCTTGAACAGGACAAGTCGACTTGCCGAAACGTCGCCTCCTGCGGCATCACTGCGTTTACCATCATTTTCTTTTTTTTTTTCACATTTCAAGCTTCCAGCTTGTTCGCCCGAACTTCTGTGTTTAAAGGGAGACATATGCATGGAGTCATATGCAAAAATTTATTTGCGCCGCGTGAGCCGCCTTGACTGCATGCTCTAAGAGACCCCGTCAGCTTTATTTCTTGGAGCGTGGAGTAAAAAAAAAAAAAGAAGAGAGGTTCCCTGAAGACGCGGGACTTCTCTGAGAGCTTCGTACGAAATCGTCATCCCCATCAGCTGCAGCGTCATCGTGCACACTGCAGTGCAAGGACCTCTCGCCAATCGCCAATCAACCCCCTCCTTTCGCTTGCTGCCGCCACGTTAGTGTGCCCGCAACTCTTTTTTTCAATTTCATCGGCCCACCTACCTCTCCCTTTTCGTGTGACCCAGCCTGGTATTTTTCTTAACGAACAGCGGTAATCTTGCGTACAGGCGCTACATGTCCTGCCCGTGTCCATTCCGTCTCCTTGGTTTCGACTGAAACGTCCTTATAAACACCCGTTTGTTCTCTGACCCACTCTTACCTCTTCTCGTCCCTTGTGGTTGCCCCTGTCATGATCCTTTCCGTGTTGAATTAAAGGCGTACAAGACGCCGGGAACGGTATCCTGCACAGAAACTGCTCGTGACCTCGCGTGACCAATGAGCAGTCAGGCTACACACTGAGGGCACACTGAGGCCGCGTTCACACTGAGCATTCCGGCCGCCGAAAGTGCTCCGAATCCGGTTCGGCGGCGGCGAGATCCGCCGAAAGGGCCCTCTCCGCGCCGATCGCTCTCGGACCGATTTTTGTAGCGTCTTCCGCCGAATCGGTCACCGCGGACCAATAGGAGCGCTAGTCACGGAATTTTGAAAAATGTCGGCCAAGCCCTACTCACTTGTTATGCTGCAGTGCACGTAACTGAATGTTGAAACCAACGGGAGTTTAACCTACTCTGGGCCTACTTCGCCTCCGTATTTCGTGAAAGAGGTGACCGAACTTGCTGTTGGCGTGACCGAGCTTGTTGCAATCTTGCAGAACAAAACGAACCCACCAACGCCGCTGGCGTCGGTGGTTTTTCTGCTCTTTGTGCATTACAAGACAGCCACTTGCCAGCAAAGTAAGCAGTACTGTCTTTTCTTGCTTCTCTCGTACGAGAATTGTCGGTATACACCACCGGATAGCGTAGTAGCGTTTGCGAGCCGCGACAACAACCGGGTGACAGCGCATCCATCCCGCGTTCGCCCCGTAGTAGATGGCATATTCGGCGGCGCGGGGCGCGTCCAGTGCGAACGACGCTGCGTTTCGGCGGCAGGGGAATTTCGGTCGCTGTAGAAAGCGGATGTTTCAGTGTGAACTAGGCATGACCTGTTCTTGTCCTTTGTGGTTGCCCATGTCATTATCCTTTCCGTGTTTAAATGAAGGCGTACAAGACGCCGGGAACGGTATCCTGGACAGCAACTGCTCGTGACCTCGCGTGACCAATGAGCAGGCAGGCTACACACTGAGGGCACACTGAGGGCAAAGAAGCGCGTTACGTTCAGCGGCGCGTCGGAGAAGCATGCCGCGCCCGCTGCTGCATGCGTGGTCGACGTCGTAGACGTTCTCGTCGCTGCGCTCGCCGCACTATTGTCTCTCGGAGCCGCGCGCGGGCTTTCGTGTGCGCGCATACGCGGAAAGAAAAAAAAAAGCACCGTACACAACCGAGCGCTTGTCGCCTCGTCGCACGCACGAGAGCTTTCAATCATCCCCTCAATGTCTAGCCGCATAAAAGAAAAAAAGTATAGAAGAAGCGCCGTGCGCTTGCGTAACGCTCGTGATGATCGAACCCGCGTAGCCTGTATATATACGCTCGACTCGGTTGATGGGTTTGTTAGCGGTTAGTTTGTTCCTGATTTGTTTCTTTCTTTCCGTTGTTATTGTTGTCGCTCCTTTGTTTATTTGTTTATCAACGCCCTTGGCGGAGTGTGCGTTCACTATAGTGCAGAATAATTGTATGCAGGGTTGTTTTCTATACTGTCTCGCTGCGTGCAGCTCGGGGCCGTGTCAATCACTGTTACAGCTCCTTACTTACGCTGTCACTCAAACTCACAGGCTTCTCTGTGCATTCGCCTTACACGATGATGATGTTGATGATGATGATGGTGGTGGTGGTGGTGGTGGTGGTGGTGGTGGTGGTGGTGGTGGTGGTGGTGGTGGTGGTGGTGGTGGTGGTGGTGGTGGTCTTTGGATGATTGGCACCTATCGCAGGGGGATCGGCCAAGAGTCGGGCGGATCGTATACAGAGTGGATTTATGTGTGCTAACTGCGTCAAATGAAACCCAAACAGCGGCAAGCCTCCGTGGTGGTATGGTGCACGCTGTGTCCACTTACGATTATGGATAGGCACAGATATATATGCACAAAGCTGCCTAACAGGATGCGCGTGCCTGTCAATCGTGATAACAGGACGGCGCTCACTATATGTTCGTGTTTAATATGACAGTGATGGTGCACGCACAGGGCGGCCCTGGCGATCTCTCCCTTTCGCTCCTTTTGCAACGAGACCAAAACTATCGAACACTTATTGCTGAGCTGCCGACGTTTTTCCTCGCCCAATAAACGTGCTGTCGAAATCGTATTGCTGCAAGTTGGTCTGCCAGTTGCGTCAACCGTTCTGTTATCTTTTGGGGCCTGTGCGCTGGGACACGCGCGCGGACAGGAATACATTCGATGCTGTCGAAACGTTGGTATGCCACTCAAATGAACGTACTATAGCTTATTCAGCCGCTGATAATTCTACGTTGCGTCATCCTATAGTGAAAAGATCTTTGCTCACAGAGAGGTTGCGCAAGAGAGAGTAAGCGAAAATTAGTATCCATCATAATTAACGCTTCATTACAAATGTATCGGTTACCTAGCTATACTATAGTCTTACACGACGCGGAATACGAAACCCGTTCCTTCTCAGTCGATTGTGTTGATCCTCCTCCGTACTCCTACCTCCGAATGCTTCCGGCATTTAGCTTCATCTTCTGTGTCGAGCTATGTGTGTCACGTGAAATTAATGCGTCTAATCATTACCAAGCACTCAACTTTAGCGTTTGTGTGCTCAGATTTGGGCGCACGCTAAAGAACCCCAGGTGGTCGAAATTTCCGGAGCCCTCCACTACGGCGTCTCTCATAATCATATGGTGGTTTTGGGACGTTAAACCCCACAAATCAATCAATCAATCAATCAATCAACTTTAGCGTTTCAGTACGTGAGTGCGGCACACTGTTCTGTATCATGGCTATCAGAAATCTAAGAGAGCATGCATATGGAGGTCGATGGTTGGTGCTGCGGTCCAACGTTACAGTGTTGTGCGAGTTCATAGCCGCGCTTTTCTTTAAAAAAAAGAAAAAAAAAAGCGACAACCAGTTTCTCACATTGCGTCAAACGATTCGCATGCGTGCGGCAGTTGTCTCTTGCGCAATCGCAGCAGAGTCGCTGCAGTCACTGCAAGGCTATATACGGCTTGCAAGGCCGTCGAAGAAGAAGGTTTTACCTGATATAACCACACGCTCGGTGTGGCGTGTACGCATTAGCCTCCGCGTGGAGTCTCCAACAGTACTTAGCAGAGGAAAATGTGGCACAGGGATCGTTAAGCCACCGTGATAGAGTATAGATGTGCTACAGTGGAAATGATGTACAGTAGCGCCCTCTGTTAAAGGGAACACTCGATGAATGATACGGTTTAACGTCCCGAAACCGCCATATGATCATAAGAGACGCCGTATAGTGGAGGGCTCCGGAAATATTGAAAGGAAACACTCGAAAGAACATGATTAATATTGCTGGCCCTCTAACAGCTGTCGGTTAAGATAACAATGTATGCATGCACACAGCACTGGTGTTGTTCAAAAGGAGTCAGAACTTTCAATCACCAGTAGTGTTATGCTTATCTAAACTACTTCCGTAAGATAGTGAAATCTAAATAAACAAGCTGTGCACTCGAGTGTATCCCTTCAACAATGAACGCGTCTGTACATGAATTGTACCCTGTCTTCGTGCTTGCGGCTTTGTATGCACACTTGTGGCTTTGGCTATTTTTGTGCTTCGGCTTCTATTTCTGATCAAATAATCACTTGTTGCGAACCTCCTGTGCTGATGTGAATTTGTCAGACTGAAAGGATGGCGAAATAAGACTGCTAAACTTTTGCAAAACTTCGCCTTGCAACAAAGCCGCTTCAGGCCGCACGTAGCCACGGGGAGCCGCTAGAACTAAGCTGCGGTAAATCCACTAACTCATCCCTCCCATGCATGCTGGCTCAAGCGCCATGCGTTGCACTTCCCATAACCGCCGTATTTCCTTCTAGTGTGCTAATATAAAACTCATTCAGCCGCTTAAACTGCAGACTAACTATCTGCGCTTGCCCCCGAAACACGGCGCAGACTGAAGATTTCGGAGGCCACTGGTCTCAGAATCCAAGTAGACAGAAGCGCGTGGTGGATATCTTCTTCTGACATGTTCCGCAACGATCGAGGCTGCTGACAAAAAACCGTCTGCTCTGTCAGTGAACTCATACAGTCAATTTCAACTAATTATCCCGCCAAGTAGATGGCCCTCGTATTGAATAAACGCATGCTCCGATATAGTATGTATCTATTAAAACATATCTTGAACCAGAATCATCGGTTTTGTGTCAGAGTTTTTTTTTTTTTCTGGAAGAATATTTCTGAGTATTCGGAGGACCGGAAGTTCTCGACAGGCAGTGCTTGTAAGAGAAACAAGTGTGCGACTCGTTGCCTATTTGTAAGGTTCATAGACTGTCGCGCCGCCTAGTGGAATTCAGGAGCGTCCTCTCAGGGATGATGAGTAGGCAGCTGGACGCTTCCTTGTTCGGCTGTGCTAGCCTCGCTGTTAAAGAAATGAATACAAACCACTTCGTATGTTTCGTGAATCAGTGACATGATCAGTGAATGTACCGGACCGCCCATCATGACGCGATAAATCGGATTCTTTCTTGGGAGGCGTGAAGTTTTCGTGAAAATACGTGGCAACTCGCGCGTTAGAATATATAGCCTGCTGAGTACACCTATCAGCTTCGCGAGATTTTCTGCATAGTTAAATGTTATCGCTTGACATTTGCTGTTAAAACTCACGTTGTTTGGCTTGCGTATAAAATTCGTCAGTGCTTTTGTATTGCGTGAATCTCATAACATTCATTTTATTCATTTTACGCGGAAAGTATAACGCAGGCTAGCGATTACCTCTTCCAAACCTTGGCCTAGCTGCGCCGCTTGATTTTTACGTTCGTTCACAGATGGCAGCACACTGCGATTCGCTTCTTGCCGGGTGTAAGAATGAATTGTTCTTCGCGCCCAGATGAACGTGGCTAGTGACGCGTTGTTAGCGTTATCGAAGTTGTTCGGCGGAGCGAATTCCTCAAACTGCTTTCAGCAGTGGTGCTCAAAGAAACTGTCTTGACGTCGCCCCGCCGCGGCGGTCTAGTGGCTAAGGTACTCGGCTGCTGACCCGTAGGTCGCGGGTTGGAATCCCGGCTGCGGCGGCTGCGTTTCCGATGGAGGCGGAAACGTTGTAGGCCCGTGTGCTCAGATTTGGGTGCACGTTAAAGAACCCCAGGTGGTCAAAATTTCCGGAGCCCTCCACTACGGCGCCTCTCATAATCATATCGTGGTTTTGGGACGTTAAACCCCAAAAATCAATAAATGAATCTGTCTTGACGTCGACGATTTTTCACTTGACGTAGAACGCAACAAAGTGACAGCGACAATGAACTATCAGCTGCTAACTCACGAGCGGCGAGTCGGACTTAACGTCCACCCGTGCGTTAATGTTT
The DNA here is from genome assembly GCF_043290135.1 of Rhipicephalus microplus. NCBI lineage: Eukaryota > Metazoa > Arthropoda > Arachnida > Ixodida > Ixodidae > Rhipicephalus > Rhipicephalus microplus. Next base: position 173,916,965 of record NC_134705.1, read on the forward strand.
TTTTCACGTTCGTAAATCATTTTCATTGTATTTCTTGTATAATAACATTCAGAGAGCTCAAAATAAGAGCATATAGTTTTTTGTGCATTCCATGTAGCCCAATTGCAGTGAATATTACGGAGCGCCGCATGCCGCCAATAGCACTCGAGCTCGACCAGCGAAGCGAAATGGTTAGAGCACTGAAATATGCAGTTACGACTACAGTCCACGCATCTCTGCTAACTTCTCATGCGCTTCACCGGTACCGTCCGAACAACGTTGCCGTTCGACGAATTTTCACAATTTCGACGTTGCGAAAAGCATCCGCGTGTATTCGTTTTGATATCCTTGTTGCGATCGCGCTGATGGAACCTGCAACATCTGATTGATTGATTTGTGGGGTTTAACGTCCCAAAGCCACTATATCATTATGAGAGACGCCTTAGTGGAGCACTCCGGAAATTTCGACCTCCTGGGGCTCTTTAACGTGCACCCAAATCTGAGCACACAGACCTACGACATTTCCGCCTCCATCGGAAATGCAGCCGCCGCAGCCGGGATTCGATCCCGCGACCTGCGGGTCAGCAGCCGAGTACCTTAGCCACTATACCAGCGCGGCGGGGCCTGCAACATACGAGTGCAGTGAATTGTGCACCGTTAGAGTCTGACCATGGCTGTGACTCAAGCGCCATTTAATGGGAAGTTCATTTTAGATTGTGTTCTGTTGAATAAGCAACTCCATGGTACTTACAGCTCAAGTAGTGACGATGGCGTAATGTGTTTGCGAATCATCGCTACGGTAAATATTCGGTCCTGTGCAGGCGCGCTGTATACTCCCTGGTGGCCTACTACTGCGGCGAATTCGCCAGGCAGGTTCGGCACAAATTATCTCGGAGTTCCGTTCAGTTCATACCCGAGTTCCAGTTCGCGCAGTTTTCTGTAGCGCGCGCAGGATTGCGCAAGGCGTCGATGATACACGGAAGATCAGCTGACACTACCACCCTTCGCGCTGCGGGAAGAAATGAGGTATATCGAACATTGAGCAGTTCCTGTCGTTTTGGGCAAGCACTTTTGTCCGATATACATTCATTCGACGATCAAGAGTTCATCCGGTGAAAGCGGCGCGGGGCTTACGTCCTATCTTATGCAAGTTTACGGGTTGATCATCCTCCCTCCGCCATCTTGGATTGCACGGCGCGCCACCTGTAGGTCGTGGGCATTGCGAATACCTATATAAAGTGGCGAAAGTGGCAAATGCAAAACGTCGGATTTCTGGTGCGTACGCATTTCTCGAGACTACCTACCGAAAACGATTGACGACACAGAGAAATATCTCAATGTTACGGCCGACGTATGCGAAACCGCTGGGTGGCGGTGTAAACGGTTGTCCGCTATACATAACGATGTCTTCTCGAATCGCCTATTTATTCGGGCGAAGCGAGGCCGCTGCTTTTTTTCTCGATTTGGGTCACGACGAGGAAATAGGCGTCCGTCGTTGAGTGAGGAGGTGTAAGAGGAGGTTTCTCGAGAGAGAGAGGGAGCGGGGAGGAAGAAGGAGCTGACCATGTCGTCGCCCCGGGACCTTCGCGCTGCTGCGTTATCGTAAGACGTCAACGATCGCGCTATTGACAACGCCTACGACGCACGAAGTTTTGCTCCTTTCTATTATTTTTTTTACGATAATTCGCTCGCGTTCCTCTCCCCATCCGACCGCGGAAGTGTTGCGCACTGAAAGTGATCTACGCGGCCAGTTGGTGGCGCCACTGCGAAACGAGACGTCGCCCGCGACACGAAAGATGTTTTGTGGGAAATGAATATTTTGTGCGAGGTGCGCCTGTGTTCCGTAGTGAAGTCGCGTTAAACAATCGCTTAAATCACGCGTGCTGGATTATTATGAGCGAAATCGTGTTAATTGAAAATGATCATTGCTCGTTGATTAGGAAAGTTTAATTACATGACGATAATCAAAGAAGAATATATAAGTAGACCTTGTGTATACGCTAGCGGCTGTTGTAGAGGTGCCTCTTGTGGAAATTACCCCGAAGCTTAAACTGCTCAGAACCTTTATTTGCTGAGGTACCAAGTTAAGTAGTCAAATTGACGGGGAAGTGGCATTGGTGACAGCTAATTAGTGGTAGCGAATTAGCGAATGAGGACGTCGATGTAAAGCGCGCGGTAAAATAGCCGCACCGGAGCGGCTTTCGCCTTCCGCCTCCTATAGACCCGTAATTCTTGCATCAGAGTACCTTTATTATTTTTTTTCTATGTTGAATTTACTGTGTTATTGCTTGAGTGTTAAACTCTTTATTCTCTTGTAAGGCAACTAGGAGTTTTGCGGAGATCCGCAAGCGCCACCTCGTGGATCTCCGCAGAATTAATCTGCATTACTTGTGTCCATGTGCTTCGAGTTGTCGATGAATTCGCCCCCGCGCTGCCAATTGCCAGCTTCCAGGTTACAGCTCAATTGGTAGAGTGACCGGACCGCCCCGCCACGGAAATGCGTTGGTCCCATGTTTTATCCCCAGACAAAGATGAATTTTTCGGCAACGAAGACGCTTTTCTTTCTGATAAATTCGTATGGATTTTTTTTTCTGGCTTCATGCCACAAACGGGTGGTTGTTATATTTTCCCTTCTTAGTCTCTGGTATAGGAATCAGCGTAGTACGGTTTGCGTATAGACCTTTTCCCGTCGCATTTTCCGAAGAAAACGCCGCCGAGTCGGAAGAGAAATCCCGCAATCCACCATCTCGCTGTGTGTTCACCGGCGAAAGGCTCGCCCGAAATAGCAGACAGATATATAGATGCGACAGCGCTAAACGATCCGGCCGTAAATTCTCGTTCCGGATACGAAGCCGCGAGCGTCACACAGCGGCCCACTCCTCGGAACGTTTATATACGCACACCTATAGCCTATATAAGTGGCCCCCATATAATTTTCCGACGTCGTCGTATTTATACATGCGACCGCAGCGAGCGAGGGACGTACGTATATAGGTCGTCCATCTCTCGAAAGAAGAAGCCATTCACGACGACGACGTCTTTTGAGAGAGAGAGATCTTTCGTGGTCTTTTATCAAGCTGCGCACTCAAAGGAAAGTGAAGGATGCGCAGCGCTGGCCCCGGTCCAGCCGCTTGTTTATTGGCGTTGGCTTTGTCGCTTATCGCTTATGTATATACGATACCCCCAGTGCACTTGGCGTGCGGTACGACCCTTATCGCTTTCTTGCCTGCCTGTCCGATTGTCGTTTGCGTGTGTGCGCGCGTGCGTGTGTGTGTGTTTCTATGCCTGTCTGTTTCTGACTGTGTGTGTGTGTGTCTGCCTGTGTGTGTCTGTTTATGCCTCTGTGTCTGTCTTGTATGCCAGTGTGTCTGTCTCTCTCTCTCTCTCTCTCTCTCTCTCTGTGCGTTTGTGCGTGTGTGTGTGTGTGTGTGTGTGTGTGTGTGTGTGTGTGTGTGTGTGTGTGTGTGTGTGTGTGTGTGTGTGTGTGTGTGTGTGCGCGCGCGTTTCACTTCCCGTAAGCTACCTGTTCTACATATTTATTCGTTCTTTTATACTTTCGAGCCTACTGGAAAATATATGACGCTCGTAAAAGATCACCTGTTATTTACTTGTTGTAAATTAGCATAAAAGTTAGATTTATGTATATGCGAGCTTGCTGGTTTAACGTAACGAAGTTAACCGATGAGCATGAAGGAGACTACGTATTCCCGAGTGTTTTTTTTTCTGTCTTTTTTTTCTCGCGTTTGCAAACGAGCTTATTGTTACGAGGCCAGCCGTGATTACAGAGTCGGGATTAACCGAAATCGATCAAAAGTTATCGAAACTGTAAACTGTAAACATTTCTCCGTATGTATACCTTACAGACCTGTTGGCTTTGTTAGTGATCTATTCAACGTGCGCATGCCACGAAAGGTTAATGGCGAGCTGAATTTCAAGATACTTATATCTTCCCCGTCGCGGGGGTCTATAGCGGCAAAAGTACACTCGTCTGCTGACCCGCAAGTCGCGGGATCGAATCCCGGCTGCGGCGGCTGCATTTTCGACGGAGTCGAAAATGCTGTAGTCGCGTGCGCTGTGATTTGGGTGCACGTTGAAGAACCCCTGGTGGTCGAAATTCCCGGAGTCCTCCGCTACGGCGTCTCTCATAATCGCGTGATGGTTTCGGGACTTTAAACCTTACATATCAGTCATCAATCGTTTGTCTGTCCGCGTTTGCGCTAAAATAATCTTCCTTAGTAAGTAATATCGTGTATTCAGGACGTAAAACTAAAACCCCAACAAGTATTTTAGTCCCCCCCCCCCCCCAGTAGGCCTTTATCGAGGTCTAATTGAAGTCGCCATAACGAGCAAACCAAGGTTCGCAACGCGGAACGCACGTTACGCTATAGATGTCGGCAAACGTTACGCTATAGATGTCGGCAAACGTTACGCTAGAGATGTCGGCAAACGCTGCCGCAGATACTGCAGCACGCTGTTATCGCACCTTCCAGGCCGTTGGCCGCTCCTCGCAGTGGCTGCAGGCTCGCACTTTGTTCCCTTCTTCGGTCCTTGCACCGCGCGCGCCAGGCGTGCAATATATGGATATGGTCGTTCATTGACGTCACGATTTACGTCATCGCGGCGACATTGCAAATCCGGGCACAGTGGTACATGTGTGTCGGTTGAACTTGTAACGATTCGTTTGCGTTACAGGGAACGTTAGGTCGATCGTCTCTGGTCCTTCTAAACTGCGGTGGATTCTTCCGGCGTCACTATTCAATCATGTGTGTTCGTCATAAATCATAATGATTATCTCTTTTCATACAGGAAAGCGCAGACTTACCTGACACCCTAGTTGTAAATATTACTAGCAGGTTCACTCGCGCATTTATTATTTGTTTATATTCTTTCATCATTACCATTATTTTCTTTAATCTCTGCTGGACTCTTTATATAGAAGGTAGCACGTCAGTGGCTGCGTACACCCCAGCAAAAATACCTGTTTTTCCAATAAAGCGTGGAATACTCCGTATTAGCTCCCGCTCACGGTTATTTCCGCCCCTAAATAATAATAATAATGATATTCGGAGTTTTAGGGGACGTAATTACGATGCAACTATTGCGCATGTCATTGTGGATGGCTCTGGAAATTTCGGCCTATACTGGTGCAATTCTTTAACACGTATACCGACCTCGCACAGTACAGCACTTCGCCTCCATCTATAGGTGCGACCGTCGCGGCAGGAATCGAACCCGCTACCTTCGGGTCGGCAGAGGCGTGAATAAAACGAGCGCTATACGTATAGCACCAACTGGACCGCTGCATGGCGCCTATACTTGCGCGAGGAATCGCTCGCTCGTATACGCCCGTCGCTTCACGTACGTACACGTACTTTGCGTACCGCGATATTACGCAACGATTTGTGACCATTTGTCAATGTACTGTACCCGCGTGTGCATATATGTTGTGTATCTAGTATACATGTACAGGAGGGGTCAAAAGTTCCCAGGCCACGCTCCCATATGAGTATACATGGAAAAGTGGTCTGGAAACTTTTGACCCCCCCCCCCCTTGTACTTACACAGCCGAACGTATACATGCGCTATGTCTACGTACTTGATATTGAGCCTCGCTAATCTGTCTGTCTAAATATCTATCTTGATATTGAGCCTCGCTAATCTGTAGGGCTGATCTGTCCTAGCTGCTATACAGAAGTCGACGAAACACTATATAGACAGGTTCATCCTTGATCTTGCAAATGCAGTGTTGCCTATATAGATACGTGGCTCCCTGATTTCGGAATAAACATTGCTGCGAGTTGGCGCCTGCGCGTGTCACCTCTTTCTCATTCCGTGTTTGTTCGTGCGCTATCGAAACATTAAGTGTGACACACCAACACGCCCAAAACTCTATACACTACGACGCGCGTATGCTGTATATAACGCTGCGTTCGCCCCGCTTTAGATTCTCGGCGAGTATATAGCGTGTTGCTGGAACAGGAACCAGCTATCGGGTGTGCGTGATAAGTGACGCGGAGAGAAGGAGAAAGCGAGAAAGAAATACGGCTGAGCAGGGAGGTAAACAAGATAAGTGGCGGCGAAGAACAATCGGCAGAAGTGCAGTCTATTGGATAGAGATTGAATTGGATGTGTATTTATAGGTTCTGTAACGGCGGAAAGCTTTACATCAGCTGTGTAATTTATAAAACATTAGCCATCGCTTGCCGACGTCATATCGCCGACGTTATCCAATATCAGTCGATCGCTATAGCGAGTGCTGCATGGGCGCAACTTGAGACACCGTCGAATTCTGCCACATGCCCAGATCATGTGGTTAAGACATTTTCTTGTAAGCTATATCAAATGTTAAAAAGATCATCATTGCAGCATTATCGTGTAGTTCCGATATTTTAAGCCAATCACAAAGGCTGTAAGCACGCCGCTGAAAATGCGTCATCATTAAATTTAGACGCCTGCTGTGGGTATACCGGAAAGCTGGTTGTCTTGTCTTGTCTTGTCGCCTAGGAGATCTTGGCTCATACCCACAAGGAGGATTGGCCACACTGTACCTTATAGTAGATATTTTTTTGTACAACTCTTGCTAAAAAAGAGAGAGAAATTAGATAAGAACAATAATAATGTTCCTTTGAAAAAACGTGAAAAAGTGCAGAAGAATTCGATAAACCAGAATATATAAAACAAATTAACAAGAATGAGGAAGGGGGACAAATAATTAGATATATCTTGAAGTACCACTAGTTGCCAGTCCTTTCTTGCTTTATCGCCCTCCGCAGCACAAAAATTGGGGGTCTCTTAAGCTTCGCCTTTAAGAGTTGAACATGATTGCGATAGCCTGTCCCTAGTGCATAATGTGTCCAAAGTGGCTTGTGTCAGTGAAGCTTTCGCATACGGCTGCATTCTGTGCAATGGGTAGCAACCACGAATGATTGTGCGCGTTAAAATTGGGTGTGTTCAATACACACCGTAGATGGCTAAATAGACAGCTAAATGGACGGTGGCCATCTTAAGTCCCGTTCCGATTCTCGCGTAGCCGGCAAAGTAGACAGCTGTGAGAAGACCGCATCGTAGACAAATACGATGCAGGCTACTTTGTTGTCTAAACAAGATGGCGGCTCAGCGAATCGCTCAGATAGATCGCATCTCGCCGGAACAGTCGTCTGCACACAAACACACGCTTCTCCAGACGCTCAACGAGAGTCACGTTTAATGTTTTCAGACTTTAACACGAAATAAGCCAGAAAATACAACTGTCACGTTTGTTTCTTTTGGCTTTCTCTTCTCGACGCGTGGTGGCGCATCGTCGCGTAAAAGCCGTCCTGGCGTGTTCCCATTCTCGGACAGCATGGGCTCGGTGCTGTCTTCTAAGCAGTCTGCGTAGACTGTTTACATGCTGTTTGAGAATTGAAACTCGGCCATTTTTTTCGAACTTGCTCACCCACTTGGCCTTAAAGGCGCACTAATGTGTCTGCCTTTTGTAGTGGGTGGCACGCTTCAAACCATGAAGTCGTGATAATCACATGTTCTGACGCCCTATCGTAATGTGTAACGAATCGCTACTGGGATATTACGTGTTGAATTTTGAAGCACGTATACAGGATGCGTGTGTTTGTAAAGCGTGGAAGTTACTTTCACTGCATTTCTAAGCAGAGAAATCTATTTTCACTGTATTCACGCGCCTATAGACGGGAATACACGTATAGAGTATGTGCTTGCCCCGCAATCGACCCGGGTTCGATTCTTGTTCGAACCCCGCAGAATTTTTTATGTAGCTGCAGCTATAGTCAGTGCGGTTTCCCTACGGCCATTAAATGTTTGCCCGCAGCTACAGCTCGCATATCTTCACTCAGGGCAGTAAAGCTTGTCGTCAACTTGCGTGGAATGGTAAAACCCGTACCAGACAGAAAAAGCGGGCAGAAAAAGGCGGGGGTATTCTGACCCGTGTAGTTTCTTACTTCGCGTGTTTTTTTTTTCTTTTTTTTTGTCTGCACACAGTCAGGTGTAGTAGTATAAAAGAGCTTTGGTGGGATGGGGAAAGGCGGTTGTATGAGGAGGGGCGGACACGATTCTCGGTGCTCTGGCTGACTTGTATGCAGATTTAAGCGCGAAGATTGAGTGGTGCACCGTATGAATAGTACTACACTCACGAACGTTGTACCGTCCGCACGCGTCAAGTGTTGTAACAGCGCTAGTAAGACGCTGCAATTGTGTGGAATCGCTGGGGCGCTACCTAACCGTGACCTAAAAAAAAAACAATATAGTACTAATAATTTAAGTGGAGGGTCGCTTGAAGAGGAAAGTCGTAAGTGTAAACCACCATAAAGCAGGCAGTTGCCGGCTCCATACGTAGCGATGGAGGAACACAATTAAGCGGCTAGGTGTCGGCGATAACGACCGTAAGTATGTAACTTAACCACGTCGGCCATGACACGTGTATAGGGCGTACAGATAGTGTGGCAAAACGTGCTGTTGTAACTGCGTTTTCTTGCCTCTCTCTCCTTTCACCCCTCCGGGGTCGCCACTGTTATCTCAAGGTCAGGAGAGGTGGCGACGGCAGCAACATGAGAATGGGGCTTTGTAGCCGACAAGTGTGTTGCACTGCCAGATTTGTGGCGCCGAGGGTGGCGACTCGAGTAAGCGGGCTCCCCTTTAGGGCGCGAACAAGAGCGCGAGAGGACCACCCGGGCAGTTGCAATCAGCGAACGAAAAACGAAAGGCTTTTTTTTATTATTCTTTTAAGACGATAGTCTTTCTTCCGTATGGACCTTCAACGCAAAAATTTTGGTCTGTCTGTCTGTCTGTCTGTCTGTCTGTATGTCTGTCTGTATGTCTGTCTGTCTGTTTGCCCGCCCGTAACGATACCCTCAAAACCTAAACGGCACCAGACGATACCCCAAACGGCCGACCCCATCCGCAGCGCCCACCAATATTGCTCAAGGTTCAGCGTTCACACTTGTGCGATTGTAAATTAAAAAGCGATTATTGTGCATACCTGAGGCACCAAAACAACACGTCAATATTATGTATGTGTATCTCTTACTAGAAAAGGCATGCATAAGTAATTATAAGGACCGTAGCGTTTATCAGCGTTGCGCTGACCAGGCAACGCTTGCACGAAAAGGCGAGTGTTTCCAACGCTTTGCTAAGACGACGCAGTGGTGCCACCTACTTGTCGCCTTGAGTTCTACACCTCGTCACCTCTGAGACGGGCGCGCAGGGTGCGCGCGCTTTGTTCTTCAAGATAACTGCCAGGTAGCGCTCATATCTCACGTGCGACGTGACTTGATGCGCTTGTTCGCCTCCGCTGTACGCTCGAGACACTCTAACGCAGCGCCTCCGGAATACCATTGACCGATTTTCTTACGCAAAACATCAAATAAACGTTTTGTTCACTCTCTCCTGACGCAAGACTATCGTCTTTCGACGACATTTGCAGTGTAACATGGAGATACGGGGTCATTTTTTTTTACTTGAACTTCTTTGGGTTAATTATAGCTTCTTTGGGTTATTATAGCTTCTTTGCTATAATATAATATAGCTTCTTTGGCTTAATTAACAAAGCAGTTTCAGAGCGCCGTGTATTTCTTATATCGTTTCTGCTTAGCTTTAATAAACAGTTTTTTTTTTTCATTGGAAAACGTTTAAGGACAGTTTTTATGCGACACTTACCACGCAGTTTTTCAGCACTGCGAAAATTCGTATGCGACAGCGGTGGCGCCGCTTGTCACTCCTCTTTACTTCGGTGTAGCGATAATGATGATGTCGATCATGGTGATAATGGTTATGGTGATAATCCGCTTCGCAGCGGTTATGGTGCTCGAGTGCTGTGACGAAGGTCGCGGGTTCGATTCCAGCTGCGACGGTCGCACTTCAACGGACGCGAGTGCTGGGGGCACTTGTACTTTTATACGTTGAGGTACAAGCTAAAGAAGTCCAGGCGGTCGAACTTTCCGGAGCCCCACACCATAGCGTGCCTCTAAATCATATCGTGGTTTTGGCGTGTATAAAACTTCGCAAATTCGTATTACCGGTATACCATTGTGTCCAGAACTGCCTCGACAAAAAGAGAGGCAGAAAATTAAGAAACCTTGCCCCATCTAGAAAGCGTAAGCGAAAAGTACATCTTTCTTTCTTTCTTTCTTTCTTTCTTTCTTTCTTTCTTTCTTTCTTTCTTTCTTTCTTTCTTTCTTTCTTTCTTTCTTTCTTTCTTTCTTTTTCTCTTTCTTTCTTTCTTTCTTTTTCTCTTTCTTTCTTTCTTTCTTTCTCATGCGCACGCTCCTTCCTTCTTGCCGGAAATAGGACCATCATTGCCGCGCCGAGCTGCACGACACTTCTGTTGCTACTGGCAACAATGACGATCGTGCGTTCATAAGCAAGGCAGCAATGACGTGTGACAACGGGAAACGACGAGACATCTCGACAAACGATCACATTGTCGTATCAGGAACGGCTGAACGCCGAATGGCCCATGATCGTTAGAACATCAATGATTAGAAAACGGCGCGGGCGAATACCGCGTGTGACCTGCGTACCTCCGAGGTTCGTATTTCTGTGCCCTCGACGGCGACGCCTTTCTCGCGTAGAATCGATTGATTGATTGATTGATTGATTGATCGATTGATTGATGGATATGTGGGGTTTAACGTCCCAAAACCACCATGTCGTTATGAGAGACGCCGTAGTGGAGGGCACCGGAAATTTCGACCGCCTGGGGTTCTTTAAACGTGCACCCAAATCCGAGCACACGGGCCTACATCATTTCCGCCTCCATCGGAAATGCAGCCGCCGCAGCCGGGATTCGAACCCGCGACCTGCGGGTCAGCAGCCGAGTACCTTAGCTACTAGACCACCACGGCGGGGCTTCTCGCGTAGAATGCCAGCATTAAATCCTCTCGAGTTATAACAGTCTTCGCGAGTGACGCGACCCTGAAAGACTTCCCCATATTGCGTGACTTGAACAAGCCGGTCGAACAGTGACGCAACTTAACCAAACCGCCGGCCAACGTGCGCAGACTTCGGCAGAACCGACCGGCGCTGAAGAGCGGCGGTGTGTGTGCTTCTTGCGTCAAGAGCTCGACGAATGCTCGCATCGCGGTGATGACACCGGAATACGGCGTCCTCCGCTTACAGCGCTAGTCTGTAGCGTACGAAAAAAAAATAAATAAAGAGCTGTGCAACTCTCTGTTGGGGGTGCCTAACTTACTTGAACGTATGAAAAAGGAAAAAAAAAAAGGTGTGCAGCTATGTGTTCGTGGTGCCAAGCCAGCTTGAACTCAGTTTTACACAGGTAGTATATCTTCACTACAGCCGGTATACAATTCATCTAACCTCAGCGGATCTTCAGCTTTCTTCACATCTGCCAGTGAAGTTCGTCTGCAGCTATATACCTTTTCACTCAAGGCACCCTGGACGCCGCCATAGTCCTCTCTAGGCTGTTGTTAATGTGCGTAGCCCCCCCAAAAACGGATTGCCGAAATTGTGACGTCGGCTTTTGTACTCTCGTGCAACACCCCAGAAAGAAAGAAATCCTCCTCTCCGTAAAAAAGGCCCATAGCCACAGCTAGTGCGGCTTCACTTCAGCCGATAAAGTACGTATATGCATCGGCAGTTAGTACAGCTTCACTGCAGCCGATAGAGTTCGTCTGCAACTACGGCTACAGCCAACGGATTCACTACAGCCAGTACAGCTAGGGTGGCTACTAAAGCTTTACTGCAGCCAGTAGAGTTCGTCGGCAGACACAGCTACAGCCAACGGCTTCACTATACAGCCAGTACAGTTCGACTGCATCGGTAGCGAGTACAGCTTCACTGCAGCCGATAGAGTTCGTCTGCAGCTACGGCTACAGCCAACGGATTCACTACAGCCAGTATACAGCTAGGGTGGCTAGTAAAGCTTCACTGCAGCTGCTAGAGCTCGTCTGCAGCAACAGCTACAGCCAACGGCTTCACTATACAGCCAGTACAGTTCGACTGCATCGCCAGCGAGTACAGCTTCACTGCAGCCGACAGAGTTCGTCTGCAGCTACGGCTACAGCCAACGGATTCACTACAGCCAGTACAGCTAGGGTGGCTAGTAAAGCTTCACTGCAGCTGCTAGAGCTCGTCTGCAGCAACAGCTACAGCCAATGGCTTCACTATACAGCCAGTGCAGCTCGACTGCATCGACAGCCAGTACAGCTTCACTGCAGTCGATAGAGTTCTTATGCAGCTGCAGCCAGTATGGCTTCAATGCAGCCAGCAATGATTTTCTGTAGCTACAGCCAGTACAGGTTTATTGCAGCTTGTGGAGTTTGTCTGCAGCTACAGCTATAGTCAGTGTGGTTTCCCTACGGCCATTGAATGTTTGCCCGCAGCTACAGCTCGCATATCTTCACTTCGGGCCGTAAAGCTCGTCGTCAACTTACGTGGAATGGTAAAACCCCCACCAGCCAGCTAACGGTTGAACCCTGGTACAATTAAGACGGTGTTTGACAGACATCGTTATTCCGCAAACACACTGCAGCACGAAGAAATGCTGGCCGTATTGGGTGTATAAGTGTCGGTTGTTACACGCTCGATAGCACCGACGTCGTCTGCTCGAAGTAGTTCGTTGACCCGAGGAAAGCCCTGTAGAGCCTTGGCCGCCTTCTGTTATGACAGCGGTAGAGAGAGAGAGAGGCTGTGTCGTCATTCTCCGAAAGCGGTCGCTGGTTGCGAAACAAACCTGTGACCGCATTAGTGAGCTGTTGTTCCGAGTTGCTGCGTATGGCTTCGTTAGAAGGCATATACAGTTACACTAGCCATGTACAGGGAGCCTGCGTACATATATAGGCCCTGGGTATAGCTCCTGTATATGCATACAGAAGCCATATACAAAGAGACAGAATTACTGCGTCCATTGGTAGCCGCATAGCGTAACTCTGTCTCCGTGTATATTACTTCTCCGAGTATATACAGGAGCTGCACAGTGCCTATAGATCATATACAGTAACCCTGACTCGTATACACGAGCCATATACAGCAATGATGGCTCTCGGCTGATCGACTCCTACGAGAGCCTTATATGGCAACTCTAGTTGCGAGAATCGCATTGAAGCACTCCAGCTTGGAATGCTTGCGGCAAATAGTTGCCGTCAGTATGCATTCCCTTCATTAGCCAAAATTAGGTACTCTTATTCCTTACTATTTTCGTAGCTGCCTAAGTAGTCTGCCAAGTTCTGGTTTGCATTCACATATATGCTGCCCAACCCAAACGAGCTATTTTCTTTTTTTTTTTGTATGATCAATGTCATGCTTTCAACTGTATATGCATTGCAATTCAAGAGACAAGAACTTGCGAAACTGCTATGACGCAGCGGTAATCACACCCGTGAACGATTGCATATGCCTATAATAGTGACCCTGCAGGGTCGCTGCTATAACTCGCTTTGTGCCGTAACCAGTGGGGAGAGACCAACCTTTGCCACCGAGTCATTTCCTCATCACGTGAAATGCGTAATAACGTCTTCAGCGGTATTCTGCATGCACAAAGGTATGTACCTTTGGTTGGATACTATACCTTGACATTATTTGCACTATGTGCTGACACAATTACCCACCGAATTCACCCACACATATAGCCACCTGCATCCCTTCTTCGTCACCAGACCAGTGACGATGCGAAGCACTCGTTGCTGAGTATGGCAGGCGTTGTGGGTTCGAATCCAGGAAAACGGTTGCGTCGTGCCGTAGCCCGATCGTGACCCACCGCCGATGGAGTCGGTGTGAGCGCCCACGCTGTCCTGCGAAGTGGCGGTTGATTGGTCCGGGGCCAGAGGAGCGATCCCGTGCCTGCCCGAGGGCTGCTCGCTCGAATGTGCCAGCTACTCGGACAGGGAATGTGTCCAACCGTTGCGTCAACTGCAGCAACGATCGATGCAGTCTGGTCTCTGGTCGGACACAACCGGGGTCGTTGCACCCCTGCGGAAATCTTCGCTTCAGCACTCGCTTCCACGGGTTGCTCGGCGCTGCGACCTGCCGGGGGCCAGCCTCCACACCACTCCTGCTTTTTTTCAGCGGGAGTCATGTCTTGGACACTTGACGTGCACCATTTTGTGTAGGGTTCCCTAATTAGTTTCGAAATCCGCATTTTTCGGGCTTCCTTGTGCCGCACAAGACAACAATAAGTTTGGCATGCCGTCGTCGTCGACCAACCTTTTGAACTTTTATTCGCAACTGATATATCCTCGCGGTGACTTTTCGATCTAGGAGCAATGACACTTTGTTGCCGACATGTGGTTAGAGTGTACTATAACTCTGTAATATGGTTGCAGTCGTCGCACGGAGCAAGTCTGTCGCCGTCACTCGAAAATCGTGTGCGTGCGGTTGGGCCTTTAGGTTGTTGCTGACAACATACAGCAACATGCTGACAACGCCCGACCAGAGTTAGATAGGTGTAGCGTAATGTTAGCTAGTGTTAAGGTCGAGAGACAGAAATTATGCAGTGATTACACACAAGTATACGGTAGCTTTATCCGACCGATTGTTGGATGTGTCGCGCGAGGTTTCAAAAAGAAAGAGGGGTGCACGTTGCCCAATAAGAACTGCGCTTTTTTTGTTAACTTTCTCTCGGGGCATTCGTTGCTATGAGTTTACCAGCTTTTGTTTCTCCTTTGGTGTCGTTAAACCGGAAACGAGCGAAAAAAACAGATATGGGAACCCGAAGCAGTAGCCGCATCATTACGGCGAGTCCGCTTATTTACACGTCCGGATTTCCGCTCGCATATCTTCTGGCTCATAGTCCGCCCGTTCACGTCACAATGTCACACGTGTTGTAGACGTCGCCAGACTGCGCTGTCGCCTGCGAAAAAAAAAGAGGCAAAATATCAGCGTGTGTGTGATAAAGGTATTGCGGGGTGGCTTCGTGGCAGCGAAGAGTGGTGTACACGCGGACATTATGTTTATTTATTTATTTATTTATTTATTTATTTATTTATTTATTTATTTATTTATTTATTTATTTATTTATTTATTTCAGGTACCCTCATGGCCCAGAGGGCATTGTTGAGGGGAGTGGTACAGGATCAGGATGTTGAAAGGTGTTCGAATTGTACAAACATTGCACACATATGAGCAAATATACAAAAGCACTGAACAAACAAGTATCCAGCGGTGCGTAGAAGTATACAAAAGTTTAACACAAATCTACACAGGTATTGCTTCTAGCATAAAAAGATAACAAAACTAACATTCACAACTGCATGCATATGACACATTATAAGGTAAATAAACACTGTGGAAAAGCGGGATAGCGGGCTTAGCGGGATAGCGGGCTTACCGGAATAGTTGGATCGAAGTGCGCATGCGCTGTACGCTAAAAAAACCCGTACCATGTACCTCAGGCACGCTATTTGCGTTGTCTACGTAGGGTACGTAAAACATGGCGGTGATTTTGGACGCCCGCTTCGAGATGTATTTAGGACTGGTCGTGCACCTTCTCGTAGCTAATTACTGTGAAGAGTGACCTCCCTTGACTTCAGGTAGCTTCGACGGCGGAGTATTACGGACAACTTAGCCTAGTTTTCGAGATAGCTTTCCATTTCGAACGTCACTAGGCCTAACTAGATTCTTGCAAAGAAATCTACAACATAATACTTTGTGCTTTTGGTGTGTGTTTACTATTTATTTCATTTTAATATTACTAAAAGAATATAATAATATTGTTGTGCGTGGAGATAAAGGCGCAGATTCTCATTTCCTTTTCTGTTTGCTCTTCTTAATGCGTTCGCGCACCGCTAGGTGACGCCACCATCCCAGATTGGGCACGCAAACGCTTTCCCGCTGAACTATAAACAACTACAGCTTACCGGTAGCGTGACAGTGGTTGTTAAGTGAATAGCGTTACCGTGCCGCACACGTTTGTTGCGGACAGCGTCTTAGCGTTTACGTGGTTTACGTTCCCCAGCTGAGGCGGTGGTGCCACCTATTGGAGGCTGGTCAAGTTAAAGAACAGTGTAAATGTAAACTAGAGTGTTTGCCTGTGCCAACGCCGAGGCGATGCTACAAGTTTTCTTTCAGAGTGATAATAAAAGTAAATAATATGAACCACGCAACAAACGCGAAAACATTTATGTAGCTAATTTGTTTATATCTTTCACTTAGGCCTAGAGAAGTTCAAAATGGGAAGCTATCTCGAAAACGACGCCAATTCATACGTAATATACTCCGTCATGGAAGCTAACTGAAGGCAAGCGAAGTCATTTTAAACAGTCGCTTGCTGCGGACGAAGTGAATCCCTCAACAACTACGTCAGAATCACTTCGAAGAGGGCGTCCGAAACGGCCGCCATGTTTTACGTACACTGCTACGCTAACACGGTAACGTTAAATCTGAAAAGTAGCGCGCGTACGGTTAGCGGTATACGGGTCACGTACGTTACTGCGTATGCGCACTTAGATCCCGCTAAGCCCGGTAAACTACAACTGTCTTCTAACGCGCTCTCCGCAACGTGAGTTTGCGGCACGGTAACGCTAATGCTAGAGTTTTAGAATACCGTTTGCAAGCGCTGCGGGCGCCATAAGAGTTTTAAAATAGCGTTTGCCCTGCTGCGAACCGCAAAGCACGATCGCAGCGACACCGTAGCCTCGAAACCAGCGCTTGCGGGCCACATGCGGGCCGCCATCACCGCGCGCAATTTCGGATTTTCTGCGTGCGGTCCGCGAACGCTGACTCGCGTTACGACGCATGCGCAGTGGCAGCGACCGCAACGCAAGGGCTTGCGGTGCGCTATTCTAAAACTCCCTATTCTCTTAACCCCCGCTAACACGCTCACGTCAACCTACAACTGTCTATCGTTCTGTTGCACGTTCGCGTGTCCGGCTTTGCTGTCGTCAGAGAAAACTTGGTGACCGAGACCAGAGCTCAGATGCGCAGCGGCCGGCTGTCCTGTAGTATCGTACTTGGGAGACGAGTCTATACGAAAAGGACCGATAGTGGCATCAGCACTCGCTACTAAATTTTGGCCCGGAAAGCCGCCGTTATCAATATTGGCCTTAGCCAGTAGCAATAGCGCTCCCTGCTTTCAACTTTTCATCCCCTCCCGTTCGACGTCCTTCTCCCCTCCTCCTTCTCCTCATCCTCCTTCTCCTCCTTGTTGCCTGTGAAAGAGGGCAATTATCTGGTTCAGTAGCCTCTGGACGACCGCACGTGGCTAACGATAGCGCGACGGGCGTCGCTTTAACGATCTCTCCCCCCCCCCCCCCCGTCCCCCATCACGTCCCCTCCCATCCACTTCACTTGCGGCGTCACGTTCCTGCATGCATAGGCGCGCGAGGCGTTGCCGAATTTCTTTCGTTGTCTCCGCCGCGTGCAGTACCTGTATCTTCGTTCGGTCATTGCTCACCTTCTTTTCACTGTCGTGCTTACGCTTCTTCTTGCTGTTTTAACCGTTGCGTTTCTTGTCCCCCTTTTAAGCGAAAGCTTCAAATGTCTCATCACACGCGAAATGTCATCGTCAGTGGCGTCGCGGTCAGGAGCGATGCAAAAAGATCATCGTCACGCGATGACGTCAACGTGGGCCGTCGTCATAACGTCACTGATGGCCAGCTTGCGCTCTGAATGAAGATCGCGAGTAAGAAGGGTGTCTTTTCTTTCCCGCAACGATAATCGTCATCCGGCTTGCTTACGCTTCCTTTTAGGACAACTAGGCGCTGGCCAGCGTCCTATCAAGAGCGATACTGATAAGTCACGATATGCCGTTCGCGATCTGAAAGTGCCGGGCGCGCGGCGATAATTCAAGGAAGGAAACGCAAGATGGAAGACGATAATTGTTGTGGGGCAAGAAGACGCCTTTCTACTCGAACTTTGTTTAGAGTGGGCCGCACCGCTATGACGACACACAGCGGGACATGACATGATGTCATCATCACGTAACATCGTCGCTATATTTTTTTTTTTTTTCAAAATTGAACTCAACTTGGAGGCAGTGGAAAACCGTGTTCGGTAGGGAGAAAGCTTTCGGAGGGATTCGCGGGAGGAGCGGTACATCGATCGAGAAGACGGAAAAAAAAAATCAGAACTGTCCACGGAGGGAATTGTGATGAGTGGGCGAAGCTCCGGCGATTCATTGGTAAAACCGTGAAACTTCCGTGAATCTTGCACAGTACATTGTCAAAGATGTCCGTCCGTCCGTCTGTCTCCTATCACACTAAAGCACGCGTCTGCTACGCATCGGAGTGGAGCTAGCGCCGCAGCGCCATCTAGTGAGCACTCCGAGTATTAGGAGTGGCTGCGACAGACGACGGCGTACGCCTTAAAAAGCTTGGCCATTAAAAGAGGGGGATGGCTTTCGCCTTCGACTCGTCTTTGGCAAATTCACAATGGTCTGCGAGCCGTACACTAGGGGCGTAGCACTTTAACAATCCGCAATGTCCCTCCATAAACCGCCATCCGGCGTCTGCAGCAAATGCAGCTCAGCTGCATGGGGACAAACCTGAACATCTGTGAAAAAAAACACAAGGTTAACAAGAGGCTGTTAACCGGAAGAAACAAAATGAAAGACCGTAACGTCGTACAAACATCCACATTTAACCACCTGTTAATCAAAGCATATAACTGAATGTAAGGTTAACAAGAACAATATAAAGGATCTTAACCGAAATAAAATAGATCACAACACCACAAAGAAGCTGTGGCCTAACGCCGGAATTGTTGCCCGCCGGAGGTGAAGACTCCGTAGCACGGGTGTTTTACGCCGAATGATCCCTTCTTCCTCTTCTCCTCTTCTGGAAGAGATGTCACTTTGGGATAACGTCTCGGTGAATCCATCGCAGACTCAGTAGTATTGGTAGTCAGGTCGATAATTGGATTTGCGTCGAATGTTGTCAATGCGGCTATTATGTTAGAATAAATTCGTCGTAGATAACCCCAGCAGCAGCCATTATAGGTAGCCGACAGTCGCAGAAAATAAGACTGTACTGTAATGCTGTTTTGGACTTGGAGTCACTTGGAGGAATCTGCTTCACGTTATTATCTGTTTTAAGAAATCCAGAAAAAAATATTAGAGGCATAACAACGAGTGCAGCATCACGTAAAATTCATGAACTCATACGTGCGCTTGTGTTGATTTATTTATTTATTTGTTTGTTTATTTATTTATTTATAAGTACCTTACAGACTTACAGACTTCGCAGAGGCATTGTGTAGAAGTTGTCGATACAGAGTAAGCGAAAATTGGGTTAACATCAAAGGCAAAGTGAGTACACAAAACTTTAAGAACAATGTATAATAAAAACAAAAAAGAAACTGTGGCAAATACGGGAAAATAATTGGTACTACGAAACTACTCCGAGCATATTATTCATGCTTGCGCACGAATAATATGCAAACAGCACTGGGGTGAAACAGGAACAAGTAGATGCGACGCGGACGAGTGGATGTGAATGTGCGGCCGTCACTTCCGGGAAGGAAGGAAGGAAGGAAGGAAGGAAGGAAGGAAGGAAGGAAGGAAGGAAGGAAGGAAGGAAGGAAGGAAGGAAGGAAGGAAGGAAGCAAGCAAGCAAGCAAGCAAGCAAAGAAGGAAGCAAGGAAGCAAGCAAGCAATAAAGGAAGGAAGCAAGGAAGGAAGAAAGGAAGGAAGGAAGGAAGGAAGAAAGGAAGGAAGGAGCGCGTGCCCCCTTACAGCTCCGTGCGTGATCAGGCCTTTCCGGTTCCATCAGTGTTGCGCATGAAAGTCTCACCGTGTTCCGCCTAAATGCGGGAATCCGCCATGAATGCTGCTGGTCTCTGCGGGACAGTGGCGTTAGCCAGGGGGCGGCACAACGGTTCCGTCCGTGCCCCCCTTCTCCCCATTTTGAATTTTTTTTTTTCGCCGTGGCATACAAAGCTAAAATTGACCAGTTCAAGGAGGCGTCCCCCTCCCCGCCCATTAAATCAAAAAGGAGCCCCCCCCCCCCCCCTCCCTCCCCACCTTACCTTCCTGAAAAAAAAAATTGCGTACGCCCCTGCATCGGTATAACCTGTAACTGGTATAACCTGTAACTTCGCATTGAGCGAGTTCACAACAATATCGACGAATTCATTGAAGAGCATCGCACAGCACAGATTCAGAGACTTCGTGGTATACCAAGACCAGCCGCTGGATACTCGCTCGCACAGGACACACCGCCTCGCCATGGGGCGCAGATCCGGTCACCATACCTCCGACTTTACGTCGACGTTTTCTCATCATCATCGAAGACACGCTCACAAAGTTGGCCCAATTTTTGCCCGAACAAACAAATATCAGAACTCACCCCTTGTTCTGGCAATCGATGAATGGAATTCTTTACCTAGTAGCCTAGTGGACCAAACAGACACCTCTTCTTTTCAAACCGCACTCCTCGCTTTTCTAGCTATTCAAAATACCCTGTAACTTGTCTTCATCATGCTCATCTTTTATAGGCTGTAAATTTGTGTTCCTGCCTTCCAAATACCAGATTTTCTGTCACTTTTACACTTTTTTTATATGTTTCACGCTGTACTTTGCAATTGTGTACTTTTGCTGCCTTTATGATATTGTAATGTCACTTTTGTTGTGTTGATTCTTTCTTTTTACAATATTGTACGTTGTGTCGGCTTTCAACCCATTCCCCCCCTATGTAATGCCCATTTGGGCCCTTAGGGTACCTAAATAAATAAAGACTGTTTGGTCGCAGGAGGACAGACCGAGCATGGGAAGAAAGAAGCGCACCACGCGGACGGCGTCGTCGTAACAATGCGGGAAGAAAATGAATAATAAATGTTCTAAAACCGTGTTTTCGGGAGACAGCGGTGCCTCACGACGGGAAGGCTTGTTTTGAATGCTCGTAGCGTGAACGAAAACCGAAAGAAAAAAAAAGGGGGAGAGAGATGTGATTGCCGCTCGTTTTTCCCAAGGAGGATTAAAACAATTGCTGGAGTGGAAATGATTGCGCAGAAGTGAAGCCGTTCCTCTGGCAAGATGGCGGTTGTGGCAGCCATCTTACTAGGGGCATGATAAAGTATCACCGTTCAGCGCTTAAAAACGAAGCGTTTCCCTCGCACGCCCAACGAGTTTAATGCGGGAACTTTTTCGGGCCACATATAGTGCTCCAAGTGCGTCTTAAAGTTACTAGTTTTCCGTAGTGAGCCTCTAATTGGAGGCAAAGTTCTTTGAAGATTCAGCCATCCATACTTGTTTCTGTGTGTTATTTCGTCGGGAACAACTATCCTTTAATATAGAACTAGCGTATCATTTACATAACTTATCAAAGCCACTTGATCTTTAAGTGGGCAATCATCAGAAAAGAGCATGTTTCCGCCATCTTGGCAGTGGCGAAAGGTGGCTCTTCACGTCTGCTGGCAAGGCAATGCAAGAGCTTCCACTCCAGCAATTTTTCTTTAATCCTCCTTGGTTTTTCCACGGATGGATATGGCTGTTACAGTGGGCGTGCGCTATGGCTTTCGCGACGGCGTTTGAGCGTGCGTGATGTGCCGCCGTGTTTACTGCCTCCTCAAGCCTCCTCAAGCCTTCTCAAGCCTTCTCAAGCCTCCTAGTGGAGTCGTCGGGATCGTTGCTGTGACTACTCGCTGTGTGGTGTGCATTAAAAGGTTGGGCATAAAAAGATCATGTGAGAAGAAGTAAGGAATACTGCGGTCGGGGGGGGGGTGAGGGGAGGGGCAGAAGGTAAGCAGCTTGGAAGCGGTGACGTCTATAGGAGACGTTGTTGGCCTTTCACAGCATGCGAATCTTGCGAGTGCAAAATGCAAAAAGAAAAATGAACCTCCTTGTAACCGTCGCCTAAGAGATGCGACGGCACTAAATCTGCGCATGGGCACTGGACTAGTTTTCCGACCGTTTGTCTCGCGACTTTGTGTTTTTGTTTGGTTGTTTTTTTGCTTTCTTTTCTGCTCTCTTTATACTTTTGTTTATATGTGGGGTTTAACGTCCCAAAACCAACATATGATTCTGAGAAACGCCATAGTGGAGGGCTCCGGAAATTTCGACCACCTGGAGTTCTTTTAACGTGCACCCCAGCGGACGTGGGTTCGAATCCCGGCTGCAGCGGCCGCATTTTCTATGGAGGCGGAAATGTTGTAGGCCCGTGTGCTCAGATTTGGGTGCACGTTAAAGAACCCCAGGTGGTCGAAATTTCCGGAGCCCTCCACTACGGCGTCTCTCATAATCATATGGTGGTTTTGGGACGTTAAACCCCACATATCAATCAACGTGCACCCCAAATTTGAGCACACGAGCCTACAGCATTTTTGCCTCCATCGAAAATGCCGTAGCCGAGATTCGATCCCGTGACCTGCGGGTCAACAGCCGAGTACCTTAGCCACTAGACTACCGCGGCGGGGTCCTCTTTATAGTTTGCTCGGGGTTGGTTGTTTTTAATTCCGTTAAGAGATATGAAGGTAAGAAGAAAACAAAAAAAAAACAAAAAAAACGTGACGCGCGCCTTGTGCCTGTCCGTGGTGTTATTGGAAGGGGATTCATTCGTTTTTATCTTTATAGCGAAAAAAAAAACGAACTTGCTCGCTCCTGCTTGCTTGATACTTATCTGTACGTATACTCGTGCGATGCGAGCCTGAAGCGATAATTCGTGGAGCCAGTTTTGGCTTTGCATCCGTCACGTGTGTCGTGCTGACTTCTGAATAGTGAAAATGTCGCATGCTGATGAGATTGAAAAAAAATGACAAATAGGAAAACTGAGTGAGCTTGTGCCGTGGCAAAGATCGTTTAGAGAAACTGGTCTCCATCCAGGTCTCCTGGCCATGTTGTTGGCGTAGTGATAACCGGACAGAAAACAAAAAAGTGGAGAATTTATGCCGGCCACACAAGCTGAATTCATGTGTAGCAAACATCGCCCCGCCGCGGTGGTCTAGGGGCTAGGGTACTCGGCTGCTGACCCGCAGGTCGTGGGATCAAAATCCCTACTGTGGCGGCTGCGTTTTCAATAGAGGTGAAAATGCTGTAGGCCCGTGCGCCGATACTTGGGTACTCGTTAAAAGAACTCCAGGTGGTGGAAATTTATGGAGCCTTCAACTACGGCGTCTCTCATAATGGTGGTTTTGGGCCGTTAAAGCCCACATATCCAATCAATGATGTGTAGCAAACATTCATATATAACTATATATAATACTAATTTATTATGCAACCTTGTTGCGGAATAAACTCAATTCGATTCAATACTCATATGAAGCGATATAGGGCTTGCATACGCTTGCAGACCTCATGAATGTATCGGCATATCAAGAATATGACATATCAGACCGTAATTGACACATATATTGTGATTATTCATATATGTCTTCATATATCCGTGTATGCCTGCATATATCCGTGTATGCCTGCATCAGGAAACGGGCATATATGCCCGTCTCCTGATGCAGGCATACATGGATAGTTTCCATATGTCCATATACGCTATTTTCGTAAGGGCACAACAAACAATGATGCCAAGGATATATAGAACATGTTAGTTAGAAGTATTTGTAATGCGAAGCATGGCGAAAATTGGACAAAGATATTACTTGCCACCGGCAGGATCCGTACCTGTGACCTTCGAATAACGCCGTCCATGCTGCTACGGTGGCTGTCCTCCCGCATTCCACTTTATATATAGGGTATATATGTGCATTTGAACGTGGGACGCCCTCAGTAGCCATGGCGGCAAGTGTGGCACACTGTTTTCGGGGGCGAAGATCCTTAAGGCGTGGCTCTGTACATCCTCTGAGGTATGTAGTTGTAGTAGTAGTAGGTGGCCACCCGCATACCAGTAGCACATACCTACCTTCGGGCACATATCCGCATGTCCACGTAGCACGGCGTCATTATCACGCTGTCGGTGTTAACGTAGTGCTGACAGCAGAAATGTGGTACATATTCTTGTTTAGTCCTTGGATTGTCCGCTGGATGGTGGTACTTGTATATGATGGATATATGATAGAAAGAAGCGAGATGGCGGTACTTGAACTGCTCACCATATGGATGGACGGACGGACAGACAGACATGCACACGGACGGACAGATGGACGAATGGACGCATGAACGGGCGCACGTGTGGATGGACTGACACATGGACGGACGGACGGGCGGACTGATGGACGCTTCGCCCCACTCGTAATCATTCATTCCGTGGATATGCCGTGATTGTCTTTTGTTTTTTTGCTTGTTGGCGTCATGTAGCACGTGATCCTGTTACGGGTTGGCTGTTGACCAATGATACCTGTCGTGCTAAGCTGAAGGCATCAAGTCTGCCAGAACGAGACACTCGCTATGAATGAAGCTCCCCGAAACAGTGACGAACCGATGCAATGCACCGTGTCTTGAAGTTGTTGACCACAAGCGGGCTGTCGCTGACATACAAGCTTGTGTTTGCTATGAATTCCGCGTGACCGTAGCTTCGGGGCTCAAGGTTCCACAAGCCACCTTGACTCCGTCAATAACACCAGTGCCCCCCTCCACTCCTACCTCTTTCTTCTATCCTTTTCATTTCCTCCTCCCCCTTCTTCGCCGATTGCCCAGTAGACCCGAGTCTAGTCGCCCCTCCGTCGTTGATTGCGTTTCGCGAATAAACCTGGCCACCTGATCACTGCGCTACGCGTTCTTTCTTCGATCTTACCCGCGTCACCAGCATTCCTCCTCTTCCTCGCTCGCTTGGCTTGCCAAGGTGCAAGAAACGAAAGAAAGAGTATGTGCATACTCACACTCGCGCGCCCGGATTCTGCATGATAAACGGGGCTGACGGTGTCGTCCGCATACTAAGCCTCGCTTGCATATGCACGCACGTGAGCTGGTATATGCGTAGCGTTGAGCGCGCCACCTGTCCACCCCCTCGCCCCCCTCTTTTCCCTTCTATAACGCCCTCTTTATCATTTCTTTCACGTTTGCTGGTCATTTTGGTTAGCGAGGCCGCCTTTTCCGACTCGTTATAATCTACACCCGATGGAATCGATGACGTCATAGCTGCGTTGAGAAAGCCCTATCCGCTGGCGGCATCGACTGCATGTCTGCGTGGATGTACACCTGCCGACCGTACGTACGAAATGTTGCGAAATCCTTTCGTTCGTTTTTTCGCCACCTCTTAGCGCCCTTCGACCAGACCTGCGGATGACTTTTCGTGCGGCGCACGCCCTTCTGAACCCCTCTCTTCGCGGGTCTTGCGACGGTGGTCGGTCGTCGGGTCAGTGCTAGTATTTATAACCACGACATCCGGCCGGCTGTTGTAGCGCTCGCATTCTCGCTTTGGGCATATCTCCTCGGTGGCTTTGTGTACCAGGAATGGAGTGGGAAAGGGCAGCAGGATGTGCGCACGAGATCTCGCGATGGGACGTACTTCCGGAGCTTTCAACTCCGCTGATGGGCGTTGCTTCGAGGCTACGGGAGTATAAACCGATCGGTGTGGGGATTGTTGACCCGTAATGTATACACGGCGTTAAGCTGGAGACGAAATGGTTTCGCAACTCTATATGCAAACGCCATAATATATGACGCACGCTTTGCTGCTGATGGAGTGGATATGCGCAAGAAGTGTTTATAATGTTCACGGATTGAAGCGCGACATTTTTCATTCTTCTTTTTTTTTTTTTTTAGTATGGCGACTGCTACGAGCAATCGCTCGTGATAACCGCGTCATGTAGATATATGTTGGCACGCCATTTGAGTTTTCGAGCCAAGATCACGCCCTACGATACGAACTGTGGACGAAACGAAATTACGCGCATTACAGAGCCCCTAAATTTTCGCATTTCTTGGCGCATTCTCTCGTTGTACGTGCTCGGGGTCTCCTGCTCGCTGCCATCGCTTTGCTGCCATTTCTCGTTCTAACTGTTACTTTGTTCGTTTGTTTTTTCGGCCAGTAGATTGTAGTGGGATTTAGTCAGATTGTGTCGCATACCCGTTGGGATGGTTATATTTCGAAAAGTTAATTCGAGCGCGAAAACTTGACACGATCACTCACACACGCACACACCCATGCATCAAACGCACAGCGCTCACTTTCAAC
This sequence comes from Rhipicephalus microplus, assembly GCF_043290135.1. Lineage (NCBI taxonomy): Eukaryota > Metazoa > Arthropoda > Arachnida > Ixodida > Ixodidae > Rhipicephalus > Rhipicephalus microplus. The sequence continues at coordinate 173,942,905 of NC_134705.1, forward strand.
TGATTCATTCATAGCTCGAAGGCTTGAATATATACAGGACACATTGTGCGTACACATGCCAAAGAAGGTCAACAGCATACATTATCAAAGCGTACAGTTAATCAATGTCATAGCCTTGGGGCGATAAACTGAAGTTCACTTGGTAACAACGAACTTCAGAGAGTTGCGAAAACTGAAGTTCGTTGTTACCAAGCGAACTTCAGTTTATCGCCCCAAGGCTATGACATTGATTAACTGTACGTTTTGATAATGTATGCTGTTGGCGTTCTTTGGTGTGTGTACGCACAATGTGTCCTGTATATATTCAAGCCTTCGAGCTATGAATGAATCAGTTGAAAGTGAGCGCTGTGCGTTTGATGCATGGGTGTGTGCGTGTGTGAGTGATCGTGTCAAGTTTTCGCGCTCGAATTAACTTTTCGAAATGCTCTACCAACTAGCCCAACAACAAGTTCTCTTGGGATAGTTATAGTTCGATCGACGCACGAGAAACGATTCGTCAGAGAACGGCTTTGCTATTAAAAAACGAAAATAGAAAAATTCCGGAGGTGACCATACTGAGGTCCGTGGTAGCGTCACTCCCACCTCGCTACCCGTGTGTCCCGCTCTATTTCTTGTGTTGACTTTGTGCTAAGTGACGCTGCCGAAAGCAGATCACCGAGGCCACGCGCAAAAGGGCTCGTGGTTTAGCTCTGCTCCGTCAGGGGCCGCACCGACTCCAGCTGCTGAAAAAAAAATTAATATGGTATAGTATGAAGAACTTTATTAAGGTCCTGAGGATCATCATTCCAGGACTGATGCTGGCTGCCCCCACGTCGGGACAGAGAGGCCAAGCTCCTCTGCCGCCACACGGGCCCTATGGACAGTCCTGAGATGAACTCAGTCAATTAAGCTCAGTTAATATTTCTGACAGTTGTCTCTTATCTTATGTATAGGTCGGCAAGCTCACTCGTCAGTCGACTCAGTCATACACAGATCGACTCGCGAGTCTGGTTGTGAGTCAGTCCGGGTGATTGATATTGTTACGGATGATATGGGTTCATCTAAAATGAGGTAGATGAACTGGCTGCGGTGGCTGCATTTCCGATGGAGGCGGAAATGTTGTAGGCCCGTGTGCTCGGATTTGGGTGCACGTTAAAGAACCCCAGGTAATCGAAATTTCCGGAGTCCTCCACTACGGCGTCTCTCATAATCATATGGTGGTTTTGGGACGTTGAACCCCACATATCAATCAAATTACAATGAAGTCAATGAAGCTGCAGACAGAGGACGAGGGACGGTCAGTCGCTGCCGACCAGCCAAACCTCTGGCGCACTTTATTCCAGCCCTTCGTCCGAGCTCGTCTAGCGCCGCCTTACATTTTCCTTCGGGGCCAGACGAAGTTCTCCGAGCAAGTCGGAGGGCTCGCCGGGTGCAGGGCTTTAGTCGTGGAATGGTGGACGTGCTTCAGTTGTGCAACCGACGTCATGGTGAGCTTGAGTGCGAATATGTCTGGCTGAGGAAAACTTGAGTCACAGCCCGAGTGAGATCCAAGTGCGAAATACATTTGTTCAGTCAGTCTGAGTGAGCATTTATCGCCAACCTACGATCCTATATTTACTCGTCATCAGCGTTGCTATCAGCCTTATATTGTCTTGCGTTTGTAGTACAACCTATTCTCACTCACTAACTCACTCACTCACCTCGTCAGTAACACCCGCCAGCGTGCTTTTACAGAATCACGAAAGGGGGAAAAGGCGAGCTGGGTTATCCGAGCGGCATTATGATGGGAATTAATGTATTGTTCTCCTTCCAAGTAATTGAGACCTTTAGTAAACATAAAAACGGGGGAATAGTCGTTACTCTTACCACGTATAATATACTAATTGTCATTCTGCGAACCCCATCTGACGACTCACGCTTTCGGTGAGACCTTCTTTGCGCTACTGATCTCACCGGAACGGCAGGTTTATACGCGCGCAACTTATCGGCTTCTATCAGTGCCATCGAGTTTGCGTCTGCGTCTTCGCTAATTTATATATCTTTTACACGCGCACAAGCGAGCTATAGGCGTTCGTTCGAGGGGTTATATTTAGCAGCGTGCCGCTATACTTAAGCGAGAGACACAGCGCCGTGCACGTGTCTGCATAGGGCAAGGTTCTTTTCCACGAACCCTTGCTCGGCACGCCTGCTGCCTGACCCCGTTCGGAAGGGAGAGACGATGCTTGGTAGTAGAAGCGCGCGTTACCGTTGACGTCAGCGACGGTTACGTTTCACACACGGCCACTTGTACGACGCTTCTTTTGCTTCTCTTGTTTCTTGCCTGCTTGCGCGGCAATCGGCTTCCGTTGGGCTGCCGAAACGCATCTGTCCCCCCATGGCTGCCCTTGAATACGAGATCGGCCGCGGAGTCAGAGGGGCGAGCAGTTTGTGCGGATATGCCCCGCCGCGGTGGTCTATTGGCTAAAGTCCTCGGCTGCTGACCCGCAGGTCGCGGGTTCGAATCCCGGCTGCGGCGGCTGCATTTCCGATGGAGGCGCAAATGTTGTAGGCCCGTGTGCTCAGATTTCGGTGCACGTTAAAGAACCCCAGGGGGTCGAAATTTCCGCAGCCCTCGACTACGGCGTCTCTCATAATCATATGGTGGTTTTGGGACGTTAAACCCTACAAATCAATCAATCAGTTTGTGCGAATATCATGCATCAGCGAACGTTAGCCCCTTTCAGTCACTGTGTGTATAAATGTCACGCGCCAACTTCGATCGCATGTGACGCACAGCGTGTTTCTTCAAGCGGCTGGAAACTATACTTAGTGCGCATGTTCAGCCGGGACTCCTGAGTGGCCAATGGGTGGTCGTTTAACTCTGTTATGCTGAGTGTGGCTGCTAGAGGATCACTTTGCTGGATACAGGTACTATGCATGTTCGACGACTGTTCGACGTGCCGCGTTCCAGGACCAACGTGAAAAGTATTTTTTTTTTTCGCTCGAAACAAATTCAGCAAAAAATAACAGACTGTGCATGCATTTTGATTTTAATGGTGAATTATTTTTTGCAAGTACTGAAGCTGACTGGTGGCAGAATAATTAGATAACTAGCTGCACACTCATTAACCTCAATTACTAAAGCTCACACAAAAAAAAACGCTTTTCCTTCGTTTGAATACTCGGAATGCAATACTGAGTGCCTTGGACTTATGCCACGCGAATTTGACGCGCTTCTGACAATGCATCATAATTCGTGACTGAAGCGGTTAGAAAGCCTTTACCACAGCCTTAACCCCACGTACGCGTCACAACGCGTCAGCGCGCGGAGTACCCTTTCCCTGTGAAGGAACAGGACGCGCAGCTAGGCGTAGCTGAGCAGCCCTCTCCATCGATAGGAAAGGGGCACGCCGTTGCCGCGTTGTAACGCGCACATGTGGTTAGGGCGTTAGTAGAGAGCTTTAGTACTGCGTACGCTGCGTACGTGGCGGCGTTGCGTACGTAAGGACGCCACGTTCTGCGTAATGCGCATGCGCATACCGCAACGCGCACGTATCGCGTTACGTACGCAGCCGCTACGTACGCACGCATGAGATGCGTGCGTGCGTACGTATGCGGTGATCGCGCCGCTCTCGAACAAGTTCGCGACAGCGCGAGACTTCGTTTTGCAGAATGGCGGCATCGAAGGCAAGCACCGACCGGCTCTGTGGCTTAAGATATGGCCACAATCTGGCTATAACACTTGGATTGGCTCACATTGGCTGTCAACAACACGTATACTTCTATTTCGATCTACCAGATGACGCAACACGCTCGTTACGTACGCGGGTACTACGGCGTACTAAAAGCCGATTAGTGGCAAACGACGCCACGTAACGCAAGGCGGTTGCGTGATGCGTACGTAGCACCATTCCGCAGTACTAAAACTCTCTAGTGTCGGGCACCCCCTGGCGGTTGAGTCGTCAAGCTCTCGCGCTCATTTGCACACTCCTCGCTTTTTACCTCGTGCCTGTTCTGGCTAGCCCGTGGCTGTAGTCAACCGGAGCTGACCCATCGTGTCAGAGAACGCTTAATTACGAACTACGATGACGAATTTCTTTCTTCATTGAAGGGAGAACTGAAGGTCACATGTCTGAAGGTGTTGGGAGAGACGGTGGGGAAGTAGGCGCGTACTTAAGCAAGCCCGCCAAACCGCAAGGTAGCTCCGTAGCGGGCTAATGTGTCGAGCTGATCAGGGTGCTTGAGTATGTATACGTCTTTCTTTGCCGCTTCCCAGTCGGGATGTAGAACAGGACGGCGTAAAATGAGGTGTTCCGTGTTTTGTATGCATAAATAGTGGCAAAGGTCACCTGTGCATGGGGCATAGGTGTCAATACCTCTCTTACCGTCAACAAGAGTATGTTATCTATGAATAATGAGCTGTCAGGTAATGCAGCCTTGGTGTGTCACGTTGAGCGTATAGCAGAGTGCGCGAACACCTTTATTTTTTATAATAATAATAATAACAACAACAACAACAACAATAATAATAATAATAATAATAATAATAATAATAATAATAATAATAATAATATCGCCTGTTAAAGAGCAGACGCTCCCGTAGGGCCCCACGGCTGAGCTACTCCGCTGCATTCAGCGCCATGAGCGGCTGGTCAGACCCGATAATACCTTCAGCGTAAATAAAACAACAAAAATGTTTCTTTCGGGTGCTGGGATTTGAGGCCGTACCCACAAGCTCCAAAAGCGAGGGTTTTTACCTCTAAGCTACCCACCCATGCTTCTGCAAAGCGAATACATCTACTGTACATCTAAACCACATGAATTGTACCCCTTTGTTCGAAACAAATGCAGAAAGACAGCATTGATTTGATTGATTGATTGATATGTGGGGTTTAACGTCCCAAAACTACCATATGATTATGAGAGACGCCGTAGTGGAGGGCTCCGGAAATTTAGACCACCTGGGGTTCTTTAACGTGCACCCAAATCTGAGCACACGGGCCTACAACATTTCCGCCTCCATCGGGAATGCAGCCGCCACAGCCGGGATTCGAACCCGCGACCTGCGGGTCAGCAACCGAGTACCTTAGCCACTAGACCACCGCGGCGGGGCACAACACTTTTCACTGATTCTGTGGTAACGCATTAAACGTCCTCAGCGGAACACGATGTATAAGCCGACATGAAGAATCGCACAAATCAATTTATCTTTTTATTTGAAAAAAAAAACTGATGCCAAACTTAAGTATTTGTAGTCTCTTTGGGGCAGCTATTACATGTGTTGACTAACGAGTAGAAGCGAGTATGGGTGCGCCATATAGCGGTTGGTCAGACTCTTCCTTGATCGGCCGCAAAGAGGCTCGAGTGGCCACTCTTTTACGAAAGCATATTTCTCCATGATCTGTCGTTTAACGCCCCAAAGTCACGACGCCATTACGAGAGACGCCGCAAGTGGAGAGAGAGATCCGGTGATTTCGACCTGTATACACGTTTACCTTTCTTCTTCGAAACCGTGTCCTTATTCCGGATAAGAGCGCCTGGTTTATTTGATAACGTCATCTTCACAGCGCAGGCCAGGCTTTCAAGTCACTAATGACGCGTTAGTTCATGTATCCCCGGTGCCGCCAGCCACTCTCCTCAGTAGTCCACAATGAGGGGTGGCGTGGCGTGATCGACACCCCTGTAACCGACCGGTTACGTCTACTCTCGTGGTGCCCATTCAGGTCAGCGTTACCACGGGGCTTCCCCCGACTGCGAAGACTCTTAAGCGGCCTTTACAACGTCTGCCAAGGTATTCCACGAAAAGCGTCTTCGGAGCGCGATGGATGGGAGGCGCGGTTTTCACGCAAAGCTTGGGGCTTGAACTATATGAGGCGCGCTGCGTGGTTCGCGGTCTCTGCAGTTCCATGCAGCACTGCGCCCCTCACGGGTTCACATGGCCGGTCACGAGGGCAAATCGCGTCGGGAAGGTGTCCGTCCGCCTCTTTCTTGCTGCCTGCGATGACGTCCGCATTGGCGGGCTCCGTACTGCTCGGAACTATAGAGTTAAAGAATATGTACGTACACCCGCGATCGGTCTGGAGGCGCGCTTCCTCGTGGGACGTTTCGCCCGTCGTGTGGCGCCACGTGCTTGATTACGGTGGCACTGTTCAGAACTCGGTTCGCACAAGAAAAGAGAAAAAAAAAATAAGCGAAACGGAACATGTGGGACGCCGTCATAACTCCTGTGTTCGGGGAACTTAAGCCTGCGCTTGTGAGGAAGAACGAAGATAACGCGTAGAATGCATGGTTTGACCACCCGGACTGTCCATTCATACGGACCTTGTCGTTATTGTTTGGCGCGAAAGACGGTGACCTGGAAATGGCGACTAATTAGCCTAAGCGGTGTGCGTGATTCGCTCTGCCGTGTTTACAACGTGTCCAATGCTTCGTCGATACGAGGCAGTCGTGACTATCCAAGCATATTTTCGGGTTATCATAGCTGGCTCGTTCCAACTTCAATCAGAAGAAAGGTCTTGCGTTGCTGTGCTTTTATGACGGTAAAACCTAGCGACATAAAAGTTCCTTGTCGAGACCCGCAGATTCGCCGTCGAGCAGGGTTGTCCATTAATTTCAACAACAAAAAAAGATAAAGGAAAAAAACGCCAAAAATAAAACTACATCAATAAGGTGGGGCTGCACGATGCGTGTGGTATAAGAAGTGTCAACATTCGCGTCGTCCTAAATCTGGTAGTTGGTGGTCTTCTAATGATACAGAATTTCCCGCTCTGTTGCGAAGCCCCCCTTCCATCCCTTGTTCCTATGAAAGGGAGACTGTGAGCACACAATCTATACCGACAATTTACATTGATCGCATTCTCTCTGATGAGCCTATACGGCTGTCCACATGAACTGTCCATGTCGTGACATAATTTCTGGTCCTTTATGGTTACGCCATATCTCGATACCACTGCAGAACTGTCGCAGGTGCCACTGCAAATGGCAGGAGAATGCGTGTGTAACTGCTGACCCGCAGGTCGCGGTTTCGAATCCCGGCTGCGGCGGCTGCATTTCCGATGGAGGCGGAAATGTTGTAGGCCCGTGTGCTCAGATTTTGGGTGCACGTTAAATAACCCCAGGTGGTCGAAATTTCCGGAACCCTCCACTACGGCGTCTCTCATAATCATATGGTGGTTTTGGGACTTTAAACCCCACATATCAATCAATCAATCATTCATTCAATCAAATAATGCGTATGTAACTATCTTTAATGCAAATGAACTGTAATAGAGCCCGCTTCTTGCTTAATCTCAATTTCACTGAACGACATCGTTTTATTTTTCACAAAACCAGCGCAGAATGGCTTCTGTATCGGTGACCTTAGAAGAACCACATCAGCAGTAGGGCGTGGTCAAACCTCAATCAAGTTTTGTTGTCGTTATTACATGTACAGAAATTAGCATGTCACAGACTGTATACTAGGAGATCCCAGGGTTACAAACTGTCATAGAGTGTTTCTATTGTTCGTGTAGTATTGGAGCAGCAATAAGTAGTAAAGAACATAACATGATGAAGACTGCGTTCTGAGGGTAATCAGTCGTCGTTACAAACGCAAAACGATTTGGTATAGCCGTTAAAACAAGGATATGTAAAGTATGCTCGGAATAAGCACTCGGAAACAGAAAAGAATTGACAGAAGTTATGGACTCGGACAACCTTTATTGCTGGCGTGCCCTGATGTTTGTGATACAACACCGTCGAAATCGAAGCCGTGGCTTCCCGAAGTGCATACACTAGAACCGGCGAACTCCGATACCGGCTGGCCCCATTTGCGCTGTGCAAGATCGAGCATTTACCAAAGCAACGAATGTGGCTCGTCGCACGTTCGTGTTGTTTTCATTGTGCGCAGTATAACACGTACTGAAAGACGCCTGAATGACGACGATGAAGGCACTAAAGAATATACGTGAATAAAGTGAGCAAGGGGACAGCCATCATTGGCGTTCGCGGTGGTAGTTCTACGGAACCTCTCTTTGTAGTGGAAGCGTCGGCCATTTTTGGGAGGCGTTTAGTTTCAGCGTCATGCTCGCGTGAGGTTGTGAGCTACACTTGTCCTATTGCATCGACGCTAAACGAGACCAACTTTCATCCGTTCTTCGTGCGTCAAAATTAATGCAGTGTATATGTCGAAGGAATTGGGAAAACCATATACTACTGACCACTGGTACGCAGCGAAGAAGACGTGGGTGGCAAACATCGTTCAAGATTTCTGGACAGACGTAACCACGTGTTAATGAGCGGTTGGGGTTTACCTGTGGTCCAACACTTTCCTAACAAAAATAAATATGGACAGCCCATAGCCGATCTAAACAAATTTTAGACAGTCTATATATATTTATTGCCGAACTCGTATGTTAGTAAGAGAGCGGCACTACACATTTTATCTTCGCTGTTTAATCACCTCTATGCGGATTGTTTGGACGGGCATTTTCAATAGTTTCGTTTGGTCGCGTTGCCGCAGCCGCAAACGATATATATACTTACCTGTTCGTCCAAGTCCTCGGCCCGTAATGACGCTACTTGCGCTCGTTCATCTGTCGATTCTTTGAGCGCCTGTGCGTGTACAACCTGCGTGCACCGCGAATCTCCTTGACATATGGCGATATCAGCCCACGTAACTGGAGAACCTCCTCGCTCTCGGGGATGCTCTCCAGCTAAGTTCCGTCCGAGACCGGTAACGCAAAGCAGACTACTTGTGATAAAAGGCGCCATCCACCTGGTGGTCTCTGGCCGACTATCGTCGTGTCTCCTCTGGAAAGCGCGTGGGCCAACCTCGGCGATATGACCTGTACCTACTCTTAGTAAGGACGTGACCGCATGTCCGCGGATCTCAAAAAGCGGCAAGAGGTTCACGCTTCGTTCGTTCGGGGATCTCGGGTTCCATTCGTGGACAGAAGGACCGCCGGCGCGGGTCTATCCTGCCTGGGATCTGGGGGAGGGGTCAAGGTCGGTGAGCGGGACAGATGACGACACGTACTTGGAATCCGGACGGTCGGGGCGTGACGTTCAGTCGCGCACGTCGTCCACCGAAAAGAGAGAGGACCCTCGTGACTGGACCAACGTGACACCTGACACGCTCTAACCGACCGGACGTGAGGACGGACGACCTCTGGGAGTCTTGGGGGGTGGACACGGGGGGGGACCACCTATAAAGACGTGGACAGCGGTGGTCTTCCCCGCCTATCTAAAGTTGTCGTCTTTAGGAGCGCACGTGCGTGTCCCGTGAGTATCCTCCCGGGTCGAAGGGAAGCCGTGGAGCCACGCCCACTTTCGTCGCCGCGGTGACGTCAAAGGAAAGCGCGTGACGTCAAAGAAGAAGAGCGCGCGATGCCGCACAGACAGGCAGGCGTCGCACCGAAAGGAAACTGACAACGCCCCCCCCCCCCCCCCTACTCCCACCGTCTCATTTGCCCCTCAGTGCCAGCAGCGCCGTGGTGATCTTTCTGCATATCGACGATTTGTATTTTCGTCCTCTCGCGGAGATGTGGGCACGGAGCTTTGTCCTTTCGGCTCCGCGTCTCTTCAAACGATAAGCCGGGAAAGGGACGAGAAGATTTGTCTGGGATCCTCTGTGGAGTGTTCCTGCTTGTTCGATTTCTCCGGGGCTTTTTTTTTTTACGTTTGTTCGATTCCTCCAGACATTCAGAAGACGTTGGCGTGGGTATCGGAGGAATCCCCGTTTTTTCGAGCATCTTCGAGTGACGTCACTTTATACAGATCCTCGGCGCCATTATTTACGGCTGCCGTCGCTTTTTTTTACGGTCATTTATTTGCAATGCGAATCTTACGTGGTCACCGGCGGCAGCTGAATGTCTGGGATGTCCCGAGGATCGTCGTGGCACGCGAAATACCCTGAAAACGAAGTTCGAGGCAGCTTCAGAGGGCAAGGCGGGCGTCTGACCTACGTGCCACGCGGACAGTGTGCGACCTCCTCCTCTTCCTCTTCTTCTTCTTCCGTGTGGCGAACGACCCCGGGGTATTTCTGTGGAACGTTCGCTTCGCCGCTCGTCAAGTCGCCGGAACACTCCTCGCGATGCGTAGTTTTTTTTTATGACGAGTGGATGTGACGGAACGGCGATGGCGTGCGTGTTGAAACGGGGAGTTCTTGTGATCACCCCAGGAGTCAACCGATGGTTCCCGGTTTCTAATTGATATTCACGTCTTCACATGTTTCTTTGTGAGTGAACACGAACGGTGAAGAACATTTAGTTTGCCGATGGTCAGGGTGATAGGTAGATGTTTTGTTTGGGGGGTGTAAGGGCCATTTTTATATGTTGAGTAGGGGACAGGAAGGCAGATGTCGCCTAGTGTCAAATGTGCTAAATGTGCCATGTCAAATGATATATATATATATATATATATATATATATATATATATATATATATATATATATATATATATATATATATAATCCAGCTGATGATGATAGTGTTTGAGGTTCGTTCGTGATACGTTTAGTTTACCCGGTTTAGGTGATTTAGGATGGACGTGCCCAGTGGTAAACACCGGACGTCGTAAAAGGTGGTGGTGTGTGGTCCGCCGGCGTGAACGATCCCGTATTCGTGTCCAGCGCACCGTAGCCGCTGGCAATAGTGTATATATTTTTCGTTCTTTTTTTCTTCTCCTACGTGTCGCACGTGCTGCGTAGTAAAATCGTTTTACGATTCCGCTGTTTATAACCTATCTCGCGGGTCACGGAAGCTCTATAAAGATGAAAGAACGCGCAAGCTGCCTCAAAGCCAACTACGCTTCCTGTCTGCCATATTTAGCCCGACTCGTTTTGTGGGTTTTTTTTTTCTTTTTCAATTATTCAGTTGCGCTAGAAATTGACACTCTAGTCTACTTTTTTATCATTTTTTCTTGATTCTGTTTGTGCCATGGTATAGCCTTTTTTATTTATCATTTTGAAAGGATTTTTAGGCAATAGTTTGATACCAATCTTTGTTCTGAGCGTTTCGTTGGTTCAGATTTTTGTATCAGCACGCAAGATGTCGCAAGACCGGAAATAAGTTTTTTTCTTTCTTTTGAAAGTGATGTAGCATTGTGGATAATGTGTTCATTTTGCTGAAAACGAGGTCGCTGGTCGGAATCTTTGCCGTGGCGGTCATTCTTCACGAAACCGCACATCTGCGGCCCGCTGCAGTAACCCGTTGTTAGTTCAAACTGATCGCGTATTCCCGCTTCTTCTTCGTTTTTTGTTGTTGTTGTTTAGAGCGCAGATAGTAGATGCTCTAGTAACCCGTTGTTAGTTCAAACTGATCACGTATTCCCGCTTCTTCTTCGTTTTTTGTTGTTGTTGTTTATAGCGCAGATAGTAGATGCTCTATCCCGCATTGAGCGTCGTCGTCGTAACCGGAGGAGCGAACGAGGACGAAATAGAGTGAACGCGGAGCGCAGCTGAGCGTGAAAGGCTGTGATAGCGAGGACAGCGCGAGGAGGAGGGAATGACTGCAGTCGCGAGACGACTGCACGCACCGCGGCGGCCACCCGCGGCGCCACCGTAGTGCGCGCCGTCGCGCGGTCGCTGATGACGTCATCACTAGGGTGCGCGGCGAGGGCGTCCACCGATACCATGTGTGTGGAAATAAAGCGCTGCATGAACGGAGGCCTGTCGGCGGCGGCTGTTGTGGAAGGCAGCGATCACGCGCTGCCTTCCGCGGTGTCCCGGTTAGCGAGGCAGCCGGACCTCAATATATTACAATATAGAAACACCTATGGAGCTGGGCTTACAATTCGCACCAGGCAGTGTTGTAATCTTCGGAATTTTCTGTTTATTTTTTTTCTATTTAGTAAAGGTATAGGTGTTCTGTGCAGTTCAAATGGTCTGTGAAATACGCAGGGCGCAAGAAAAATAATTATTTTTCTTATACCGTGGTAACGGAGCATTTGTTACGTCGTCATTCTCTCGAGAGAGTTAACAGTGCGTAACTTTTACGTCGAAGTGCCTTTGATAACGAAATTTTAGTTTTCAGTTTAGTCGTACTAAACCGATCATAACGTAACCGCTGCGTCGATTCGGGCAGCAGCAGGACAAAATTAATTGATTGATTTGGGGGATTTAACGTCCCAAAACCACCATATGATTATGAGACACGCCGTAGTGGAGGGCTCCGGAAATTTCGACCACCTGGGGTTCTTTAACGTGCATCCAAATCTGAGCACACGGGCCTACAACATTTCCGCCTCCATCGGAAATGCAGCCGCCGCAGCCGGGATTTGAACCGGCGACCTGCGGGTCGGTAGTCGAGTACCTTAGCCACTTGACCACCGCGGCGGGGCAGCAAGACAAAATTAATTAATTAATTAATTACACGCCTGTGTTCCTCCCGCTTAGTCGACACAAAAAAATATACTTAGAAGCTCGCGAACACAGTTATAAATTGATTGATTGTGGTAGACACACATGCAACGTTTGGAGACTGTCAAGCTTGATATTTTAAGGTCGCGGGTGCGATCCCGGCTGCGGCTGTCGCATTTAGATGAAGGCGAAATGTTTCAGGCCCGTGTACTTTGATTTGGGTGCACGTTAAGGTAACCCCATGCAGCTGGTCGAAATATTCCGAGTCTCCACTACTGCGTCTCTCATCATCGTGTGGTTTTGAAACGTAAAACCCCAGATATTGCAGCCAGACCGATATAGTTACATTAGAAGCGGAAGATGTGGTGCTGGAAACGAGGTCAGACGGAAAAAACGGCGCATCAGATCAAGGCGAGGGCGCGTCGTTCGGGTGGCGTACGTGACAGACTCCGGGATATCCGCTCTGCTCTTCTGTATGCGCGTGTCCTGCAGCGACTATATAGTGGCTGCGTGTGTCTACATGCATGACCTCTAACAGGCAGTCTGCCGCCGTCAGAGTGTGTAATATGCGAGCCATATCTTCGGTATGAAAACCAGCCTGTTTCCGGTTTTCTTTAAGGTTCTCGTGTGTATAGGGTCTTACGTAAGGGTGCGTTTAATTGCCTCTTGTCTTGGACTGGTTCCGTCACCGCTTCGTTACCCTAAAAATTCGAAATGAACGGCTACTACGCTATAGATAGACTTATGAAAATCACTCCACGGATGCGTTTGACGTTTCGCGACATCGTTAATTTGACGTGGTGGTCTACAAAACAGAGAAGTCGTTCAGAAGCTGAAGATGGCGGTGCCATGAATTGAAATTCATTTGTCTATATACGTGTATGAGGGTATGTCACAGTTATCACTGTGCTACTTGTGTAGGGTACGCTCTGTTTGTTTGTAATTGTTTGTTTGTTTGTTTGTTTGTTTGTTTGTTTGTAATTGTTTGTTTGTAATTGTTTGTTTGTTTGTTTGTAATTGTTTGTTTGTTTGTTTGTTTGTTTCTTTGTTCGTTGAATAGAATGCCTTGCCTACTGTTCTAGCCACTCATTTCGTAAAAGTGTATGACCTTACCCACGATGATCACGAGGACGTTTTGACGATGATAACTTTCGATTAAGTGCATCTATAAAGGAAAATGCGGATAATAATATTGAACAGCTGCCTGGTTGTGTCGACTTCTGTTGGCTATATCCGCTGCCAGAACACCAACAGTGTCTTCCATTCGATCTCCATGGTCGTCATTGAATCCAGTCATTGAGTGTGCTAGCAGTTCTTTCGTTCCACTCTACGTGCAACAAGATGCTATCTGCAATAATGCTTCCCCATTTAGCTGCAGCGGAGCGACGCGCAGAAGCGCACGAACGGTTTCGTCATTGTCGAATACTTTATCGCCCTTGTTGTCTCAGGCGAGCAGCCAACCGTAGTCGGAACATTGTAACGATCGAACATCCTCACCGGCTTCGCATGCAGTATTCACAGCAGCCAGGGTCGAAAGCGTCCGTTTGAGTTGATGTATTTACGGTATATAGTGCACTTGTGTATGCGGCTCGCTTCGTTCTTTTCTGTCCTAACCGACTTGCTGTGGTTAACTTGGGGAATTCTGATTCGCGAGTGTTAGTTGGTCAGAATCATTAGCAATAATGAATGTTAACCGATGAAATCATTCAATCACAAGTGATTGATTCGATACTTCACTCGAGCTCTAATCCCGTGTCGTCCATGTTTCTTTTGCGGAGTGCCTTGTTTGGATAATGGGAACATTTCGTCAGCTGCAGGGCCCCGGGTGGACATCACATGCTCGCCTTGTACTGCATTGTACGCCATCCGCCTACCTGAACTTACCTAGACGTTGAGGGATGGTACGCTCTTAGTAACCCGTCTTACGCCCGTGTCAGCACTTTCAACCAAAGCGCCGTGAACGGTGTGCACGTTCATAGTCCCGTGCGCGACTGCAGTGCCTCATGCAGCGACCACGCTGTCAAATTGCGTATACATAGTATGTATTGTTAGCTTGCAAGCGACGTCGTAAACTCTGGTTCTCAATTAAAGCTCTGGCACACCAACATGGCGGCGCCTTTGATGACGTTAAGGCAGCTAGATAGCGTGTTGCATAACGAGCTTCGGTGTGGTAAATATGCCGCTGGAACATTTTAGGTCTATGCGCGTGAATGCACGAACAAACCTCCTGCATGCGATGTACTACCGATCAGGGCTAACGTGACGTCACAATGGTCGCGTCCTGCCATTTTGGAACTCCATTATGGCGGTTTCAGTGACGTCGGTTGAAGTCATTCATGGCTAATATATATTCCGCTGGTCGGAAAACTGGAACAGGGATTTTGGGTGCCGCTGCATGGTCAAGAATTTCCGCACCTTAGTCGGCACTTGGGTATCTACAGGCGCATTGCACGTGCCCGAGATGCCCTCGATATTAGGCGCTCGCCGGCTAATTCAGGAAGTCGATGGCGAACATCCTTTCAAGATATAGCCGCCTCGTCTTTTTATGGGCGAAGCTCTTCCGGACTGAGATGGCTTTTCCCTCCCGCGTGAATATAGGCCGTGTTGCCTCTGATCCAGGCAAGCGGAGAGACACCGTATAAGAGGCCAGTCGACTCGCTTGGTCGTATGCTCTGTGGCAGCGCTTGATGTTGATGTGGCGCTGCTGGAATTCGCGCTCAGTAATTGGAACAGACAGTGCCTCGGAAAACACGAATAGAAAAAAATGATGCGGTCTTGAAAGCATTCGCCCTAGACGGCTTGAAAATGAAGGGCATCTTTTTTCATCTTTTATTTTTGCTCGTTAGTCTATCCCCCCCCCCCCCCTGATATTTACTGCCTCTGGGTTCGGCCCACCAAGCGATGTCTGTGACGTCATTGTTGTTGACGTCGTGTGGCATTGAGGTCATGTGACTTTTCGTGTGCCGATCACCAGCGCACGTTCATTCAGTTGATTAGAACTAACGGACAAGAAAGCCGAAGAAAGTGTAGTGGATGTTATTTCCAGTTACTGATGTGAGAGGGAATTCAGTAAAATGGACAAAAATAGAACTCGCCACTGGTTCATGTTATCTTTTAGTTTGTTACGTCCGTCAGTTCCAATTAATACTGTTGCTTCTGCTGCGAAAAGAAGACGCACTGGCTCTTCATGTATAGCTATAGAGTCTCCTAATTGAAGCACTGTTTAGTTTGATTGGTTTTATACCAAAGCTCCATCATACTACTCCTGAAAGTCCAATTCAACAAATATTTCGCAAGAATATCGCATCGAATTCAATGCGTCATTTCCATACGAGCCAAATCCAAAATTTATCATCATCAGCAGCATGCAGCAGCCTGTCTGCGCCCACCACATGCAGGTTGAAGGCCTCTGCCATCATCCCTCAATCAACCCAGTCTTGCGCTTTTTGTTGCCACGTTACACCTGAAAACTTTTTTAATCTCATCGGCCCACCTAACTTTCTGGCCCCCCTTCGTGCGTTTGCCTTCTCTGGGAATCCAATGACTTATCCTTAAGGACCAGCGGTTATCCTGCCTACGCGCTACATGCCCGCGGCCCATGTCCGTTTCTTCTTCTTGATTTCAACTATAATATCCTTAGCCCTGGTTTGTACCCTGAGTCACTCACCTCTCTTCCTGTCTAAGGTTACTCCTATCGTGTTCTTTTCCATCGCTCGCTGCGTCGTTCTCAATTTACGCTGAACCCTCTTTGTATAAGCCTCCAGGTTTCTGCACCGTATACGTAAGTACCGGCAAGATGCAGTTGTTATATACCTTCCTCTTGACGACTAGTGGTAGATTACCATTCTTGATTTAAAAATGCTTGCCGAGTGTTTTCCACTCCATCTTTATTCTTCTAGTTACTTCATTCTTATGGTTCGGCTCCGCAGTTACTGTTTGTTCTAAATATACATGTTCCTTTACCACTTCCAACGACTCTCCACTTGTCACAAAGCACTGTTTTCTGGCGAAATTGTTGCACATTACTTCACTTTTATGCACATTAATTTCCAGGCCTACTTTTCCTGACTTGCGTGTACAGTTCTGTAATCATGAGCTGTAATACGTCCCCTGACCTACTCGTCAAGGCAATGTCATCCGCGAATCGTTGGTTACTAAGATACTCTTTATTAACTCTTATCCCTAACTCTTCCAAATGAAGGGCTCTGAAAACCTCCAGTAAACACAGGTGGTGAATAGCATTGGAGATACCGTGTCTCCCTGCCGTACACCCTTCCTTATTGGGATTCTGTCGCTTTCTTTGTGGAGGATTATGGTGGCTATGGATCCGTTGTAGATTTTTTTCAATATATTTATTATGTAGGGTTCGTCAATCCGTAGTGCCTGCATCACTACTGATGTCTCGACTGAGTCAAACGGCGTCTTGTAATCTATGAAGGCTATGTGCAGGGGGTTGGTTGTATTCAGCGCATTTTTCTGTTACCTGATTGATAGTATGAATGTCGTCTATTGTGGAGTGTAGCCTGCACGAAATCCTAGCTCCATGGTCGTTTCCTTGATTGAACTCGAACATCGCTTTAATTATATTATCTATTATTTTTGTGAATAGTTTGTAGAGAACGGTCAGTAAGCTGATGGGCCTGTAATTTTTTCAAGTGCTTGACGTCTCTTTTCTTTATGGATCAAGACGATGTTGGCGTTTTTCCAAGATTCTGGAATTCATTTATACTAATCTACGCCATTGGCCTTCCTTTTTATTTGGTATTATTTGCAAAATTATAATGCTAATAATGCTGGAATCCACTGTATATTTTTAATTACTCGTGACCGTAAATTTCTCCTGTAGCGGACATGTAAAACACATTGTGTAATAGGTTTGACAGCGTTGCGTTTACTTTTCGAAACAAATTTTCACTGTTTTCACCAAAAAAAAATTCTGTTTATGTGGATTTGACTCATTTCGAAAGAAAGAGAGAAAAAAAGAAAGCTCTTCACATATATAGATGAAGGCAGGCGCTCTCAAGTAGCGTGCATCCATCTATAGCGTCGTTATTATAGGGGAGTGCGTTGTATACGCATACGGCTTCTCCGTGGCTACTGGTCGTTGTCGTTATACGTTCTCGCTTCTATTACTACAAGTGGACCTTCGATATATACTAGTCCGAGCACATTACGGACGTGCGCCCTCCCGCGCATGCTATAATGCCGGCCTCCGTGCGCGGGCAAACGAACGACTTCGAGTGGAGAACCGTGTGTACCTGCGGGCAACAGCGACGGCGCTTGTGTTTTTCTTCCTCCGTCGTTTGGCGCTTATCGTATACATGGGCGCTTGCTTCCACCGCCGGCTCCTTTCCTCGTTCGCATAGTTTGCGCGGGGCCAGCTGTCGTCGGGTACACTGTGCGCTGGGCGAATGCCTGTGTCCGTTCGTGTGTGTGTGTGTGTGTGTGTGTGTGTGTGTGTGTGTGTGTGTGTGTGTGTGTGTGTGTGTGTGTGTGTGTGTGTGTGTGTGTGTGTGTGTGTGTGTGCTTTTTCCGCCCCCTATATGTAAAAATAACTAAAAGGAAAAAGGGGGGTAGCCCGTACCACCAGGAGGTATAACAGGCTCAAGCCAATCTAACATAAATGAAGAGGGGAAAGTTCCCAAATTTTTATTTTTATTTGAAAAAGCCAATTAGTTAAAAAAATAACATGGGTAAAACCTAGTGAGTGCAGCATGAAACTGTAATAAATAAACTAGTTAGCTTCTCAGGAATGAGCAGGTCGATATGCAGCAGCAGTGTGTGTGTGTGTGTGTGTGTGTGTGTGTGTGTGTGTGTGTGTGTGTGTGTGTGTGTGTGTGTGTGTGTGTGTGTGTGTGTGTGTGTGTGTGTGTGTGCGTTTTTTCCACGTGTATTATTGCCAGGACGCCACGTTCAGTTTTCCAAGTTGCGAAGAACCACGCCATCTTCTTGGTTGTCGTCATCGTTCGTATACTATCTAATAATAGACCCTTTTCGTAATTCGCAAGTGCGCTTCTCTGCGCTGCATATTCGTCCGAGTAATGGCGGCCCCCGTCGGTCTTCCAGTGGAGACGCGATTCCCGTTGAACGTGGTACTTGTCTACTGTGCGTGTTTATATCGAGAGAGCCGACTCAATACACTTTCTACGTCATTGCATAAGCAAACCGCGCTTGGTCATGCTATTTGCAGTAAGTGACGAGCCGGCAGTAGTTGTCAAAGTGCACATCAGGAAAGCAAATTTTACAATTTTGACAAGAGAGTATTTTGCCGGGGCATTGCGCCCCAAAAACCGCGATATGATTATGAGATACGCCGTATAGTGGAGGACTCCGGAAATTTTGTACTTCTATAGTGTTCCTTAACGCGCACTTAACTCTAAGCACAAAAAGCGTTCGGGCATTTGGCATTTAGCTAAAAGCGCGGGGAATTTAGCACATGCGCTCATCGCGCCCGGGACTCGACCCCGCGACCTTCGCTTTGGCCGTGGAGCACCGCAACAACTGGACCACCGTGGTGTGTATAGGAGTAAGAGCATGGCACGCGAAATCAGTTCGTCTCCCACTTGCGGCCAGTAGTTCTTTGCTATAGCGTTAACTTTCAATCATTTGTTCGTCTCATATCAGATGACATATGTGATTTTGTTTTTTGTTTTCCTCCCCGCGTCTTCCTTACTCTATTCGTTTTTAACGTTGTCTCGCGGCTTCAAAATACTTGTGACTCAACGCGAAATCAAGCGCGTCCGACGTCTCCACCCTCCGTAGTGGCCCAGTGGTTATGCTGCTCGAGTGCTGACCCAAAGGTCGCGTGATCGAATCCCGAATGCGGCATACCCAGTGAGACAGAACGACATGACAATCACTGTGGGCTTAGATTATAAGGTGGACGTTACAGAACACCGCGTGGATAAAACATTTTTCAGCCCTCCGCTGCGACTTCTTTGCAAATCTTTAGCAATCGTACAAATTTATATACATATTTATGTAACATTACTCATACAAGGGGAAACCAAAGCGAAAGAGAGAGACAGTTTGTGTGCGTGGTACCTGCAAGTATCACGCACGCAAACAAGAAAAGTCGTATGGCGCCTCGAACGAGTCGAGTTACGCGAGAAAGTCGCGGCCACACCAATGTGTTCAGCTGCGTGTAGGCTGAAGATTAATTGCGGCCACAGATGGGCTCGTCGCGCTGCGCCCATTAACGCGGCGCTCGTTCTAGAGGTCGCGAGGGTGGCGCCGCCTATGCCTTGCCGTTTCGAAACTGGGGTATTGCTCTCGCCGGAGGCTTATGTTGCCTGGTCTTTGCTTCGCGGCGTGAGTGCCAACCAAGTCCTCTCGCGTGATTCAGCTGTCACATGTTCGCGTGCCACTCCGTTTTTGTACGCGCGTATAGGAAGTGAAGAGGCTTTTTTTTTTTTTCAAAAGACAGGTGCTTTAAGAAGAGAAGCTGCGCTTATTGTCGGATAGATCAGTGACCCTAGATGGCGCTGTAGGTACGTCTATGGACAGATCATTCCTATTGGTCAAAGGGTTTGCGTCGGTGTCTTTGTTTGCTCTGCGCAACTGTTGTCTTTCGCGAGGTGAGTGAAGCTATAGCGCTCGCCACAAAAAAGGGCACTTTAATGTCACGGACGTTTTTTTTTTTTTTTTATGTCGTGCCACATTGAAACATTCATAACCGCCATGGCGAGTTACTCGAGAGTGTGCACGAACTGCTTTATTAATTAAGGAGGAGGAGAGAGGGAAGTAATTCTGGATCGCTCACATCTAAGGAGGTTTAAATAAAATTTGCAATTTTCTTTAAACCTCCTTGGTCACATCAATCAGTAGGGGTGTGACTGCGTTGGAAACACCTGTGCGCCTGGCGTATTTGTATGTCTGGGTCTTATTCAGTAACTTGAAGTCTCTTTTTTATGAAACCGTCTTAATTTACTTTGCACCCCATCGTTGTCCTAGCAGCAGTAACAGTAGGGAAGTAGTAGTAGTAGTAGTAGTAGTAGTAGTAGTAGTAGTAGTAGTAGTAGTAGTAGTAGTAGTGGTGGTGGTGGTGGTGGTGGTGGTGGTGGTGGTGGTGGCAGTATATTGTATATGTACTAGTAGTGGGCGTCACGCAAGTCAAGTGACCAGAGGGGACAGGGAATAAAGAAATAAACAAAGTTTAATGACGTCGATCAAATCACGCTGCAGCTGATGGTGATAAATGGCGATAATGATGGTTATGCTGAAAATGACACTAAGCTTACTCTCCTCTCTCAAGTGTATTCGCGAACTTCCGGCTTTGCGGCACGAGGGCTGTGACGGTGTGAAACTGGAAGAAGTGTTCTGCGATGGAGTGGAGGCGCACAGATATGGACTTTAACACAGGGAAAATACAAACAGCGCGAAAAACGAGCGACCAGACGAAGAAGTACACATACAGATCTGTATGTCTATACTTCGTCCGGTCTCGCGTTTTTTGCGCTGTTTGTTTTTTCACTATGCCGTACCAGCATGCCCAAGCAACCACTTTAGCTAGGCTATAACAAATGTTTTAACACACCACTTTAACACACTTTAACGAATCATGTCGAACCTCGCATTCGTCCTTTGCTCGTTACTTCGATGTATGATATGTCATGCGCCAACTCAAGTAGATGTGTTATGAACTTATGAGACGAATATGTTTAATCTGCGTTACTTCTTTCACAATTGGGGCTGTTGCCCTAACCAATACGATCAATGTTAAGGGCTGATTGTGTGCAGCGCTGTGTGCCGCGACTCATTCGGCGTTTCGGTCGAGAACTGGTCCCTCCAGCGTCCACAAACACATGGAGAGACATGACACAATCTCTGCTGTACGCGTGCGTCAGCGTCGGACGTACAGACAAAGCGCGCTTGACCTCGTACGCGTTGTTTTCGCAAAACTCGCTTCCTGATTCTCCAGCCGTCCCAATTGCCTGTATGACGAACGAAACGAGTCCGCTGCACCAAAATAGTTCTCGGGACAAAAAGATTAATGGGTTTTGACACAACCGTTGACGCACTTTATAGCGCGCACGCACGTCTGAACACACGAAGGCGAACAGCTATATACACAGCAGTGCGGGAACAGTCGATCGATGTCTGAAGTTTACCGCGCGTAAGTGCAAAACATGCATGAACAGCAAGTGGTGGTGGTGGTAAAAAACATTTATTTCAGAAAAAGTCTACTAGAGAGTGCCGACGTGGCCCATCGGCGTGCTAGAGTGGCAAGACCCTATTCCGGGACGCCAGTGGAGCTGGAAGCTGCCCGTGCTCGCTCCACCAAGGAGCGTTGTGCAGCCAAGGTAGAGCAGCCGAGCAGGTGCTCCTCCCAAACAGCAAGAATGTCGCAATAAAAGCTGCGTATAAGCGGCTTGGCTGGTCCCACCTATACCCGTAGAATAACAATGACGTTACATGTACTCATCTGTATTTTTTCCCCTTTACGGTGTGCAGTTATGTATCATGCAAATGTATAGCACATGTGTTTTTATTTACTCTTTCTATTTTTGTATTTTCAGTTATGTTGATGCAAATTGCGTACTAATGTATTCCCACACCTTATGTAATACCCTTACCAAAGGGTCTTTAAGGTATTATTGTGAAGTGAAGAGATTACGTGAATTCCCAATAATCCCACTGTAAGGGTCTTTAAGGTATTATTGTGAAGTGAAGAGATTACGTGAATTCCCAATAATCCCACTGTTTAAAGTAAAGTACGTGAATTCCCAATAATCCCACTGTTTAAAGTAAAAATACTCAGAGCAGACTGACAATAACCAGCAAGAAGCACGTTTTCACCAAACACGAAAATTGGGTAAACGTTCGTAAGAACAGATGAACGAATGCGTTTTAGGAAATATAACGTGCGTTCATCGCATAGTTTATATTTATTTAGTGTTGAGGGAAGATAGTATATAGTGTTTAAGGCAGTAGTTCGTGGTCGCGGGCCTGCCCAGTGAGTGTTCGCCGTGTCGGTTTATGTGCCGTGATTGGTCGGTTAACAAGTTCGCCATGTTGTCGATGTGGGTAGATATCAAATATCATCTCACGTTTGAAAGAACGGGTAAGGCGATACTCGTAGACGGTCTGTTCCGACAGTAACATAAATTACATTATTGTTTATTATGCGAAGTATATGTCTTGCTCGGTAGGGAGTCTATGTCCCGCGACGTCTGCATCCGCACTCTCACTACGCATGCGCAACTCTCCTCCCTTTCCTCTCTCTGCGTGCGCGTCCGCTCTTCCTCGTTTTGTCTCTTCTACACTGCCACCTTTCGCCTCGCAGCGCTGACGCAGGGAGCATCTGCTAACCCTCGCTCACTACCCCCTCTCTCCTCTAGCAGTCTTCCCCGCAGAGCTTACACTGCCATCGCGCATGCGCGTCGCCCTTCTTTCTTCTCCCCGGTGCTCCCGCTCGGTCGCCTGGCCGACGCAGGCAGCGTCTGCTAGCAAATTTCTTGATTGAAAAAAACTCCCAAGCATTTCCCCGAGGGTGAACATGGTTAAGTGCGAATACACGGGGTGATGCTATGAGGGGTATTTATTAATTCGCACTATTATATTTATTAATCACACTATGGTGTTTTTATGGTGTAATGGTTCCTGGGAATCGCAATTTGATCACGCGGGGGAGTTTACGTTAACTCACTGGCGAATGCCAACGGATTTTAACTTTACTCCCCCTCACGACCCGCTCTCGACGGGAGACTGAGAGAGAAGACGGGCGCGCGAGAGAGAGGGGTGCGCGCGCAGCTGCAGCGAGCGAGGAGAGCGGAGGAGCGAGCGAAGGGGGAGGGGGACTATCAGCGTCGCGTCCGTGGCTTATTCGGTAGAGCGTCGCGCTGCGGCCCGCCAAGTCCTCTTTCTTTTAAAGATAGAGAGAAGACTGCGGACGCCGCCGACGGCGGTGGATTGTTTGGGGTCGCTTATAAAGTGTATTCACACTTAACAAAAAAAAAACAGACTGCTCACACTGCACAACTGTTCACTGGCCACCCCGTGTGTATAGGCGCTCAATTTTTGGCCCCCAAGGTAGGGCCGATGGGAGAACTGCCGCTTTTGTGACTGAACAACTGGCGTAATTAGGCAGGGGGCAGCGGTGGCACATCAGTCACGTGCCCCCCCCCCCCCCCTTCCGGAATTGCATTTCGCCATGGCATGCAGGTTAAAAAAACGACCATTTCGAAAAGAGTTGCTGCCCATCTCCCCCTCTTCGAAAAAACATTTCTGCTTAGCAACTCTGCTTCGCAAACGGCTGTCTTGTTTTGATCACCCCGCTCCGTATTATAGTGGGGCATTCTTGCAAGCTCTTCTTATCGCGTCTTCTGGACGCGCACGTCTCATGCTGCGACGGAAGCCGCAATATAACGATTGCCATATAAAAGAGCGCGAAGCGATCTCCGAAAGTAGGCCAGCTTAGGTCGTTTCACTGTTGCCTTCCCCTCCCCTCCCTTATTTTTTTTTTCTTTCCTTCCCTCTCGACTATCTCATCGTCCAACTAAAGTTACAAAACGCTGTATAGAGGAGAGAGGCGCATACACGCGCACAGCAGCCAGAATCTCTGTCGAGGTCGAGGGTTCGCTTTCGCGTGTGACGCAGTCCACATGTATGTGTGCCGCCATCTGCGCATTCACTTTGTCTTTCTGTTAGTATTTTTTTTCCTCTCTCTGGTAACTCGCGCTAACTCACTGAGCAGCCCTAAAGCGCATCGAAGGCCGTCTATTTGGGGCTCGGCCGTGCCGTATGTCAAAGCCGCAGTGGGGTACGACGAGGCCATGCCGAGCGTCTCACGTTCGACCACCATTTGACGTCATTCGGCGCTGATGTGTGTGCAGTAATGTAAACGATGAGTGAGGGAGGGGTACGACGTAAAGGAAAAACTAACGGCGGCGTTTGAACTCGTCTGCTGTTTGGGTGACTCGAGTTGACTGTGTATGCGCTACAGCGTCGCAGGGGTGTTACGTAATCGTCCGTGGATGTAACAGGCGCGCTCGATATGGCTTGCAACCCGGCAGGCAGCACGTAATCTCGGCAGTTCGAAAGTTGCGCGCGGCTTCAACTTCTTTTAATTTTTTATTTGAACAATAATAAATGTCATATTTCTTTTGCTTATTTGGGATCGTACCGAAGTGAGAGAAACGTGATTAGTAATGGAAATGTGGGCAAGTGGAAGCCGTGCGCAATCTTTGAACTCGTGAGTGTAGTGAACTATACTTGTGAGGCCACGCTCTTTCCTGTTGAGCGCTACTGTACCTAGATAGCTATGACGTTTTTTTTGTTTTTTTTTTTTAGGGGCCAAGCTTCCGAAGTCGTGGGTCTGTTCCATGCATGTCTTTTGTGACCGGTTCGTAGCCACCTAGTTGTATGACTCGCTCAGCAGGTGGCACTAGTGTGAGTGACAGACAAACAGATGGACGGATGGACCTACAGACAGACAGACAGACAGACAGACAGACAGACGGACGGACGGACGGACGGACGGACGGACGGATAGATGAGGTGGTGAGACAGATGAGATTGTGAATCGAAAGGAATCGTCTATCTATCTATCTATCTATCTATCTATCTATCTATCTATCTATCTATCTATCTATCTATCTATCTATCTATCTATCTATCTATCTATGTGTGTATGCTTTTGTATGCGTGTGTGTGTGTGTGTGTGTACGCCTACGAGTTCCCACTTTCTCCTACAGGTTTTAGTCAGCCCTGGCTGGGTATTTGCTTTCTTCCTTTCTTTGGTTCGTTCATTTGCTCGTTCGTCTGACGCAAGAAAGTTGTGTATTACGGAGCTATAGACCGAACGCGCCTAGAAGCCGGCCAGTCCGAACTGATCGAGGCGTGTCGCAATGCCTTGTAATGTTTTTTCACACTTTCTTTCATTCATTTATATTATTTTGCGTCAAGGTGACCCCGTTTCGCGGATCATTTGCATTACTCGAGCTGCAGCGCATCGGTGTTGTTTCTCTTTTCGAGAAAACGCGCGAGTCCTCAGGCTGTCCCAAGTGTGGGAAAGAAAAGTGGCCAGGTCTCTCTCTAGTCGCCGGAGGAACGACGGCACTTAATGCAAATCGCGTTGTTCGGCCATTACTTATATGGCACGTCGCACAGTTCTCCCATGCACGACTCTCCTTCGTCTTTTCTCATTACGTTTCCTCTTCTTCTTCGGCGAGTTCTAAAGTTTGCTAGTATTGGTACAAGTTAGGCATCGATTTGTGTGCGTCGGTCCATGCAGAGCTCCATGCAGAGTCGTGCTCCATGCAGAGTCGTGCTCCATGCAGAGTCGCAGGAAATTTCCCGCGGTTTTTTACGCCCGATCGCCTTCGTCGTCTGTCTATTTCTATGTCCATCGCAGGACGAAGGCGTTTCCGAGTGTACTCCAGCTTAACAGCGTGCCCGTGCGAGCTGGTTCCATTCTATGCCTGCGAATCCCTTAATTTCACTGTTAGAGCCGATGACGATAAAAAATATAAGAAGAAAGCTCGCGAGATCTCTATCTAAGTGGAAAATAGGCACACGCGAAATTAGGCCTCTGCGTACCTGAAAGCAGTTAGGAGGAGGCAGCTTCGAGGGAGATCGCGTAATGCTAACTGTTCCCTCCCAATTGCTTCCTCCTAACTGTTCCCTCTCAACTGCACCATTCTTACTACTACTCCCTCCTAACTGTTCCAGCCTTACTGTTCCCTTCTACTGTTCTCTCGCAACTGTTCTCTCTCAACTGTTCCCTCTCAACTGTTCTCTCATAACTGTTCCCACTCGACTGTAGCGTCCCAACTGTTCCCTCTCAACCATTCCCTCCCAACTGCTCCCTCCTACCTGTCCGCTCCAAACTTTTTCTTTCTAACTGTTCCAGCCTTACTGTTCTATCCTACTGTCTCCTCACAACTGTTCCCACCTAACTGTTTCCTCTCAACCATTCTCTCTCAACTGTTCCCTCCCAGCTACTCTCCCCTAATTTTTCGCTCCCAACGTTTCCAACCTAATCGGTCCATCCCAACTGTTCCAGCGTTGCTGATCCCCCTAAGTGTTCCCTCTAAACTTTTTCCTCTTAACTGTTCCCTCCCTAACAATCAGTGCCCTCCTAGCTCCCTAGCGCGTGCCTGTTTTTTTTTTTTTTATTCTCTGAATAAAGTGCGTGTTTGTGTGCGTGCGACATTCTGTCAAAGTGAACGCGGAGGCGCCCTTTGCCCGGCAGTGGTCGTATAGTCAGGCTGATGATGACATCTGTTCGTCAGCGTCCCTAGCGGCCATGCCGATACACGTTTGCGAGCACGAGCCAGTGGTGGCCTGTTCTGCTAACTTCTGGCGCCAACACTTGCAGTTACGGGCACATGTGTCTTTCTAATACTCTCACACCCTTATATATAGGCTATTTTACGGAGGGGCTTCAGCGCCACCATGTTGGGCTGTTGTTAACCTTTGTGTTTTGCAACTTTAACAACTCACCTAACAGTGTTACGGTGGACGGACACCCGTAAAAATTGTTGGGTTGGTGAATACCACGTTCTATGGCCTTAATCATACACACGCCGTGATATAAAAAACAAACACAAAAACATCGACCTGGCAGCCCAAGATGGCAGCGCCCACATGTCATAGGTAAAAAAAAATGGCCCGAATCTACATGTTACACTGTAAATGTCGTCGAAAGTCTTGCGTTTGGAGAGAGTGAACACAACGTTTATTTGATGTTCAGCGCGAGAAAATCGGTGAATGGTATTCTGAAGGCGCTGCGTTAGAGCGCCTGGAGCGTGTAGCGGAGGCGAACAAGCGCATCTAGGCACGTTAGCCACGAGCGCCGTCTGGCAGTTATCTTCGACAACGAAGACGTGTGCGACCGCGGAAAAAGATGCGCACCATTCAGCCACTGTTTAAGCATCACGGAGGTGATGTATAAGGTGTAGAATGCAAAGCGACGGGCAGGTGCCACCACCGTGTCGTCGTAGCAAAGCGTTGGAAACTCCTTCTTGAGCATCGCGTTGCACTGTCAGCGCAGCGCGATAAACGCTACAGTCCCTAAGAGTTACTTGTGCGTGCCTCTTCTAGTATAAAGGCAGACGACATACAAAACAAAGACGTGTTTTTACGGCGCCTCAGTTATGCGCAATATTCGCTTTTTTAATTGACAATCGCACAACTATGAACGCTAAACCTTGAACAATATTGGTGGGCGCAACGGATGGGGTCGGCCGTTTGGTGCCGTTTGAGGTATCGTAAGGGCGGACAAACAGACAATTGTAGAGGCAGACAGGCAAAAATTTTTCCGTCGAAGGTCTCCAAGAAAGACTGTCGTCTTTAATAGTCTATGCATTCGGACGCATTCGCGAGGACCGCGTTGAACGTTCCGCGTTCGTCTCGCGCACATTCGGATGGAGGAAGTTGCGCAACACCCACTACAATGAGCAAGCAAGTTTGCGTACTTGAAGGTGTGTTTTTTTTTTTCCTCTCTTTATTTCTTTTCAGCGCGTGATTTACGGGCGTGACGCACGCGGAACTAAACTTGCGAGGTAGACGCGTCGCGAGTGAGAGGTGAAGGGCGGCGCGTGCTCCCCATCTACGTCTATGATATGGAGGCGTTGCCACTGCCCCCGTATTCAGAAACGCTGCTTGACTTGACCTTGACTTGCCACCGACTTCGATGCAGCACAAACGCGTTTCGAACGCTCTGACCTTCCACGATACAAATCACTACCGCCTACAGCGCACTATATACCCCCCCCCCCCTTACTTACATCATGGAGCTTCGCGCTACCATGAAATACTATGGCGCCAGTTACAGACGCGCACGTTTCCTACCCCATCTTTTCGCCATCTTATACACCCTGCGATATACCGCTCCCCTTTGTGCATTTTCTGTCAACAAAGAGCTAACCTAGACCATATCATGTGGGGGTGTACTCGAAACCCACCACCTAATTCTCTACACATTAACAGTAAGGAGCAGTGGGAGGCTGCTATGTGAAGCTCGGCGCCCGAGTTCCAGGACCAGATCTTGGATTGGGCCGAGAGGGTAGCGGAGACCTACGCTGGGTAGGCTCCTCTGACACTCTGCCACCGCATTCTTCCCTCTTGGGATGAATAAAGATTTTCTCCTCCTCCTCCTCTGTCTTTAGACCATGCCCAAGGCACCACAAACGCACAGGCGCGTTGCGAACGCGCTGCATTGAAGGCGGTTTCAAGTCAAGTCAAGTAGCGTTTCTGAATACGGGGGGTTAGATGGCTCACCAAACGTGAAAAGCGACTGTCGGTGGCGGCAGTGTTGGCGTTCACGTGAGAAATGCAAAAAAAAGTTATAATAATAATCGTTTGGCGACGTCACGCTATCGCGCCGTCCTGACGTCGCATATGTCGTCGAATTTTGTGACGTCCGACTCGGCACTACTGTGGCGTCACATGATGGCACGATTGCATAGCATCGTCACCTACTAAACGGTAGGCCGATCACTGCCTCTGATCCAACCAGTGTATGGAGACACGTTATGTTCAGAAAACATAATAGAGGGAAGGGGGGAGTCAATACGATGAACCGTATGCAGAAAAAGAGGGGGGAAAGATGAGGAGGAAGAGACACTCTTTCTCACACAAATTCGAAAGGTCTTCTTTGCTGTATAAGTTGATTGATTGATCATCATCATCATCATCATCATCATCATCAGCCTGACTACGTCCACTGTCATTGATTGATATGTGAGGTTTAATGTCCCAAAACCACCATATGATTATGAGAGACGCCGTAGTGGAAGGCTCCGGAAATTTCGACCACGTGGTGTTCTTTAACGTGCACTCAAATCTGAGCACACGGGCTTGACACATTTTCGCCCCCATCGGAAATGCAGCCGCCGCAGCCGGGATTCGATCCCTCGTGCCGTATAAGTTTATGTACCATGACCGTTTTACCGATTTGCTCCTCCAATTTTCTCACCATGTGTATTATTATACAGTAGCAAGTTGTACATACAGTTTGACAAAAAAAATAGAATAGTTTCTAAAGACACTGCATATACCTATCCGACTCCTGCGCGTTTGCCCAACAAAGGGCCGAGGCCCACAGCTGAAGTGCGCTTTTACCACAGCTGTGGGGACAGCGTCTCTCGTTTCCCGTGGCACAAGCGTCGGCGCTGTGGCCAAGAAGCCACAGGGTGTCTCGTGTCGCGCGACACGCTGTATATATGCATGTGACGCGCTTCGGGTTACCGCTACGTGCGTCACTGGCTACGCAGGAGTGGTGTGACACATAGAGGCAGAGCTGATAGGCCGGCCACGATACCACCCATAACCCCTCCCCCTGTCCAAGCAGTCGCATGCTACACCTCCGCACGCACAGTTATCTATAGGCATATCTTTACTCTTACCCCCCCCCTCTCTCCCCTGCTTCTTTTGAAAGTCGCCACACGTATTATACCGTCTCTATAGCATCTCAACGCCATGTTTCGTGGTTTTGTTCATTCCATCATTTTTTTTTACCATTGCCCTAACGCGCTTCCTACATCAGTGAGTATGAAAGCCACTATATATATATATATATATCATTTCGCCTCCATCGAAGTGCGACTGCCGTGTCAGAAATCGCACCCGCAACCTTCGGGTCAGCGGCCCAGCACCTCCACCATGTGTTGGGGCAGTCCATATATAGGAAAACGTTTGAAAATGGTGTTTAAATGGGCATCTTGCCATTATACGGCATTATACACGTACAATGTCAATCTTTACGAAAGGGAACACGGCGACGTGTGGCCTGCGCGCTCCGGCGGCTGCTGGCAGCGCAAGCGGGAGCCAGAGTGACCAGACTCTTTTGTCGCGTCATCTCGCGGCTAGCAAAAGAACCATTCGTTGCTGATATGGAACAAGCCGCAAGATTGTGATTGTGACCCCCTCTACCTTCAAGGCGGTTACGGGAGAGCCGGTAATCGCCTTGGAAGGGGAGGGGTTGCAATCTTGCCGTTTCATATCAGCAACGGTTGTGTTGCTCGCCGCCAGATGGCGCGAAAAGACACTGTGGTTGCTCTGGCTCCCGCTTGAACGCGCTGCCAGCAGCCGCCGGAGCGCGCAGGCCACGCGCTCCCGTGTTCCCTTTCGTAAAAATTGACACTGTGCACAGTTGCTCCAAACAATGCAGAAACAGGACACAGACGACACCACACAGCACGGGTGAGGCACATGTGAGACCACACAACGCATGCAGCATATATATATGTTTCTACACGGGCATGTCGGATGATACAAGGTATAGGCGAGATTGCAAGCGAGAACTGGGCGCGTATTGCCCGTTTACCCTTGAAAGTGATTGAGCCTCACATGCAACACTTTTGCCGCGCACGCAGCTTCACGACGCCTGAAAATATTCGACCGCCACCCTTCGATGGGACGACGGTGTCGCATCCGCACACGATTCCACACAGCCGGACTCCCGTCACGCTGTGTTCCTTGTTTCTTTCTGTTTCGTGCTTTCTTTTTTTTTTAACTTTTGTTGAAGCGCCTTACGTAATCTTTTTTTGTACGCAAGTGCGGGCGACATTTGCTTCTCGGGCGCTTTCGAAACAACCACGCGCCCGTCGCGTTCGATCTGTAAACAAGTCACGTGGTCGAAGCCGTGAGCTCAGTGATGGCCTTGCCGATTGCGATAAACGCGTCTCTGCGCGCAGTTTAAATTCGCATCTCTGCACCCACGTGTTTCGTGAAATTGCGCGAATGTTTGTGCCTTATAATACGACGTGGCGGCAGAGGATCTTTGTATCAGTTTCTTTTTCTTTTATTTTTGGTGCACAACGTTTAGTGATATCGTATCTGTCACCGTTTAAGCAGAGTCGCGAATAAACAAGCACGTATATATAAACCCTCGTGGGCCACTCAGTCATCCGAACGTCCACTCGCTGTAGATGATATCTCTACCCTTTCTGTTATTACATCACGTGGAGGTCATTAGCATACACAATCGATTCTGTATAAACGTTAATGAAACCTGCTTATACTCCGCTTCATACACGTCCGCCGCGAAGGTTTAGCGGTTAGGGAGTGCTCGACTGCTAGTTGAACCGAAGGTCGTGAATTTGATCCCTCCCGTGGCGATCACATTTTGATTGATTGATTGATTGATTGATTGATTGATTGATTGATTGATTGATTGATTGATATGCGGGCTTTAACTTCCCAAAACCACTGGTCACATTTCGATGGACACGAAATAGTAGAACATGTTGTTAACTGTCATCACTACATGCTTTTGCGGTCGGCCACACTTCGTTCCTCATTTATACTGTGTGATGTCAGTGCACAACAAAGAATACCAGATGGTCGAAAATAATAATCATATATTGTTTTTCGAATGTTCATCATCGTCATCATCGTCATCATCATCATCAGCATCATCAGCCTGACTACGTCCACTGCAGGACAAAGGCCTCTCCCATGTTCGGCCAGTTAACTCGGTCCTGTGCTTGCTGCTGCCAATTTGCAAACTTCTCAATCTCATCTGCCCACTGTTAAGTTTGGCCCGGGAATTCGTCTGGGCAGACGCCATTGTGTGTAAGCCGGTCTACTAGGGAGGCTCTCAATCCCTTCGGCGCACAGTCTGCCTGACGTTGTCGAAGATTTTAGCAATTACCCAGACAATGCGGCAAGCAAAGGCGAGTTCCCGACTTTCAAATGCGGACCCTCTCGTCGTGCCTTCAAGCAGCAGCGGTGCCTGATGACCTCGGTGATTCATCTGGTGACGGGGAAGCTGTTGTGACCGGCGCCAGAGCTGACAGGAGAGCGGCGCTCCTTTTTAATCCCCAATCAAGTAGACGACCGGCCGGCTGCCTATGCCCGCCAGGCATTGTCCCTGCTAGCCAGAGGATGAGACGTCGTGTCGCCACGACGCCGTTAACCGTTCCAGAGAGGACAACAAAGACAGCATCTTCTTTGGAAGAGACCGTGGCGGCCGCCGCAAATCGCCCCGCTAATTAAGCGAACAAATCGGTGGACTCTTTGATGTATGCTGTCAGGATCGTGGGACCTCTCGACTAGCGGCACACACACGATGAAGAAGAGCCCCACTGGCGCCACCTTGCAGTGCAGTGATCACGACTCAATATTGGACGTTCACGTGGACCGTGCATGCTCGTCCCCCTCACCTGTTGTGTGTGTGTGATTGGTGTTCCACTCGGAGAGGAGGAGCCCGACAGGACTTAAAACGACGCCGCAGAGTGCTGGACGTCGCTCTGAACCATGTAACGGTTCAACCACCACGATCGTGGTTTGTGAATCCCCTAACCTTTCTTTGCTGTAAATATGTGCAAATAGTGCCATAAACCTGTTTCTTTTTCGTATCCTCTTCTTGTCAGCGTTCGTTTCTTCCACCCGGTTACACCACGCTACCACAAGAGACCGGGTAGACCCCCATTCGCAACAACTGGTGGCAGCGGTGGGATGCCATCATCGCCTACTTCCTCCTTCAACCTTAACACCACCTAACTTTCTGTCTTCCCCTAACCCGCTTGCCTTCTCTGGGAATCCAGTTAGTTACCCTTAACGACCAGCGGTTATCCTGTCTACGCGCCGCTACATGCCCGGCCCATGTCCATTTCTTCTTCTTGATTTCAACTATCATATCCTTAATCCCTGTTTGTTCCCTAATCCACTCTGCTCTCTGCTTGTCTCTTAAGGTTATACCTACCATTTTTTTTCATTGCTCTTAACCCCATTGTTAAACTCCAATTATTATTATTATTATTATTATTGTTGTTGTTGTTGTTGTTGTTGTCGTCGTCGTTGTTGTTGTTGTTGTTGTTGTTGTTGTTGTTGTTGTTGTTGTTGTTGTTGTTGTTGTTGTTGTTGTTGTTGTTGTCCGCTACATACACGAGGTGCAACGCTGTGGAAGCACGCGAGAAGATCGGGCAGCGAAATGTGCAAATCCAGGCATCTCGCCATTGGATTTCGTCGTTGTAACCGTGGCCTCTGCGATTGGCTCCGGATGCGCGCTACCGTAACTGATCTCGGGGTCCACGATACGAGGACATAGAGACAAGAGATCCAGGACAACGTGTCGACAACCGTAACCTTATAAGTAACGTGGTTTGTTTCATTTTCAAGGGCATGAAGCATTCTCATTAGTTACTCGGGGAGTAAACGAAGGAAAAAAAAACGCATTACGGGTGGTGAAATCGTTACTTAATCTCGGCGCGATCGCGTGTACCACAAGAAGTCTCGTTAGCTTCCACAGGCACTGTACCCCGGCCAGAGACCTGGCTCTCATTTATCAACCCTGCTTTGCCGCATCGCCTAATACTGTTGTAAAGAAAAGTGTTTCGAGATTAGAAAACAACACGAGAACATGTCTCGCGGTTCCTCTCTCATCGGAAAAGCGCATATACGCAATTGGCACTTTCGAGATAACGGACACCCTTGTATCTTGAGTAAAGCGATATCGTCGCGGCTAATTGTTATCGCGTATGCCCAATATTGCATTTTTCCCCCTCAAAGAGGTAAGGAAGGAAGAGCGGTGTCGAGGTTGCTTTTTTAGAGGAGTAGCTGACCTGTCACCCCCATTGCTCCATTTTGGGAGTACCTGCGAAGGAGCAACCACGCTCTCGTGGTTACTCCTCAAGGAATCAACGGTTATTTTGTGCAAAAGAAAAATCAGATTTCGGTTGACTTGACCATCCTTTCGAAGTACATGCAGGCATTCGATTAGATGTACAATCGATGTCCAAGCATCACATTCAGAACTAAAATTTCGGAAAATTTGCAACAAGCACACGCGATTCGAACTCACATGCGCGTACACTAACCACTACACCAAACCACGCTTCGGCACCGTTCGAAAGGAAACATGCTTGTGTTGTACGCATTGATGAGTCGTTTGCACACGGCGCGAACATAACTGCAGTTACTCCAAGAAAGGGGCGTTTAACTCCACAAGGAGGAATGTGCCCCGCCTTGTCTTGCCGTGTGCAGTCTTTCGCGCGCATCTCGTCTTTCGGAGGAGCAAGCAAGGAGCCCCTTTTCGGTGTAAGTGCGCAGTTCATACGGAAAACTGTTTAAAGTGTACGCTATGCCGATGACGATAGTTATAGCGCGAGAACAAAACGACGACACAGAGACAAGAAGGACACGAAAGACACGAGCGCTCGTGTCTTTCGTGCGCTCGTGTCTTTCGCGTCCTTCTTGTCTCTGTGTCGTCGTTTTGTTCTCGCGCTACAACCTATCGTCATGCCATACCAACTAGCCCAAGCTGCCACACTTCTAAGGTACGCTATGCGTTCCGTGGCGCTGCTGTCGCAGGAAGAAACTTGTGGCGCTGAGTGCCAACTCGTGTATGGAACGAGTATATAGATTCGGGGCTCTGCACGGCATCGACACTGTCCGGTTTTCGCTTGCAAAATAGGCTCAGATCTCGTGTTCGGTTTTCTGCACTCCGCGGGCGGATATGCCCTGCCAGACCCCCGTTTACCATATCTTTCGCCAGATCTGGAGGCGCCGCATTGGCATCCCGAGCGATTGCTCCATCAGCTCTGACGTCAAGCGACACACCACCACGCGATCGGATTGCAAGCGACGTGCGCTCCCCGGAAAGACTACGAGAACTTTTTTTTTATTATTTATCCTTATCACGCGTTGATAACCATCATCTCGGCGCCGACTGCGCCGCGTCTGTAATAATCATCACCTCGACCCCATTATCGACTTGGGGTGCACCGTTGCTCAAGTCTTTCTCTCTAATTTGCTACCAACGCACAATGCGGCCTTGCCAAAGATTAACCTATAGCCTTAACTCTGGTGCGTTTGATTCTCGTCGCCGCAGATGGCGCTCACGTCATCGAAAGTGTGTGTTCAGGGTGTTTCCTTGTTGTGTTGACGCCTTGAAGTTCCTGCATGTGGCCGGGTCGACGAGCGAGATAAGATCAGCCGAGATAACCGCGGTCGAGGCGAGGCTGTTTCTATTCCCGTGCTGCGCGATGGCATGCATCCGCCGCCCCCTTATCTTGGGTCAGCCTTCGTTACGGCACGTTCCGTTTCTTTTGTCGTTTTCCTTTTATCTCGTCTTCCTGTCTCAGTGTGGTGCCTTCTTGTTGTGGCATCCCTTCTTTGGGTATAAGGTTCGTGGTCGGGTTTAAAACTGAACTCTATAGCTCTGAACCGTTGCGTATGCGTGCGTGTTTCGTACGTGCCCGCTTGTAAAGACGATAGTCTTTTCTGGAACGATTGAACGCAGAAATTACTATCTATCTATCTATCTATCTATCTATCTATCTATCTATCTATCTATCTATCTATGTCTGTCTGTCTGTCTGTCTGTCTGTCTGTCTGTCTGTCTGTCTGTCTGTCACTCGATTCAGCCACCCGGCGAATTTTAGGTACTTGCTCAATACCAACTTATCTTGATCTGTAGCTGCGTTCATACTTGGCAACATTCTCGATCAAAAACGAAATATTACGCATGTCCGAGGCGCAACGTCAATACGTAAGTTTTGGGTGGTGCGTTTCTTTACTGGAAAATGCATATAGTATACGTAATTCTAAACACCCTAGAGTTTATTACGCTGCGTTGACAATGCGACGCCGTTACGCGAAAAAGCGGGTGTTTACTACGCTTCGCTAAGACGATACGGTGCTGCCACCTACCAGTGGCTCTGCGTTATACGCAAGCTTTTGTTTCGTGGCATTACTGTCAGATGGCGTCCATATGTCACGCAACGCCTCCAGGCAGAATGGGAATGCCCACACAATCCACCTCTACCACCCAGAGCACAACACAACACTGTTGGCTGGGAGGCTTGCTCGTATCCGAAGACCCAAGAGGCCCTCGTGAGATTAGCGAAGACAGCGGCCCGTGCCAATGGGATCCCGGACTAAGGATCCCACTCACGGACATTTCTTCTTTGGGCGCAATTAAATGTTTTATTCTCTCTCTCCAGACTGAACTCTGTCTTCTTTCGACGACATTTGCAGCAAAACGCGCAGATACGAGGTCATTTATTTTTTGTCTACATGTCTACCTATAGGTCGGAAAAACCTCGTCATAACGATGAAATTAGCAGTAGGTTGATCGATTACGCATCTATGTTGCTTTGACATATAGATGAAAAAATTAAAAAAAAAGAAATTTGGAGTTCTTTCTCTATCGGGAAAATGGCTGTGTGATCCTGGCCTGTGCTGCTTCTCTTCCTTTCTTTCGCGTTGCTCAACGCTCTTTCCCAACTTTTTCTTCCTTCGTGTCTGGAATGGGGCCTTCATCCACGCGCAGCGGCGGGACACTTGTACATGTTGCTACGGGTGACGAGCCAATTGAAATGACAAACGAACTCGTTTAAAAGATGTAATTTTTGTAGCGAAGGGAGCCGATCGCCGACGAGCATGTAACTACGTATACATGGCTGGAACGCCTCTGACGGGTGCAGCCGAGTTTTTGTGTCCGCACGAATGTGTGGCAGCTTGGGCTAGTTGGTATGGCATGACGATAGTTATAGCGCGAGAACAAAACGACGACACAGAGACAAGAAGGATACGAACTGTGTCGTCGTTTTGTTCTCGCGCTATAACTATCGTAGGTCGGTGTTGGTGGTGGTGCCGTGGTGGTGATGGCAGCGACAATAACCACCTTTCTGTGACGGCGCTTACCCATAGAGGGTAATGGGCCAGGAACCTGGTGGCTGGTTCGTTACATCAAATACCTATGGCGTGGCATCCGCGATGAGCCGGCGGTGGCGCGTCGTTACTCCGGCCGTCCCATTCGCACTTTGAGCGCTGATAGATTGTGATATGTGGGGTTTAACGTTCCCAAAACCACCATGTGATTGTGAGAGATGCCGTAGTGAAGGGCTCCGGAAATTTCGACCACCTGCAGGTTCTTTAACGCGCACCGCAATCTGAGCACACGGACCTATAACCTATTTTCGTCTGCGCCGAAAATGCAGCCGCCGCAACCGGGATTTTATCCCGATTCCTGCTACTTGCGAGTCAGCGGTTGAGTACCTTACCCCCGTATTCTAGAACGCCCCTTCACTCAACGCTCCACCTTCGCTTGAGAAAGCCGATCGAAGCGCCATCTCTAGGCAAGGCAAGTCACTGCGTATCAGCGATAATTTGCTGCTATTCTTGAGTAGCGCAGCGTCATTTTCAGCCGAGCAGTGGCGCGGTGCTCATCTCTGTCAAGTGAAGGATGAAAGTCGAGTCGAGGAGCGTTTGTGAATACGGGGGTTAGCCACTATACCACCGCGGCGGGGCTATGTTGAGTGCATAATCGGATTGATTGATTGATATGTGGGGTTTAACGTCCCAAAACCACTATATGATTATGAGAGACGCCGTAGTGGAGGGCTCCGGAAATTTAGACCACCTGGGGTTCTTTAGCGTGCACCCAAATCTGAGCACACGGGCCTACAACATTTCCGCCTCCATCGGAAATGCAGCCGCCGCAGCCGGGATTCGATCCCGCGCCCTGCGGGTCAGCAGCCGAGTACCTTAGCCACTAGACCACCGCGGCGGGGCAGCGCATAATCGGAAAAGGCGGGAGAACTATGTAGGGTGTTTCAAGAAATGTGTCCGCGGCTGCATTTTCGATGGAGGCGGAAATGTTGTGGGCCCGTGTGCTCAGATTTGGGTGCACGTTAAAGAACCCCAGGTGGTCGCAATTTCCGAAGTTCTTCACTACGGCGTCTCTCGTAATCATACGGCGGTTTTGGGACGTTAAGCCCCATATATCATTAAGAAATGTGGCCAATTATTTAGAAATCACAGAAAAGAGGCACCTGCGGGGTATACATGCGGTGTTTCCTTTACTTTGCCAGAAGGCATCTTCAAACATGTAAAAAAAACATTAATTACAGAAGTAATTACAGGAATTAGGACTATTAACTTGTTAATTAGCGGAAATTGCCTGTCGAGTCCAATGGGTGACTTCAAGTGCTTGAAACGAATATTCTATAGCCGCTTCGAATTTTTTTAGGGTGACCACTGAAAATCACCGCGGAGTGATGAGTTCTGGCTAATATAGCTGGTAAAACCGAAACCGACGCCCCAAACAGTGCATCTACCATTCGCTTCGTCGACACCCTCTACGAAGACACTGTTTCCCTAGCCGTTATCAACCGTCAATTTGGACACTTCGCTTCGTGCCCCCTTATCGACACTCGCTTATTCTTCTTCCGCGATGCGAGGGAAACAATGTCGTAAATGAGGGCCAACTAGTTTGTATAATAACTCATAATCGAAAGAAGTGCATACCTAAGGGCTCGTTTTTCCGTGTTTTGACACAATATCACAATATTATTGAGATATAACAGACAATAATGCGAAGGAATGTATAAGGGAAGTTATTAGAACCAATTGTAATGTGAATGTAAAGAAAGAAAAGTGGGTGGAAAGATAACTTGTATATATATATATATATATATATATATATATATATATATATATATATATATATATATATATATATATATATATATATATATATATATATTCGCATTATTTTCGAAGGTCGCAGGTTCGGATCCTGCTCCCGGCAAGTTATCTTTCCACCCACTTCTCACTGTCCAACTTTCGCAATATTTTGGCGAATGTTTGCCTGTATGTGGAGATATACCCCTGATGCTCTCGCCACTTACATGACCTCCTACCGTCAAGGCCTTCTGCTGCGTATAGGCCAGCAGTACGTAATAGAATTGAATAAATACGTGTACGCCGATCGTAAATCAGCTCGCATGTTCTCTTGTTCGTTCGTCTTGCGTTTTCCAAATCCAAATTGCCGCGTCATGTCGCAAGCGCCGCACTTGATCGCATCGCAGCGCACTTTTATAACTTACGCCGAGACTTTGGAACAACGCTGGACCGTTGAGCGCCGCCCCACGCACTTGAACCGTTGCCAGGCGACAAATCATCGGCGTCCGGCTGCGCGTTGCGCGGCTCAGGGCACGTTCGTAAGGCGACCGCTGTATTACATAGCGTCGTGCATTGAGGCTTCAATGTTTCCGCGTCTGTTGGGTGCGCATTAGCGCAAATGATCTTTTACTTTCTCTGTGACGCCACGCTAATGACCTCAGCGGCGTCGACATGCCTCGTCACCAGGGGCGTCGTCAACAGTTTTTGCTCGGAGGAGAGGGGCTCAATCATAGAGTTTCCTAAAATTAACTAGAGGGCACTCTGGCGCTGCGATCGTTCAGCAACCATGGCAATGATGGGTAGTACACACATTTGCCTATAGTCTTCGTACTTTCGGGCGGCAAATCGTACTTGCGGCTTCGTTTATTGCTGGTTGTGGTTTCGTTTTGAAGAAAAGAACGAAACCTTTTGTACTTCGTGACCTGGTTTGAAAAGGTACGCTTCAAAAAATAAGGTGGTGAAGCACAACCACTGAGCATTTGCTGATGTTTTGTTTCGTGAGAAAACAGCTCCAAGCCACACGAACACAAACGAAGCCAGAAGCAGGCGAGAAGTACGAAAATTAGACAAATGTGTGTCTACTACCCATCTTTCCCATGCTCGCTGAAGCGCCGTGCGTTGCAGCTCCCGTGGACACTTGCGCCAGAGTTCCCTGTAGTGTATATTAGGAAACTCTACGGGCTCAATAACCTTCCTTTATGTTTGGTCATGGATGCGTTCATATCAGTAACTGTTAAGGTTTAATGTTAAATTTACTGAGTTCATAGCACTAGCGTGGCTCACTGGTAGAATACTGGGCGAGTCCGCAGCGGACCCTGGTTGGAATCCCATTGTGTCATTTGTGTGTGTGTGTGTGTGTGTGTGTGCGTGTGTGCGTGTGTGCGTGTGTGTGCGTGTGTGTGTGCGTGTGTGTGTGTGCGTGTGCGTGTGTGTGTGTGATTGTGTGTGTGTGTGTGTGTGTGTGTGTGTATGTGTGTGTGCGCGCGCGCGCGCGCGCGCGTGTGTGTGTGTGTGTGTGTGTGTGTGTGTGTGTGTGTGTGTGTGTGTGTGTGTGTGTGTGTGTGTGTGTGTGTGTGTGTGTGTGTGTGTGTGTGTGTGTGTGTGTGTGTGTGTGTGTGTGTGTGTGTGTGTGATTACGGGCGGTGGCGAAAAACTACGGCGCTGTGCCTGACCCGTCTTCTGATCTCATAACAGCTTTCGCTGTAAAAAAGGGGGTACTCAGGGATACTGATTCGAATAATATGTCTACACAGTTGTCTCACAGCAGAAGTAACCAGTGAGGACACGCAGCGAAAATGAAAGTTTCACTCACACCCAACCACAAGCCCTTGGCGAATAACAGTGCATCATGTGTGCAAACTCTCAGTTTTATTATGGGGGAACGGGAGGGAGGTATTTGCCTTTTCGCGTACTCTTGAAATGATCCCGGATATCCGGAGAAAACGATGCTTGGGAAACTTTCAATCTTTCATCTGATAATATTTTGCTGCTTCATGGTCAAATGAAATTCCGAGAAGCCTCAATATATATTTGAAAAGGTCCCATTCGTACTGCTACGATGTCTTACCCTTCTTTTTCCGCTGTTAATTGTATACCTCGTTAACAATTATTTCAGTTTTTGCTTTGTTTGTTTGTTTTTCCTGTACAACTCCCTTGTGGAGGAAGTTTTGGGTGGCGGGATTTCGACAGCCCCATCAATGAGATGCGCTTTAGGCGAAAGTGATTTTAGAGAGATCTTTTTTTTTTCTCCTACATAAACAGAGGCGTTGGGAGCGTAGTGCTCATGCAAATATAAGAAACTCTAAATCCCAGAAATTCAGAGCTGGTCCTTTCAAAAACGAAGCGCTCTCTTGTATTAGGCGCACTCACGCACTGGGTTTTGTAAGTGCGCTGGAAGCGATGCAAACGCGGTAGTAATGTTACAAGCCTGTCATCTCGTTATTCACCTGGTCTCATCGAAGCAGCCTACTTCAACAGGTGTACTAAACATGGTCGTCATTATTTTTTGGCGCTTGACCTTGTCGCCTCAGAGTGCACTCCCACGTATCGCGAAATGATGTCTTTCGAATGTCGAAACGTACAAAAATATTCAAAATGTCTCTGTACATCCGGACGCGAAAAGGAAATCTATTTATTCGCGGATGCAGTCCTAGTCTTGCAAATATGTGAGAAATGGGGAGCGAGCGAACCATCGAAAGTTGTGCCCGGTGTCCGCTTCACACGATTCGCGCAGCCAAATGCCCACCATCGTCTTCTCGAAGAGTGATCACAGGTGTGTGCAGAACCGTATTGTTCAATTAAAGGCGCCGCACGCAACATTACTGGCACAAAAACAACGCGAAAGCCACGCACGCTACGATGCGCCCATTTGCTTTCTGCCCTGAGCAATATGGCGGCGCGTCGGCTTCCGAGCCATGGAGCGCCTCCGCAACTCCTGAAGATTTAGTATAACCCCCTTGGGCGAGCCAGTAGGCCAGAGCTAGAGTGCATTTCTTAACGAGAAACGCGTATTGGCCCAAATCCTGCCGTATAGATAGCAAGAACTTGCGGACAACTAACTACACACCCCGCTGAAATAACCCGCACCGTCCGCCTGCGTATATAGGCGCGAAACTCCGCATCGCCTTTCAAGAGGAAATGCCGGTGGCGCCACCCCTCGGCAACATGAGGTGCCTCAGGCGGCGCATGTGTCTGAGCCCACTACCCCTATTCTAGTACACTGTACCAGAGCTGTGCTCTATGCCGCGCTGTCGTCGATGATGATGATGATGATGATGATGATCTCTGTGGTCTTCCCCTTTATACCGGGGGGGGGGGGGCACCTTTTAGTGTCCTGACCGGAACGAGAAAAAAAGGAAAGAAAAATCACACCAGGTCCATGAACATCAAAATTGTTCACTGTCTCCTTGACCACCACTGTAGAAGCCTTGCTTTGGTTATTGCTGTCGCTGCCAGGGGGTGCACGTTGGTATCGCGGCTGTCGCCTCCCGGTGCGCCGCAGTCTTTCACAAAGCCGAGTGCCTCCGGTAGTGTGGCGCCATCTGTCTGACGGGGACACAGGCATTCGCAGTGAAGGACCAGGTGTTCAATGTTCTCCTCGTCTTTCCCGCATGTCCTGCACTGCACAGTGCCGTCGGCCAACGACGGGTCGAAGTGACGGCGATACACCTGGGTACGGAGCGCTCCAGCACGGGCCTCAAACAGAAGCGCACTGCCGACATTATTGTCGTATAATCGTTCGGCGGAGATGGTGGTCTTGTGAGCTCTGTATAGGGCCAGACTGGGTTTCTTCTCCATAGGCGCCTGCCACATCGACGTCTCAGCTTCCTGCACTCTATTCCGTACTCCTACTGCCCATTTCCTTTCACTGTCCTCCTGGACAAGGTCAGTAAAAAGGGAGTACTTGCGGCACAGATTGTGGAGACGCCTGCGCCATGGTGTGTTCATGCCCTTGATAGCTGTGTATCTAAATACACGACGGACCCACCGCTGGTCGTTCATGAGGCGAAGACGTCCTTCGTAGGCCGCCTTGCTCCTTGCCTCGCGTGCCTCGTAACTTGACCATCCGAGGTCGCCTTGTATAGCTTCGACAGCCACACGTCCATGACACGCCAGCGCCAGTCGCCCGACCTCACGTTGACCTCTTCCCAACCACTGGTGTGTTGCTGCAGACAGGCAGATCACGGTGTTGGCGAATGTCAGCACTGGCACATGTACTGCCTTCCACAGTTCGCGCACCAGTACAAACCGGTTGCACCCCCACAGACTCCGCCGTCGCAGCACGTTGGCGGCCCTCACAGAAGCCTGTCGAACGTGCTCCTCTTGCTTGTCATAGATATCTGCGGAGGTGCAAAGGTTGACACCGAGATACCAGTACTGGTTGAATAAAGGAATGCTTCCTTCGTCGGGAATCTGCACATCAATGGTCTCCACGCCTGAAAACTGCAATATGGCCGATTTTTTGGCATTGAAGTAAAGGCCCAGACTCTTCAGGTGGTCGGCCGCCACTGTTACCAAGCTCTGAAGGTCTAGTATTACTGGCTGAGCTGAGTATTACTGGCTGCGCTCAGCCAGTAATACTAGATCATCCGCGAACACCAAGCCGGGCAGCGTCCATGTCTGCGCCACCCCACCAATCATGAGGCGGAAC
This sequence comes from Rhipicephalus microplus, assembly GCF_043290135.1. NCBI lineage: Eukaryota > Metazoa > Arthropoda > Arachnida > Ixodida > Ixodidae > Rhipicephalus > Rhipicephalus microplus. Next base: position 173,986,210 of record NC_134705.1, read on the forward strand.
GCGAAGCCAACTCCCGATTCCACGAGTGCCTGCTCGAGTCCCGCCACATATAGCATGTATAGCAGCGGAGACAAAGGGCAGCCCTGCCTGAGTCCTCTTGTCACTCTCACAGGCTGTGTTCTGGTGCCTCTGAAGCATGCTACCACCGAGCTATCTGCATAGAGCCGCCGGAGAAAGTCTGTCCACACGCTCGGCATTTGTCGTTGGTCTAACTGGTGGAAAAACTCCTCGTGTGGCACACTATATATCATAAGCCTTGGCGACATCCAGAAAGCATCCAAGCAGACCTCTGGTTTCTCTCCGTGCCACCTCGATGGTCTGGGTGAGCACGAAAAGATTGTCTTCCAAGCGTCGGTTCCGTCGGAAGCCATTCTGGAGTTCCGACAGTATGCCCCTCTTCTCCGCCCAGCCACTAATCCACACTTTCAAGACTTGAGCGAAGAGTCTATATAGGACGCTCGTCACCGTGATTGGTCTATAGTCGCCCAGCAGTCCAGCGTCGCCTCCTCTCTTGCACACGAGGCTTACTCTGCCGCATTGCCAGTCCGGAGGGATTGGGCCGTTCTTGAGGATGGTATTGAAAATTCCCGCGAAGTGTTCTCGAGCAGACTCCCCCAAGCATTTCACAAGGCCCGCCGGTATGCCGTCCAGTCCGGTAGCAGTGCTTGCACTGATACGCGGGAGTGCACGCTCAAGAGCGATCCTCGTTATCTGCCAATGGTCCTCTTCACTTGGCTGGTGAGGCTCATCCGGGTCGCCGTTTACTGCTGAGGTCGATTCGTCATGTGTGGGATTGAAGAGCTCCTGCATGTGGGTCGTGAGGTGCGCTGCGAGGTCGGTGACTGGTAGGTTGCTAGAGTGGTGTCGAATTTCCGGTGCCGGAGTTTGGCGATCTAACGAAGACACATATTTCAAAATTTGTTTGCACCGTTACGCCCTGCCTCTGTGATAGCTCGCAATTGTTTGCTATTGCACTGAGCTATTTTGCTTTGTACGAGGATCCGCATCTCTCTTTTGAGGTGGAGGTATTCCTCCCAGGTACTCATGCACTCCTCTCCGGGTGATGTCCTAACAGCCGCTCTGTGTAGGCGATTCGCCGTTCGTCTTGCAATAAGGGCCCGTTGTACTTCTTCGTCCCACCAGCCTTTGCGCCTTAGGCCGCCGCGGGAATTTATGCGAATTTCGTGCTTCTTCATGATGCGTCTCAGTTCGAGCACAAATTGATCATATGTTGATGGTTCCGTCGGTTGAAAGTTCTGCTCGAATGCTTCCGCGACTGCCGCATACTCCGACTGCGGGAGGTGCCTCTCAGCTGGGTTGCGATGTTCCTTCGCAATGGTTCGCCAGGAGGATCGAGAAAAGCTCAACTTGATTCGGTTGTGGTCACTTCCTATGCTGAATTCACCCTTTTCATCGATGTTCGTGTGAGTGAGACGTCGTGCTAAAGCAGGTGTCGCAAGCACGTAATCAATACAGCTGCGACTGTTCCTGGCGCTCCAGGTGTACTTTCCTTCACATTCCGGACGAAGATTTAGCACATCTAAAGCGAGTGTACGTGCCAGTGCCAGTAGTAGTTCCCCATTGGTATCTTGGAAGCCATCCAGAGCTTGGAGGTGCCCATTGAAATCGCCCATAATGAGAACCTCTCGCTGATTTGCCCATCTTGCCACGTCTTCCCTGATGCACTGCGCCATTCTTGAGTTTCCAGCATCGGCTCCAGCAGATATGGCAAAGTAGGCCACCCCTACCAGGACTGCCAGCCCTTGCAGGTAGCCCTTGACCCACATATGCTCAACACACGGGCTGTCCAGTTTCTTCCAAGCTGACCTAGTTTTCCACAGGAAACCTATTCCTCCCCCTTTCCTCGATTCACCTGAACGGTTCAAGCCAGCCCACTGCCAACTTTTATGTACTGGTGGCTCTTCCATGACTCGAAGGTGTGTTTCAGCCACACCTTCATAGACCGATGTTCATAGACCGTCGCGCCGCCTAGCGGAATTCAGGAGCGTCCTCTAAAGGATTATCAGTAGCCAGACGCTCCCAACGCGCCCTTGTCCGGCTGAGCTGGCCTCAGTGTTAACGCGTTAGCAAAAAAAACTAACACAAACCACTTTGTATGTTGCGTGCATCAGGGAATGTGCCAGACCGTCTGTGACACGATAAATCTGATTCGTTCTTGCGAGAGGCAAAGCTTTCGTAAAAATCGTGGCAACTCGCGCTTTTGTTTATAACCCGCAGAGTACACATATCAGCTTGGCGAGATTTTCTGCAGCCACGTTGGATAGTTAAATGTTATTGTCTAACCTTTGCAGTAGAAACTCACCTTGTTTTACGTGCGTACAGCATACGTCAGCGCTTTCGTAGTGCATGAATTCCATAACATTTATTTCAAGCGGAATGTAGCGCAGGCTCACGATTTGCGCTTCCAAACCTTGGCCTACGCTGCGCCGCTTGTTTTTCGCGTTTTTTGATAGATGGCAGCACACTGCAAGCGATTCTTTTCTTGCCTGGTATCAAAGCGAAATGTTCTCCGCAGTCCCAGATAAACGTGGTGAATGACGCCGTGTTGGGGTTGTTCAATGACGCGTTGTTGGTGCTATCGAAGTCGTTCGGTGGAGAGAAGTCCTCAGATTACTTTCAGAAGTGATGTTCAAAGAAACCGTCTTGACGCCGAGTATCTTCCACTGGACGTAGATGGTTGTCAACGCGCTGAGAGTGATAGCGACGATGAACGATCAGCTGCTAGCCCAGGAGCAGCGAGTTGCACTTCCCGTCCCGTAGTGCGTTAATTTTCTTTTTCACGCTCGTAAGTCACTTTGATTGTATGTATTGCATAATATCCTTCAGCGAGCTAAAAATAAAGAAAACAGTTTTTCTTGCGCATTGCATGTATGTAGCCCAATTACAATGAATATCACAAAACGCCGCATGCTTTCAATACGCTCGAGCTCGACCAGCGAAGAGATATGGTTAGAGCAATGAAATGTGCAGTTACGACTACAGTCCACGCTAACTTCTGAACTTCACCGGTGCCGTCTGAACGAAGTTGTCCGACAAAATTTCACAATTTTGACGTTGTGAAAAGTGTTTCGACATCCTTGTTTCGATCGTGCTGATGGAACCTGCAACATCCGAGTGCGATGAATAGTGCACTGTTAGAGTCTTATCGCGGCTGTGACAAAAGCGCCACTTAATGGGAAGTTAATTTTAGCTTGTGTTCTGTTGAAGAAGCTACTCGACGGTGCTTACAGCTCAAGTAATGACGACGGCGTAATATGCTTCCAAATGATCGCTACGGTAAACATTCGGTCCTGTGCAGGCATGCTGTATACTCCCTGGTGGCCTACTACTGTGGCGAATTCGCCAGGCAGGTTCGGCACAAATTGTCTCGGAGTGCCGTTCAGTTCGTAGGTGAATTCTAGTTCGCCCAGTTTTCTGTGGCATAGACAGTGTTACGCAAAGCATCGTTGATACACGGAAGATCCGCTGACACCACCACACTTCTTCGCACTGCGGCAAGAAATGAGGTAGCGAACATTGAGGAGTTCCTATAGTTTGGGAAAGTACTTTGGTCCGATATACATTCATGTGACGATCCGTTTCACCGGATGTGTTCATCCGGTGAAATGGGCGCGGGGAGTAGGTCCGTACGTCCTATCTTTTCTTATGCGAGTTCACGGGTTGATCATTCCTCGGCAGCCATCTTGGATTGCACGGCGCGCCACCTGTAGGCCGTGGGCGCGACTGACCGAGTGAGCGTGCGGCGTAGCGCGAACTGCCACTGCCGGGAAGGCGCACCTGTTGTTTTGCTGGGCGCGCTTACCCGGCGAAGGGTTCCTTCGACGATGGCGGAGTGCGGGCTTAGGGAGCTTCGCTTCTAATAAAATATATATCAATAAACGTAGTCCGCGCGATATAAAGTTGCAACAGCCACAGCAGCTGGATTTTGCTGTCAAATCTTCTTAAGCTAAGGCGAAAGGCTCCGTGACTTTGTTCGTGTGTGTGTGTTTAGAACACTGGCCTCGCGCCAGCCTAAATTGCGACCCGTTCTTATCCCCTTCTTTGGCCATTTCTGAGCTTGCGCGCTCAGGAGGCGGGTGGCATCCCCACCTCAGGAAATGACTGCCATTACCAGAGCTGTTAGCGGTCGCGTAGAGGGCGCTGCGCTCAAGTCGCGAAAAAGACGCGTGGATGCTCATCACTGGTTCTCCGCATCCGCTGTTCTTTGCGTTTGCCGCTCGTGCCGCTGCTGCTGCTGATGATTATGGCATGTGTTGTCCGAGTCGTAATTGGCGTGTGCCGCAGCGGGCACGTGTTATTTTGGTTGTGCGTTGTTCAGGTGTGAGCAGACCGTCTTGGTGATGGTGCCCGAATGGGCGGGAGGCGAGGTGTAATTAAATTAAACACCGGACGCCTCGGATGTCATACTAATTATGCAGAGAGGTATCCGGGACTGTGTCACGTCCGCTTGTTGTATCTCCCGAGATCTGTGTCTACACACATGCGAAAACGTTCGTGAGGAATCGCCTTGTGTGCTGTATATATACACAGCTCGCGTGAAAAAGGCCGAGGAACTTTTTTTTTAAGAGCGAGAGGGAAAAGGGCAAGCAAATATCTAGCTACGTGCTATAGAGATATATGTGCCCTATACTCTGCCTTGTCTATCGATTACGGGATTTTTACTACACTCGTGCGCTGTCAGCAAATATTGCTTGCGCTGTGTGCACTTCTCTCCCCCCCCCCTTTTTTTCTCTCTCTCTATGGATGACTCGTGCGCACGTGTTTGAGTAAAAGTCTACTCGAAAGAAGTTTTCGGATATGTAATGTGACTGCAGCAAGCACAGGACCGGGTCGATTGGCAAAACATCTGGAAAGGCTTTTGTCCTGCAGCAGGCGTAATCAGGATGATGATGATGATGATGATGATGATGATAATGATGATGATGATGATACTTGCACCGGGCCCACCCGTCTGGCAACGCCTCTTAGAAAAAAACTATGCCTGGAACGTCGCGCTCTTTTCAATTGGGAGCTTCCTGCCAGCACAAGATCTCGGAGGCCATGTCTCCTGCAGTGTATTGCGACCGGCCGCCGCGTGAGACCTCTCGCTTCCGTACCGCTCAGTCACGCGACATTACCGTACCGCTCTGTCACGTGACATCACAGCTGCTCGGAGGCAACTGTGAGAGCATTGCTGGGTTCGCAGGGGGCATGAAGCGGCAGGGGGCGACCGCCAGAAGCGTTCGCCTTCGTGCCGGAGGGGGGGGGGGGGGTTAAAATCCGAGGGTAGGGTGGCATGTTCGCGGCTCACGTTCCAGGCATGATTTTTCTAGGAAGCATTGCGTCTGGTCATGCCTCCCTGTCTCCCCAATTCATTTCCTCCTTCCCCGGGATTCGTGACGATCCGTTGTCGACTTAATTTTTGCTCGGTGGCATCCTTAACGCTGCCGCTCGACAGAAGAGAGAGAGAGAGAGAGAGAAGTGAACTTTATTAAAGCACCGGTGAAGGTGGCAGGGTGCCACGCAGGGACCTCTTGCTACCCGACTATATGCAGTCATCAAGTTGCGTCTCGAGGCTTACAGCTGCAAACGAACTCGGTGCCGCTCGACAGGCCTTCGTTGCCGTTGGACTTCCTCCATGGGTCGGAATAACGAGTTGACGTCGTAGACGGCACCATTAATTAATACTGTACACTTCTCGGCTTTGACAGCATACTGAGCGCGTTCGGGGGTCCCTTGTGTCGGGGTCGTATATAGCGAGCGAGAAGCAGTTATGGAATCACATTTCATCTTCGTGTGACTCGAGGTGTATGCGTCATCGGAGGAGAGAGAAAGTGTTAGGCAGTTTTGTTTCTATCTTTCCCGCTCGCCGTATAGACCCAATTGGGATCGAATTCCTCTGCCTCCTGCTACTCTTTATTCATTTCAAATTTTTTGTACTTCCTGGCATCTGTTGACGTCATTGTAGTTCATAGCATCTATAGGAGGCGTGCGGAGGGTGTATTGACCTGTAGCTCTCGCGATTATGAGCACACATTTTTTTTTTCTTGTTGTGCCCATCAGTCGTTCAGCTCGTAGTGCTGCATAACGCGACTTGCAACGCGAACTAAAACGAAGTTCTTGACTGATTCAAAGCAGGCGCATCTACCCCAGTCATCGTGAAGTGAATGACACAAGTGAATCGTTATGCTTAACACAAAATTAAAAAAAGAGAGAAACGTTGCCACGTGGCTCCTTTTGGAGGGACCCGGTTACTCTCTTTTGAAACACAACTCTCCCAAGGCAGTACATAATAAATTGAGACATTTCACTGGTTGCTTTAAGGAGATTCGCAGTCACGGCAAGTAAGGACTAAAAAAAAGGAGTCAGGCAACTTTTCACTCTTTTTTTTTTTAACCGTGTGTTAAGCATAACGATTCGCTTGTGTCATTCACTTCACGATGACTGGGGTAGATGCGCCTGCTTTGAATCAGTCAAGAATCTCGTTCGCGTTGAAGTCGCATTATGAAGCACTACGGGCTGAACGACTGATGGACACAACAAGAACAAAGAACACGTTACGAGCCAGTACTCGCCGAAGGGGCGCTGCGCCCTTCGGCGACACATATTGTCTCCCGTTTGAGAGACAATATGTCCACCAACAGCCGTGGTCCGAGAAGGCCTTAGTTCACGACCTGGCTGCAAATCGTTAGGTATTGGGCACGGACGTATAAGGCGTTTGTTTACGTTGTAAATAGCCTGTAAGGACAGATTAAATCGCGTGGGCTTATTGTGCCACTAGGAACATCATAAAGTTTAGTTAGCAATGGAGGCGAAAATGCTGTAGGCCCGTGTGCTCAGGTTTGGGTGCACGTTAAAGAACCCCATGTGTGTGGTCGAATTTTCCGGAGCCCCTCTACTACGGCGTCTTTCGTAATCATACGGTGGTTCTGGGACGTTAAACACCACATTATGTCTGTCTATCTATCTATCTATCTATCTATCTATCTATCTATCTATCTATCTATCTATCTAGTTATATATATATATATATATATATATATATATATATATATATATATATATATATATATATATATATATATATATATATATATATATATATATATATATATATATATATATATATATATATATATATATATATACATAGCTATCTATCTATCTATCACGTTTAGTTAATAGGTAGAGGGAGAGGGAAGCAAGGAAAGAGAGGCAGGTGGTTAACCAGATACTCGTCCTGTTTGTTACCCTACACTTGAGGAAAGAATGAAGGGACGGAAAGGAAGAGATAATGAAAGAGAGCAATAGACAGAATTACGCGAACACTTGGCCGAACACGCCAGCAGGTGGCCGCAAACGCCTGTCGAGAATAAGCGCTTCAGCAACGCCTTCATCATCTTCTGCGTGCACAGATGCACATGCCCGTGGCCGACTCTTTCCACGGGCTGGGTCGGTCATATATGAGAAGACGGATGGCGTGCGCCCGATCGACTTCAGAGATATAGGAAGTCTGTAGACTGTACAAACACATTATTAGACACTCTATAAAGTGTCTACATCCTTTTTTGTTAGGGGAATGCAGGCCGCGTGGGTGAGAGGAAGAACGGCGGCTTAAGAGTTGACAAAAGCGGGGGAAAGGCGCGCTGATGTCGCCAGCTAGGCTGCCTAATCAGCCTTCGGGACGTTAGGTCAGAAGAAGCTGCGCGTAATTTTGATGACGACTGCCGTGCTAGTTGCACGCGGGACACACAGAGCAACTAAGCACGTGATGCATCCGTATGTTATAGGAAGCAAGTGTGTCCACTATAGTATACCCAGGAAGGACCATTGCTTCTGCAGAGCTAATGATTGACGTGCAAAGCGTGTGATAAATTGGCGTTCAGCTTTGAAGTGGCTGTTCGGGGAACGCGTCCAGCAGGCTTGCGTGTGGATACCAATGGGCATGCGTGTCCAAGGAACTCATACGAACTGGCGGCGGTGATTATCTGCGACAGGCATTGGCGAAATTGTCTGCTCTCTAATGGAACCAATGGGTAGCGTGACAAGCGCCAAGGTTAGGCGTGACGTAACCTCGCAGGCGGTGAAGAAATGAAGTGCGTGGAAATTGAGGCAAGTTTTCGCCGCGTTCGCATTGCGCATGTCACCGACCAAGCTGAAGCTGCGCTGAAACATGCTCGACATAAATGCATTTCCCGTTGTGACGTGTGGACGGCAGCGAACGTTAATAATTTCGGTCGTAACACCGCGTGATTCGTGTCAGTTAGGGCTTCTGTTTTGCACTGACGCTTCGAGTCTCGTTTGAGGCGTGCTGGTGGGCTACTTGGTTAGTCATGATGGAGGCGTGCAGCGCAACAATCAAGGACGCTTGAGAGAATAAGACACGCACGGGCGCGTAGTCGACGCTACCTGACGTAACTGAACATTTAAGCTTAGCGCAGAACTCGCCAACTCCACCCCACACCACTCATTTCATTTCTCTTCCCTCACTTCGCTTCACTCCGCCCTCTCACTTTGCTTCACTTCACTTCGCTCCACTCCTTCACTCCACTCACTCGCTTCACTCCACTCACTTCGCTTCACTCCCCAATCACCTCACTCCGCTCCATGCCCTCAATCCACTCACTCGTTTCACTTCCCTCCACTCACTTCGCTTCACTCCACTCACTTCACTGTACTCACTCACTCACTAATAGGGGGGTCTTTTGAAAGTGACGCTGTGAAGTGGTTCGTATCGTGCCCCGCTGAACAAGGTCGCACAGCTGTCCTGTGGACATGGTGCCATAAGCAACTTGTGTCACGCAACGCAGAAAAAAGAAAATAAAAAACTTTCAGTATCTCTGGAGGAAGAGAAAGAAAGTTTAAGCGGAAAGACAGGGAGGTTAGCCAGTTCTTAAACCGACTGGTTACCCTGTGTTGGGGAAAGGGGTGAGGGAAATAAAAGATGTTAAAAAGAAATGTTGCGAAGAGAGAGAGAGAGAAATTCCGAAAAAAAAATTGTGACAGAGGAAAGGCAACATCAAAGAGTGTAAGACAGTATCTCTGTCTCAATGCGACGCTTCAGGGAGGGAGAAAATGTAGATGTAACAATCGTAGTGTTTTGAAGGTCTAAGCAGCTCCTTTGCGACGTCGCTTGATGCTGTGGCGTTGGTTAACGCCGTGCGTTTGGCGCTGAGCTACGCTGTTCAAAGAAGTAGTTGTACTTACTAATTTTGAGGCAGAGAGCGCTTGTCACAACATCCACTTATTTCGTAGTAACGGCAGGTATTAACTGCCAAGTTAATTAGTTTACTTCGATGACGCCTTCGTCTAACATTTACCACGTACAGAGAAGTAGTAATAGAAAGTTAACTAGCTTGTCTGCCCTGACTACACCTTCAACAATAATTGTGAGACCGGTAAGAAATGTATATGATATATTGTCTATGATCTTATGATTCACCTAGTAAATACACCACTAGAACAACCTCAGATAACAGTGACATGAGACCGAGTACGAATATTCTCCCCATGGTTACGCCATTCTCGTGCTTATGCTCAGTCATGCATGATGTGCGAATCAACAGGCATATGTTTCTGCATCGAACATGCAATACCCCGTGTGAACAGTTCTATCGCACACTGATGTGCAGTTTCCTGTCAATGTCTGTATAGAACTTCGCGAAACGGAGTTGCCAGGAAATATAAGGCGTTCAATGACAGTGCTCGGCTATATAGCATATTAAGACTGCGTACCAAGGCTCGCAATTAGGATATCGATGGTGACTATCCTTTCGGCCTGTGCTCACATATCAGGAGCGCGACACTCAACAGGTCACGTAAGCACGCAGTCTCATGGATGGACCTATCAGAAAGCGGAAACGGCTTGATGGAGCTTGTCGTCGCCAGGGGGCGTCCTCTCTACAATAGCATGTATTGCCCCCTTTCTGCAGCGCTGGTAGTTGCGGGCCACGATCAATGCTTCATTTCGTATGAGCCTAATGAAAAATATCAGTTCCACTTACGGAATGGTAACACGCCTGCCCCCTCCCCCTAATTTGTAAAATACTGTCATGTCAGATGTTTTCCTCTCGGTTTGTAAGTACATTTTCAAGGCTAAATAATGTTAATATTGTTCATACAAAGGGTTGAAGTTTCGTCGTTACTACCTATAACACTGCGTTTGGCTGAGTAGCAGTGTGAGAATCCCTCGAAAAGTTTACCAGAACGTTCAATTCAGGCGACCCGAAACCGGCGTCAGTCTCTATCTGAAGTCAGCTATATGAAGCGCTCGAGAAGTGCTCGACGTCACGAAAATGACTGAACGCTATTGGTCGGGGCAATTTGTATGCAAATTCGCCGAGGGCGGGGCAGTGATGTATGTGGGCGGAGCCGACATCCTTTTTTTGTTGTTGTTGTTGTTGTTAGGTTTCTAGACGAGTTTCGCGTATAATGAGCCACCAAACCTCACACATAACGTTCTTTCCCACGAGCGTGCCACGGCCCGGCTCACTGCTGTATACACTATTATGCATTCCCGGCCAGCTAGCAGCCGGCGTCGGACGGCAGTTATTTAGCGCGGATCGGAGCGCGCGCGCCCGATCTCTATACATGCACGTCCTTGAGTCCAACGGGAAGTACGGTCTCCTTTGACGTCACCATTGACGTCACGTCGCGGCAATGGCATCCGCTTGCCGTCGGCGCGCCATCTGCTCCCTCTCTGTTGAGAGAGAGGGGCCGTGTGTTTGTGGGTGTGTTCGTGCGTGCCGCGTCGACCACGACGGAGGTCCTCGCCATTATGCCACATTCGTTCCCCTCCTCCATGCACCCCCCCCCCCCCGTTACACCTCTATCGCCTCCTTGCGAAAGCGCACATCGGCGGATGAGCAGTCTTCGCGACGTACTTCATCATTTATTCGCTTCTTCTTCTTTTTGGGCCCCCTCTTGTAAGCAAGCATCCAGGCGGCTCGCAAAGAGAGAGAGTGAATGCATACACGAAGTGGTTTTCTCGCAGGAAACGACGGATGCACGCGTAGTATATGGAATGGTTCCTGCAACGTTCCTTCTCCACCATCGGGTATGCTGTGCGGGGCGATCGCACATACACACCCAGCGACGAATTTTTGTTTCCACCATATCGCCCATGACGACGCCTTCCTGCAATCATCCCTTGGCACCGCGTGCGTGCAGCGAGCGTGGGCTGCTTCCGGAGCTGCGTTTGCGAGTTTCCTGTCCGCTGCATGCCGCCGTCTCTCTCGGTCGGCGTTCTTTCGCCCGTCTTCGTTCTTCTCTGTTCGCGAGCGCTCGGGAATTTCGCACCAATAGACCGGCGACAACGAGGATTGATTGATTGATTGATTGATTGATTGATTGATTGATTGATTGATTGAATGATTGGTTGGTTGATTGATTGATTGGTTGGTTGGTTGATTGGTTGGTTGGTTGATTGATTGGTTGATGATTGGTTGGTTGATTGATTGGTTGGTTAATTGGTTGGTTGGTTGATTGATTGATTGATTGATTGATTGATTGATTGATTGATTGATTGATTGATTGATTGATTGATTGATTATTTTCTATACTGCCATTCTCATACGAGACCAAAGCGGAAGGGCACCAGTTCTTGGATACACAATACAGTTTTCAGTTTCACGTTTATACAGCGGCATATTTGTCAGAACGTCTAAGAGTGGCTGGAGGCAGAAATGCCTGTAGGGGTCTCGAGGCAGAATTCAATGAGTACATTCTGAAAAAATGGCGTTAATTGTACACAAATGCTGAACAATCGGCACATACTTAAAGACGGCATAGAAGACAGCTCTTGTCTAGTAGATAATACAACACTCGTTGTACACAAACACAAGAGCACTGGGAACAATACATCAAAAAAAATACACGCTTAGGTAAGTTTGAACCAGTTACTGCACCCAGCTACACAAAAAATAACCGCTAGTAAAAAGAGATTTGTGTGGTTTAACGTCCCAAAACCACCATGCGATTATGAGAGACGCCGTAGTGGAGGGCTCCGGAAATTTCGACCACCTGGGGTTTCTTTAACGTGCGCCCAAATCTGAGCGCACGGGCCTATACAACATTTCCGCCTCTATCGGAAATGCAGCCGCTGCAGCCGTGATTCGATCCCACGACCTGCGGGTCAGCAGCCGAGTACCTTAGCCACTAGACCACCGCGGCGGGGCCTCATGAAAGGTTCGCTCTAAGATTTCAGACGCACGTCATCATCATAATCATTGTAATCATCATCGTAATCATTACTGCTAAAGTATCCGTGGAATACTCGGGACATTTTGAATACCAAACAGAATGTCACGCGAGGTCTGGTCCAGGGGTGGCGATGTAAGGGGGTGGGGTGTGGCAGCCCCTCACACGCAAGCGTGTAGCTGTCTCTTCTTTGTGTCACCCCCCCCCCCCCTTTTTTTTTCGTTCCCGGTAAAATAAAAATCCTTGCGCCGCCCAAGGATGTATGCTGTGTGCAAAAAATGAAACACCAACCTTCCGGAAGCGTCATGGTTCAACGTTGAGTGTTCAAGGAATGGTAAAACGAAACACTAACTTGTAAAAGGACAAGGCATGCTAACAAGGACACAAGGAGAACGTTAGGACACCACAAACCCCTTGGTCCTCCTTGTGTCGTCTTCGCATGCCTCGTCTTTTCATAATGAATGCTTACCTATACTAGCTCACCTCTGTGTTTCAATCATTTCATATCAACGAAAAAAATGGTTCGTCTAGAACTTAATATCTTTAACATTGACTCAACGGGTGAGTTATTACTTTTTTAAAATGAAGGTCGAAATTTTAGTATATGCGGAATTCGCGCCGATGCACCAACTGCGTAATGACAGAGTGACGTCATCCTTTTAAACATGCTACGCCTTTCTCTCTCTCTTTTTTTTGTATTTCAATCACATTTGCTCTTTACAACTTTCCGTAATTGCCTTATGAATTAGTATAGTGCGAGATCAGAACGACGACAGAGGGACAAGAAGAAGACGAGCACTTACTTCCAACAGTTGGAAGTCAGCGCTCGTCTTCTTCTTGTCCCATTTGTCGTCGTTCTGATCTCGCGCTCTAACAATCGTCGTGTCATACCAGCTGACCCAAGCCGCCGCGCTGGCTTACGAAGGCGCGAAGATGACGACGACACGACGAAGCCGGCGAAATCGACGCGTCATTCGCCTCGGTGCGGGCAGAAGCGACGCACCCGTTAGTCCGTTCTGACGAGCCGGTTCGATTCGCTTGGTCTATTGGAACGCAGCATAGTTCATCTTTGCGGAAGAACAATTGTGCTCACCCCCACCAGACGCCGTCTGAACAATTGCCTTAATCTTCAAATGGTGTCCTCGAAGGGGCCCCCTAAAACTTTTCACGACTTGATAGTTTTACATGTTTTTCTAGCTGGTCGCGTGCACAGAAGGCTTGAGAGATAAGTGCGGCAGGAACGGCAGCGATAGGGCCACGGAGTGCAAAGTTATTCAGCGTAGAAATATCAAAATACGATGAAACGAATACTTATTCTCGACTCGATTTTCGCGGGCTCACCTTACCGTGTTTCCCTCGCCCTCTGACGTCGGAAGGCTGCTCAATGAAATGAACTGAAAGTCCTACCATACTGGAAGCTCGCATGACATATCGCCTGTTACGTCCAGCGTATTATAACGACGCCGTTGCGATGGTGGCAAACAATGTGGTACTTGCAGATTTATGTTTGCTAATTATGTTTTCGTTTGCTATTTATGTTTACTAACTTATGTTTTCGTGGAAAAACAGCTCCAAGCCACACGAACACACACGGAGCCAGAAGCAGGCCAAAAGTACGAAAATTAGGCAAATGTGTGTACTATAGTACACAGAGCATGGGAATGATGGGTATACCTATATCATTCCCATGCTCGCTGAAGCGCCGTGTGTTGCAGCTCCCATAGACACTAGCGCCAGAGATCCGTCTAGTGTATATTAAGAAACTCTATGGTTTTAGTAAGGCTTCGCGGTGACCGGTGATTCCGAAAACGAAGGCCTCCGAGATCGGACCACCGTGACAGAACGCTTTGCGACACTTCCTTCAGGGGAATGCGCCATGGCGCTGTGAAAAGTCGTATTGTACATAAAGTTTCCTAAAATTAACTAGAGGGCACTCTGACGCTACGATCGTTCAGCGACCACAGCAATGATGGGTAGTACACACATTTGCCTACTCTTCGTACTTGCTGGCGACGAATCGTACTTCCGGCTTCGTTTATTGCTGTGTTTTGGTTTTGTTTTGAAAGAAAGATTCAACCCTTTTGAACTTCCTGGCCCGATTTGGAAAGGTAAGTCTAAAAATATAAGATGGTGAAGTGCAACCGGTGAGCATTTGCTAATAATCGTTTCGTGAGAAAACAGCTCCCAGCCACACGAACACGCACGGAGCCAGAAACAGGCCAGAAATACGAATATTAGACAAATCTGTGTACTACCCATCATTCCCGTGCTCGCTGAAGCGTCATGCGTTGCAGCTCCCATAGACGCTAACGCCAGAGTTCCCTCTATATTAGGAAACTCTGTGGTATTGTATCTCCCCCGTGCTGACGTATGCATACAGCTTCCTAAAATTAACTAGAGGGGACTCTGGCGCTGCTATAGATCGTTCAGCGAGCATGGGAATTATGTGTAGTACATGAATCTGTCTATAGTCTTCGTACTCGCGGACAGCGAATCGCACTTGTGGCTTCGTTCTTCGCTGTGTTTAGACTTCGTTTAAAAGGAAAGAAGAAATCCTCTTGAACTTCGTGACCTGATTTGAAATGGTAAGCCTAAAAGATTAAGGTAGTGAAGCGCAACTTCTGAACATTTGCTGATTGTTGTTTCGTCACGAAGCAGCTTCAAGCCGCGCGAAGCCAAAAGGAACGTGAAGTATGAAGTGAAGTGAAGTGAAGTTTATTTTCCTTTCATACAAAGGAGGAAACCGGGGCTAAAGGCTGGGGTGCCTGACAAAGGCCTCGGCTCCATTGCACAGTCTTGCGACAGTTTAACAAAACAATATAACTACATACATGACATAACAAATTGATAAATCAGCTACACTTGCAAGTATACAACAAAAGAAACTGTCCTTAAGCATATAACAGTGAAAATGTTATACCTAACAGAGACCAGAGTCGAGTGAATATTTCTTTGTTTCCTGTTTAAATATTTTCATTGAAACATCAAAATTAACATTTGTAGAGATTTTATTCATAGCCACAGTCACCTGATAAATTTCTTTTGTTTGCCATAGTTAGTACGAATAGTAGGCAAATCCGTGCACTATCCCATGCTCGATGAAACGCAATGCGCTACAGATAACTATAGCGCCGGAGTTCCCTCTAGCGTGTATATGCATGAAACTCTATGTACGTATATATACACTGGTGAAAAGAGTGAGGAGGATGGAGAGTGAACCGCCTCTTTCCCTTTCCCCGTGACTGAGGGCTTGGTATAGATGTTTAAAATTGCAGTCATTCTTTTATGCACGTGTGTGCGCCACATCATTCGTCATTGTTATATTTTATCGTTTATGTATGCGTTGAATGTGTACGAGGGCCGCATGCATCATATATATCGTAACGTTGAAATACAACTGCGCATTTGTGATACGAGACGTGGCTTCGTGCGCAAACGTGCGCCACCTATAATTGTCAAAAGAAACAACTATACGAGGAAAATGTTCCCTCTCTCGTCGCTGTCGCGGGTTTTTCGTGCTGCTCGCAACGGACGGGTGCCATCGCTTATCGAATTCCGCATTATTATTCGACTTTTGGCGCGTTTCTAATGCGTATACCACGCATTAGCGCAAGCGCCATCTGTGTGACGTCCGCGGAGGCCGTGACCTTAGCTCGGAGACCCCCTCTAGAGGGCTGACCTTTGACCTTTCTCGTTGGCTTCTTATTCGAGCTTTCTTGAAAACTCGGGGTGTAGCCTCGGCTTGGAGTGCATAAAAAAGAAAACTACGTCTCAACGGGCATGGCTGGAGCAAGCGAGGCGGAATTCTTCTGAGAAACTAAAAAAAAAAAGAAAAACGGCAGATTTGTTCAGAAACTCCACAGATGTTGTTCTAGCGCGTGTAAGCATACTTCGGTTCAGTGCGCTGCGAAGCATAGGCGAGGGACGGGGAATCCGGCAAGATGAGGGAACAATTCTTCGTACATCGTCTGTGTGAAAACAATTCTTCCTATATCGTCTGTGCGAAGTGCTATACATAGTCTATATATATCCCGCTATAGACTGCCCATAGTTGTGTCTTCAAACATGGACTCCGTAGCACAGCATTACCACTTGGACAGTGTAACGTCCTCGTCAACTAGTAACGCGGGGCGCTGCCAGAGCATGTGATCTAAGCTGGCAAAAGTCCGAGCAAAGCGCGCAAGTGTCTGACGTGTGAATTTCGGGATGGATCTTGTGCAAGAGGGCGGGACTCTCCGACCTAAAGAAATTGAATTCCTTAATATCACGCGCATTTGTGGTACCACTCATTTTTTCTCCTTTATAGTTGTTGAATTGTCGTTCACTCACAACCGATTTTATTGCACATACGCGTGTGCTATCGGTGTCAAATGAAACCCGAATAGCGGAGCACGTGTTTTAAGCATTAGAAACAGTATATAGTGTTGGCCGCTCAGTCATCACCATTGACAGACGTGCACATCCGCTTTGGCAGCACTGCGCCATCCCCCTATATACAGTGCGTTATCTCAATTTCTGCTCTACTTTTCGTATGGTGGTATAACGGTGGCCATCGTGGGCGTGCCAAGCGCTTTTGATCGTATCACTCGCAATTCCTTGCTTTTACTTCAGCATAGCGGTGCAATCGGTGACTTGGCACGAAAAAACGAAAAGAGAAATATAATCGGTTTGCGGTTAATTTTCAAACGATCGTCGTATCTCGTTCGCCAGTGCTGCTGCTTCACCTGCACTCTTCTTTCAAAGGCCGACCCGAAAACGCATCACTTTTAACTGTAAATGTCGAGCGTTTGTTCGGAAGAGAGAGCGCGAAACGTTTCGCTTTACCGACACGAAGTGAAACAGTGTGAAATTGCAAGCATTGTGAACCGACTTTTGTCTACTATATATAGAATTAGCCAGGAATTCTATGATGATGGACTCCGTGATGACAAACCGCGTGCTACAATACTCGCCTTTGGCTGCAATAGCTTAACCTCTGTTTTTTTTTTTGTTCCTTTGAAATACCATACCTGGAACACAAGCAGAAATATTGCACTATAGGGGGATCGCGCAAGTGCTGCCACACCGGATGTGCGGGCCTGTCTTCGCCAATGACAGGTCGACGGCACGCACTATGCCATTGATAAGGCTTGTGCCACGCGCCCCGCTGTTCGCGTTTCATTTTACGTTTACGTTTATATTGTACGATACAAAGTAAGGTTCTCATGCTCGTCTCGGCATGCAGACATTCGGTTTAGTCCAGTGAGGGCCTGGGTTGAAGCGGGGTTGGGCGATGGAGGGCGTTGTGATCGAAATGTCGGCCAGCCCTCCTTCATAAATGACTCGTGCATACGTGTAACAAAGGAAGGCCTTTCCTTTATGAACCACATAGGTCATTTTTGTAGGTTTACCGGGTATCAGCACTCGAGAAACATGTCGATGCTGATCTCCGGAAAGCCTACAATCTGCATGTATACCGCTATCGAAGGATAATAGTTTTTTTTTTCAACACATGGTGACCTCACGTGAGGTGGTCAGTGTGCTTTAGTATTACTCGGAAAACGAAACGATAAAAAAAAGCTGTTGAGTCGGAGACAGTCAGGTCAAGTGCCGGACCGGACCGCTCGAACAAGGTCGACTTGTTTTAGACCCCAGCAGTTAAGCAGTGTCCGCGTATGTGCTTCTTCGTCTTCCGTCTCGTATTTCTCGCTGTACAAATCAATCCCACATCAACTATGCATAGAGCGCACTTTACTTTTGCAATGCTATTTATAGCAAGTTGGTCGATGCTCAAGAGATAGTGGGATTGGGCGTGTTGGTATAACATCATAAAGGTTGCTTACCAGTGCAAACGACAGGGCAGGAGGGGACAGGAGACTGGTAACTGTATAAAGGCGAATACCTTCACAAGAAATAAATTGTTGGCAGTTCAGCGCTCTGTCTCGTCTCTTCTCCTGTCCCCTCCTGCCCTGTCGTTTGCGCTGGTAAGCAACTTTTATGGTCGATGCACTCGCTCAAATGCCCCGTTGACGTGTAGATGAAGAAATGCGTTTACAGGTGCGTTGCGAGCCTACGTATCCGGCAAGTCGTCTCTTCTTCGAGGCTATAGAAAAAGTTCTAACATTGATACTTGTCTTCTTCGAGGTTTCTTCAAGTCTGTCTGTCTGTCCGTCTGTCTGTCTGTCCGTCCGTCTGTCTGTCTGTCAATCTGTCTGTCCATCTGTCTCTCTCTCTGTCTGTCTGTCTGTCCGTCCGTCTGTCTGTCTGTCTGTCTGTCTGTCTGTCTGTCTGTCTGTCTGTCTGTCTGTCTGTCTGTCTGTCTGTCTGTCTGTGTTTTTTTTTTCTTCTAGAGCTTCCTCTTTCTGGTGTTTTATTTTTTTCTATTGACGTAAATTGGCTTGAGTCCCTGATAGAACAACGCGCCGAATGGGAAAACAGGCCCAAATGAGCGCGTGCTTGTTTTTCTCCGTTGACCGTTGTCTAGCAGACGACGTGCAGCTGAATCCGGTCATACCAGTCAAAGAGGAATTATTTTGAATCCTAATGCGCGCTTTCTTTTTTTTTTTTCCCTCCAGATAAGGCTTCTGCAGCCGATTATACCCTATATAACGAAAACATCCGCCTTCCTTCTACGCGTAAGCTATTCCTGCCATTAAGCATTCTTTACGCATGCTCCACTGGGTTCCGTGGGGCTGTAGAAGCATTTCTTGCAAAGTGATCCTTCGACGTGTTTGAGCAGGTTTCGTGCTGTAGATTGCTTGTTGTTCTTTTTTTTTTCCTCTCCTCGCGACAATTTTCTAATTTATGACAATGTCGGAAATGATTTGTGGAACACCATAAACCGTTTCTACCTCCTAAGTACAAAGTTTCCAACTGAAGATCAATGGGTAACATCCCTGTCTTTCATTCGTCTATCTATCTATCTATCTATCTATCTATCTATCTATCTATCTATCTATCTATCTATCTATCTATCTATCTATCTGTCTGTCTGTCTGTCTGTCTGTCTGTCTGTGCTTCCGTCCGTCCGTCCGTCCGTCCGTCCGTCCGTCTGTCTGTCTGTCTGTCTGTCTGTCTGTCTGTCTGTCTGTCTGTCTGTCTGTCTGTCTGTCTGTCTGTCTGTCTGTCGTCATGATACGTAAATGTCCGCGAGCTCGTTTCGCATAATTTTCGGTGTCGGCGTCGTTGGCTGTGAACAAAAAAAATCAGCGTTGTCCCTGCGCGAGAAAAAGAGAAAGATACAAACAATTCATAAAAAGTTTCATTTCGAGGGAAAATAGAACCCAGTCCTGTTGCGTGGCAACCACCTGTTCCACCACTCAGGTGCGCCATTCCTCAATACTGCCGCGGAAAAAAAAAAGAAACCTATATCAATGTGGGAGGATATTGCGGGGCAGAAGCGTATATACAATCGCACAAGGTGTCGAAACATGTGGATTGCGCACTGCGTGAATATTTTAAAGGCCCACGCATTTAAAAGGGCAGACTTTTGCTGCAATCGCCCCTCCCCACTAAGTCAATGTATGGGGCAGATTTTGCGCCCCCTCCTTAGATGACTAGCCCCCCCAAAGCCCAACCCCACGCCAACACGCCGCTCTGCGCAGTAATCTAGGTCTGCTTTTGAGACGATATGTACAAGGAAGGAAGAATAACAAGATGAGATGTTGGAGGCTAAAAATCGTCTCCGTGATAGCGCATGCTCATGCGGATTACTTAACGACCAATTTGGCCAAACCAACGCCGTTTAAACTTTGTTTGCCACTAGCGACACAACTCACCCTCTCTCGTTCTTGCTCTCGACCGTTTCTCGTCGTCCCTTTGTCGGCTAACTTGGTCTGTGTTCTCTCTCTCTCTCTCTTTCTCTCTCTCTCACGCACACACACCATACGTTCGCAAAACTCGCACGCAACAAGTTTGGCGCCGGACCAAGCGATTAAATCATTCTTCGACCTGTTTTTTTTTTTTTTTCTTACATGATGCAAGGCCCCTCCGTGACGGACGTCAGCAGACTGCCAGGTCGCGTGCCCCACGGCGCAGACGACGTTGTTATGGGCGCTTCTCAAAGGCTACTTCGCGTTCCATCATTATTCGGGAATATCGTTCTCGTGCTGCCCCCTCGCCCTAGCGACAGGCGGGCGAGGAAGAAAATTGCATGGCGACCAGTAGCTGGTCCGGACGCTGAGCCGTACTCTCTCAATAATTCAGAAATAGCGTCTTTCCCCCCCCCCTCGTTCTCTTCTACTCGCAGCTGCTTCTCTCGGCGTGTCACGTTCGCGACAGTTGTGTGTTTTTATAAGCGCGTGCGCTTACGCCGGAAGATACTAGAGGACATCACTATCGCGTTCTTTCATAGCAGCCGCAGCTTTCTGGTCAGCGGGGGGCGCACTCGCTAAGCTCGGTGTACATCCTGTATTCCCTGCTTCAACGTTGTGCATTTCCTGGGGAAGATTGCAGATTCCCTCGTCGAAGATTGCGCTTTCCCCCGATGCACACTGCAGGTGTACTCGCGCGGTGAACATTGTGTATTTCGTCGGTGAACATTGTTGCTCTTTCCTTCGTCCAAGACGAACCCCCGTATTCGCAAACGCTACTCGACTCGACTTTCATCCTTTACTTGACCGAGTTGAGCACTGCGCCGCTGCTCGGCTGAGAATATAAGGCTGCGTTACGCAAGATTTGCAGCTGATTATTGCTGATATGCAGTGACTTGCCGTGCCTACAGATGGCGCTCCCAACGGCTTTCTCAAGTGAAGGTGAAGCATTGAGTAAAAGGGACGTTCTAGAATACGGGGGTAAGTGTGTCCTCGATCAACATTGTGCATTCCCGCGATGAACGTTCTACATTTGTGCATGCGCGCGCGCGCGTATGTGTTTTTACGCTGCGGAGATCTTGATTTTTTTTTCTTCTTTTTCTGAGTAACACGGCTGTTGTAGTGATCACTGCGTGATTCCTTTGGCGCGCGGAAGATACCTGTCAGTGCAGGCTGCATTTACGACGCACGCGTCGCGTTTAACTTGACGACTCGTCTTGGCGACTCGGGCTATCGCATCGACGTTGTGTTGCGTGCAGTCACCTTGTTTGTATACTATACACAAAGAACGCCACCTTGCAGGTCTTCATTTTGGTGCACTTACTTCAGCTGGTGCTGGTTCTTTCTTTCTTCTCTTTTTTTTTTTAGGAGCGAAGCTCCTTAAGGCGTGGGCTGTGCGTCCCCTGTATGTAGCCACCTCTCGTTCAGTTCTAAGTATTACGGTAGCCACCGCCCGATCTAAAGGGTACAGCCATATCCATCCGTCCCTCCGTCCGTCCATCCATCCATCCATCCATCCATCCGTCCGTCCGTCCGTCCGTCCATCCGTCCGTCCGTCCGTTCAAAAGATGCAAGATGTTATAAACTAGACGGCGGTACGTGTAGTTAATTATGAAAGATGCGAGGTGTTATAAAATAGGAATGATGCCACATATGGCGCGTTTCATCGTTCGATATAGTGCGGCGACGTACGCTAGGGGGAGCGTTGCAATAAAATCGAGTGGGCAAAATGTACGGAGGATTCATGGTTTACCAGGTTTACCTCCGGAGCTTCGCCCACTCATCATCATTCACTTCGTGGATATGGCGGCACTTTTTATATCTGTGGCGCCATTCTCGTTCGCTGCTACAGACTTTCGATGCGTTCCGAAAGCATCAGCTGGCTCACCGACGTCGCATCGACTTGGAAGTCGACTCGCCTTTGCGACACAGCTGTTGTGGAGAGCCACCGCGGTATTCCTTGACGCGACAAAGTCAGCGAACGGGACTGGTCCGCCGGTGAAGCCCTCGTTACGAAGATAGCGTTACGTTTCATCGCGTCACGTCCGTACGACTCGGCTGTCGCATCGACGTTGATGTCGCCTCGTTCGTTTACGGGACGCTGCGTTGCGGACTCTTTTTTTTTTTTTTTGTGCGCCCCTTCGCAATGGTGCTTTTTGCTCGTTTATTTTTAATCTTCGGGATAGGAGGTTGCTCACCGACGTCGTGTCGACTAGAAGTCGACTCCCGCTGTTTCTCTCTCTCTCTCTCTCTCTCTTTCCCTTTAAGCTGATTGAAGCAGCGTCGTATCGGTGAGTACTACGCCGTAAACCACGTTATATACCCTACAAAACATCCGTGTCGTTTCCGTGTCGTTGGTGCGCGTTAAAGCTGCGAAACGTGAATACAGACAACAACTTTCCGATCTCAATGGTCCTGTTCATTGATTTTTTTTCGAGCTTTTTTTCTTTTCAATTTTATTTGTTTGCATCAGTGGCGCGTTGCTTTTTAAGCTATTTGTAAATCCGCTGATTAGGTTACGCTAGTCGATTTCTTAAACGGAGTACCTTCCGATTCGTGGCTGATCCCGCGGGAGTGGGTTGCGCCTGGGATCTGAGGAATTACGAAAGAAAAAAAAAAATAACCGTTCGTGCCTTCTTGTCTCTACGATGTCGCGGGCAAGGTTTTATCACTGAGGAAGGGAACGCATTTGGATATAGCGGGTTAGTTCAATGCCGCCGTCTCGAAACAACGCGGAAATATGGTACGCGAGAGAGGTTTATTATTGTTTGTCCCACGTAACTTAAGCTCGTGGTGTGACAAGGGACGTACGGCAGCTCGCGTTAAAGGACGTGTGCGCGCGGCTCGAGAGACCTTTCGAGCGCATCGTTGACGTACTTTCTTTTGCTTTAGATGGTTCTGCGGCTTTTCTGTTTGTGCCTTCTCTCTCTCTCTCTCTCTCTCTCTCTCTCTCTCTCTCTCTCTCTCTCTCTCTGACGTTCTCTTTCTTTCTTTCTCTCTGACGTTCTCTCTCTCTTTCTTTCTCTCTTTCTCTCTCTCTCTCTCTGACGTTCTCTCTCTTTCTCTCTCTCTCTCCCTGACGTTCTCTCTCTCTTTCTCTTTCTCTCTCTGACGTTCTCTCTCTCTTTCTCTCTCTCTCTGACGTTCTCTCTCCTTTGTCTCTCTCTCTGACGTTCTCTCTCTTTTTCGACGAACAGCGGCGTTCACGTGACAACACCGCTAAAACCGTAACCTACGTCCTAGAAGAAAAGAAGACAAACCGTTGCAGGCGTCATGTTGTATGTTTGCATTCGTGACGGCACCGAGACGCAATAGTGCTTTCCGCGACATCCTCGTGAGTGCGGCGCTGTGAAATAAAAACAAAATGAAAGGCAGGGCAGGGTCAAAGGACTAGCGCAGGATAGGGTGATTGCACATAGTGTTTCTAATTATTAATTCTGTTTTATCTAGTCTTTTTTTTTTCTTTGCTTTTGAGTGATTTCGCAACATTAAAATGTGATGGTTGGATAGCCGGCTCTAACATCTCCTACCTTCTCATCAGCTTTTCCTACATGAATAAGTTAAAGAAAGGATTGAGTAGATATCGGCGGAGATGAAAAGAGAGGGCGAAATAATAAACGCACAAATTAACGATGGTGGTCCCACACACGAACTGGCACGAATTTACCAAGTCTCGCCTATCATGAAGCGTCAAACTGTTTCGCCAGAAGAAGAAGAAGAAGAAGAAAAAACTCTGAGTTATAGTACCTTCTTCTTCTCTCGACGCATTGTCGTTTAGCGCTCGATTACCAATCGAGTGCGTGATTTTATGACGTAACGCCTATTTTCCGCCCCCTCCTCCCCCTCTAGACGTGCGATTAGAAGCTGAAAGGGACGCGCTTTACACTACTCACCCTTTCTCGATATCTTCTCTCTTGCTATTAACTTTACTTCCGCCTTCCCTTTCCCCAAAGGCGCTGAGCCGTGCCCCCCACGACGGGAGTCAGCAAATAGCGTGCTTTTTTATTTTCTTTTTTTTTTCTCGGATCACTCTCACTCTCTCTTCACGCGTTGTCGTTGCGCTACGTACGTTCCGTCGCGAAATGGCTCGTCATGCGGCGTCGGCGTTCGCGGCGCTGTCGCCGCCGAGAAACGTGCTGCCGCACTTGTTTGTCGTTGGCCCGCTTCAATATTGGAGAAGGAAGGAAGGGATCCTTGAACTCTCGTCGTGACTATACTGCCCGGTTGATGAACTCGTTACTCGTGCCCGACGCCAACGTCATGTGGCGTTCGGACAGGGATGACGCCTGGCTCGTCCGGGAGACGGACTTCGACTTCTGCCGCGCCAACCTGAGGGCGAGCGTACCGGACATCTCGACTCTTTCCGAGGTGAGCTGAGCTTCCGCTACACTGCCGCGGGATTGATTGATTGATTGATTGATTGATTGATTGATTGATTGATTGATTGTGACCTTCTGGGGCCGCGATCGAAACCACGTGGTTCGGGTCGGTAGCCGAGAGCCTTGACCACTGCATCATCGCGGCAACTGTTTACCACATGTCGAACAATGACGGTGGCACCGCATTCGCAGAACTCCTTCTTTGCCCTAACCAATGTGAGGCCGGACTGGCCCACTGAGACATTTTTTTTTATCGAGTACATTTTAACTACGCAACACTGTTGTGAGCCGCATCCTGCTCTCACAAATACAGGTATGTGCCTTCGATTGGGTGCTACCCTGACCTTAATCATACGATGTGTCGACACAACGATCAGCTGTATCCGCCCGTATATATGCCACATTCATCTCTCCACTACCACCAGACCAGTGACGATGCGATGCACTCGTTGCCGAGTAAGGGAGGTGTTGTGGGTTCGAATCCTGGTAGACGGTTTGCGTCGTGTACCGTCATCCGATCGTGACCCACCGCCGATGGAGTCGGTGTGAGCGCCCACGCTGTCCTGCGAAGTGGCGGTTGATTGGTCCGGGGCCAGAGGAGCGATCCCGTGCCTGCCCGAGGGCTGCTCGCTCGAATGTGCCAGCTACTCGAGCCGGTGTACAGTGTCCGACCATTGTGTTGACTGCAGCAACGATCGATGCAGTCTGATCTCTGGTCGGACACAACCGGGATCGCTGCACCCCTGCGGAAATCTTCGCTTCAGCACTCGCTTCCCCGCGATGCTCGGCGATGGGACCTGCCGGGGGCCAGCCTCCACACCACTCCTGCTTCTTTCAGCGTACTCTTTTTACCCCCTATCGCCCAACACCAGTGCAGGGTAGTATTCCAGATCTTAGCATCTGGTTGACCTCCCTTCGGTTCTTTCTCATCTTCCCTCCCTTAAGTGGACTCACTATAGAATCACCAGTTCGCTTAGTTACCGTCCAGCATTTCTTTAATCTTATTTTTTTTTGTCTTCACGCCGTGTATCTATAGGTATATTCCCCCTTTCTTAAAACGATGATAACATTTAATGGCTTCAGACATTAACTGTGCGTCGTGGCAAGGATGACTACAGAATGAGGTATTAGTTCCGGACTGTGGAACGTGAAATGTAATCAGAAGAAGATATGAAATAATTGCGCGAATATGATAATCACATGTTACGAATCATAAGCGAAACATCTCATTTCGGCGAATGCAATGAACTATTCTGGCCTCTGTCTTTCGATGGCTATATAATAGTAATATTAATAATGGTAACATACGATATTTTACTTCCCAAAACCACGACGTGGTTTGGGTACGTTAAACCCCAATAATAATTATTATTTCTCCCATAAAAAGGCACAGAACTGCTCATATCGTACAATTTTATCAGCTTCACTATGATGACATTCGTATCTCCGTGATAAAGTGGTCTTCTTGGGCTCTCACGTTCCGGACATAATGCGCCTCGCGGGCCTGACAGCGGCAGCACGTGTTGCTTGCAGTGAGTTCTAGGAATGCTCTTTTTTTCTATCTATCTATCTATCTATCTATCTATCTATCTATCTATCTATCTATCTATCTATCTATCTATCTATCTATCTATCTATCTATCTTTCCTTCTTTTTCGTCATCCGGTCTCTCCCGTGCGAAATGCTATCTATCTATCTATCTATCTATCTATCTATCTATCTATCTATCTATCTATCTATCTATCTATCTATCTATCCATCCATCTTTCTTTCTTTCCTTCTTTTTGTCATCCGCTCTCTCCCGTGCGAAATGCTATCTATCTATCTATCTATCTATCTATCTATCTATCTATCTATCTATCTATCTATCTATCTATCTATCTATCTATCTATCTATCTATCTATCTATCTATCTATCTATCTATCTATCTTTCTTTCTTTTCTTTCTATCTTCCTTCCTTCCTTCCTTTCTTTCTTTCTTTATTTATTTATTTATTTATTTCTTCCTTTCTCTCTTTCCTTCTTCCGTCATCCGGTCTTTCGCGTGCGAAATACTACACCGAAGGACTGACGAAAACGTGCACCCTTCATAAGCTCTCGGAGCGTTGCGCGTCGTGACGTCCTGAACGCGTGGCAATATCTTGGCAAGCCAGCCAGCACCGCTGTCGAAAGAAGAGTGTTTTCGTGTGCGTCAGCGATCTCGTCGTAGCCGCGGAACTCTGTTATGTGTACGCGTAAAAAAAGAATAGAAAAAAATGTATATGTAATGATGTTGGAGATATGTATATTGAAAGAAAAAAAAAGAAAAGATCCATCCGTTCCGTGTATAGCGCGTGCTTCGAGTCACGCAGGTCTCTTCGCTCGCCTTTCCCGGCACCTTTTTTCACGGCTCAAGGCGCACGGCGTCGGTCTTCGCATGCTCTCTTCAAGTGCTGTATTTATTTATTTATTTATTTATTTATTTATTTATTTAAACGGCGACGCTGTCCTCAGACGAGCCTTCCGTGTCCTGGGGTTGTCGAGCAATTACCGACTGACTTCCGACCAAACGTTGGACGTTTATCGCTCATCCTGTTGTTGCTTCGTGTTTCTCTTCTTCCATGTTGCCTGTTTTCGTCGTGCTCGAACTGAACTGAGGTACGCTAAATCGCCCCAATCTGCAGAACTTGTCGCAGATATTTAAACATAATCCCACTGCCGGTACGTGGCCCTCCTCTCACCACTCACCCGTATACGCGCTGCACTATACTGCTGCCGCCATTTCTCTCACTTCATTCAACTCACTTCGTTTGAAAACCACTTCACCCACATCTCGCTTCATTCAACCAGCCACATTAGTTTGTGAAACGAACGCTTCTCTGTCCGCCAACAGTTTCGCTATTTCATCAGTGTCCTCTTAGCGGGGCTGTCCAATGTGTGTTTTTTTTTTGTTTTTGTTTGTTTTTTTTTTCGCCTCCAACGCACGCCAACGTCCATTGGAGGCGTTGGTGTGCGCCGTAACCGCGATGACGATGACGCTGATGGCGACGAAGATGATCACGTACACCGACTGGCTTGTGCAGTACATGACGTCTCGATATGCTCCACGATGCATTTCGTATACTACTGGAAACAACCAGCAACCACCTCCAGGGGAACCTGCACAGACCCCGTCATTGCCAACTTGAGGCTAGATCAGATGCCACAAAGCAGTTATAGTGAAGGCAAAACGAAATTCGCGACTGAACACAATGTACCATTTATGACCAGTAAATCTCGCATGTAACTGTACGCGGGCTTTGTCACTCATTTGCATGCGTTAGTGGTCAGGGTCAAGGGTGATTTTACGGTAACGACCCCACTGCTTCGCCCACTCATCGTCAATCACTTCGTGGATATGCTTTTCTTTCTCTTTTTTTTTACCATACTTCGTCACTTCTTGCTGCGCGTGTAGCTACGCCGTGGACTGAACCGAAGTGGACGCTTTCGGAGTTGCTCCGAAACCTGCATGTAAAGTTGTTGATTCCCCTATGCTCGACACGCCGAGATGAAACTATTCCCTTTTCTTGTCGCTTAAGTCTGCTTCTTTGCCTGTATTTGTCCCTTGTTTTTCACGAATTTTTAATGTACATGAATTTTGTTCTGCAGTGAATGTATACTGCAGCGGAAGTGTATGTATGTAGAAGAATTTTGATCTGTATTGCCCTCTCCTGCATGGACCGTACTTGGTCCGCAGTATGTGATAAATAAATAAATAAATAAATAAATAAATAAATAAATAAAGTGGCACTGCAAGGCGTGGGCTTTCAGAGACATTTGTTGACTCTTTCATTTTTTTCCCCTGGCACACTTGAGCGTGACGTGTTTCGTTTAAAAAAAGAGAAACGAACAAAAAAAAAATAAAACGCATAAAAACCGGAAACTGATTCATTCATTCATTCAGCGTCCCGGTTCAATTATAAAGCTTCGCGCTCGCTCTGCGAATACTTCCACAACGTATGGAAATGAATGCGTTGATCGTCTGTTGGGGGATAACGAAGATGCGGCCGAAGAGGCTTGAAAACAAACACCGTAACAACAAAAATTTTAAAAAATGGGACGCGACCTTCGGAAACCCGTGAGAAAGCCGCTGTGTCCGTGGTATCGAGACTGTATATATATGCTTTGTTTCAACAGGATAGCGTGCGCCGCTTTGCGTCTGCTGCGTGACTCTTCGTCCACTGAACCACGTGACCCGCTAAGTTACGTAGAGTCTACGGTGTGTTTCCTTGCTTCCGAGAACACGAGCGATGTTTATTTCAAAGCCATGACCTTCGAGATTTGTGACGGTGCTATGGGGAAAAAAAAGTGTGGCTTCGAGTGGGAGTTGGTACGCCTCCTCTTACACCGTCCTCATCGTCATCGTCATTATAATCATATTCAAATTCGTTATTGCCTGCAACAGTTAGTAGCATGCGAAATTCACACGAACGCTTAAATCCTAACAGTTGCGATGATTGATTGATATGTGGGGTTTAACGTCCCAAAAGCACTATATGATTATGAGAGACGCCGTAGTGGAGGGCTCCGGAAATTTTGACCACCTGGGGTTCTTTAACGTGCACCCAAATCTGAGCACACGGGCCTACAACATTTCCGCCTCCATCGGAAATGCAGCCGCCGCAGCCGGGATTCGAACCCGCGCCCTGCGGGTCAGCAGCCGAGTACCTTAGCCACTAAACCACCGCGGCGGGGCAACAGTTGCGATGAGTGCACCAATGAACGGTTGAGCGGGACAATGTTGTAGATACGTCGGACTATTTTGTGTGTGTGTGTGTTGTGTTACTGCGCGATGCCTGAAACGTGTCGTACGCATTCGTGTAGAGTAAGCAGACGACAATTGAGAAAATAACGTGTTTCGAGGAAATACGTGCCTCCGCAGCAGTTAAGCAGTTAGTGGTTGATTACGGGAGTATACAGTGTAACTGCTAAGCGTATAACTGTCGGTCGTGTGTGTGGTGTGCCTTCTGTGAAACATAATTTGACACTGTGTGTGTGTGTGTGTGTGTGTGTGTGTGTGTGTGTGTGTGTGTGTGTGTGTGTGTGCGTGTGCGTGTGTGTGTGTGTGTGTGTGTGTGTGTGTGTGTGTGTGTGTGTGTGTGTGTGTGTGTGTGTGTGTGTGTGTGTTTTAGGGTGACTTCTGTGCTGTGGCTGCTTAATTGTTTCCTGTCGTTGTCTTTCTGCTACACCGCTTCCTTCTGGCTACAACGATGCAGCCGGAGGCTTATTATTGCAGGCAGTGTTTCTTTACTAACGGAGTGGAAAGCGCAAATACAAAATAAGCAAACCACGAGCACAGCTGGCGCGCGTGCTCTGCCTTTGATGACGTCCAGCCGACGTCTCATTTGTCTCGTTATTTCAGTTTTTTTTTCCTTTTTCTTTTTTGCGATCTGTGCTCGTGAAAGACAAAACGAGTAGGTCGAGAGGTCGCTTCAGCGGTTACAGTGTTTCCATGAAACTGCTGCTGCGTAGTGCTTTATTTTGGCCTTAAATCTGAAGCTCTAAGTCTCTGCTCCCGCATTCCGGCACCAGCGTTACGTTAGGTTAGGAATGTGGAGCTGCACGATGCGAATAAGTTCATAGGCGGAGAGTAACAAACATATTTTTTATATATGAGTGAAGGGAGAACGGAATTCACCGGCACAGCACGTGCATGGTTTTTTTTTTTTTTTTTTGCGTCTGTGTTGTTGTTTTTGTTCGCGCGTACATGTCCCTTCTCCGCATTGTTCTAAACTCTCTCGCTGGCTCTCGCGAGACTTTGCGAACCCCTTAAATCTCCTCTCCTGTCGTCTGCTCTTGCCCAGCCGTCTGTTCCGGGGAGGGATAGGCCGTAAACAAGAGCTGACCCGGAATTTTTCGTTACCGCGAAACATGTGTCGGCACTCCAACAGCCTCTCACGCCTTCTTTATTTGTTATCTCTCTCACACTCTCCCTGCCTTGTTAGCTTTCTTTCCCCTCTCTTTCGTTTCCTAAGCTGGCTTCGCTTTCACTCGCGGCGCTCCGCCGCTGTGCCTCGTTCGTCTGGTTTCCGCTTCAGTCGTCTGCTATCCGTCGCCTGCTCTGTCCACCACGACTCTCTTGTCGTCTGCTCCCCGCGCGCGCACCCGCAGCATCGTCGTGTGCTCTCGCTCCTCTCCCGGCATCTGTCGTCTGTCTCCGCCACCCCACCCGAACTGTTTTGTCTCATTGTCGTCTCCGAGGCATCGGCACGTGCACCGTGCCAAAACGCGAAAACGTTAACGACGTGACTACCTCGTGGTTAAGAAGAGATGACGAGAGTTTCCTTGAGGGATGCTCCTCGTTCGTTTCGCCCGCTTTCGGCGTCTAACGCCTCCTTACTCACGCCATCTGGTCGTCGGCATCGTCTGCTACTCCAGCTGATCGTCTGCTCGGCGCTAACCTCTTCGCGGATAACTTCGTCGACGATGTGTCATCGCCCGTTCGCCGCGCAGCGTAGCCGAGTCGCCGCCGATGACGAAGCCTGCTCGTCGGAGGATTGTGTGTTGCCCGTGCTACGCTTGTGAGACGAGGGTTCCGCGATTGTGCGTGTGTGTTTCGTGCGGCGCCATGAGTGAATCGACGACGTTTAGGAGGAAGATAATGACCTTCTACCTGCCCGGGTCTCGCTGGATACTGCGAGGTTTCTCGAACCTCGGGCGTAGGATGCGTTCCCGTCTGAACCCGAGGACGACGTCCGCTCCAACGTCGTGCGTCCACCTGCCGCCGGCGACCCGTCAGGTAAAAGAGCGTGTGGGTGTGCGTTTGTACCGTGTTACCGTTGTGATTTCTTGCGTTGCACTTGTCTATCTACGCTTATAATTGCCCCCTCTGAAAGCGTTCTGAGCGCAACGTGGTATGGCAATGTCCGCGGGATTCTGTGTGTGTTTCGTGCGGCGCCGTGAGTGAGTCGATGATGTTCAGGAGGAAGATAATGGCCTTCTACCCGCCTCGGTCTCGCTCACCATTATCAGGGGGTGTTTCACTACTCACCATAGACGGCTAAATAGACAGCTGTGTGGACAGTGGCCATCCTAAGTCTCATTCCGATCCTATTGTAGCCGGCAAAATAGACAGTTTTGAGAAGACAGCATTCTAGACAAATGCGATGCAGGCTACTTTGCTTCCCAAAGAAGATGGCGGCTTAGTGAACTGCTCAGATCTCACCGGAATGGCCGTCTGCATGCAAGCGGACGCTTTTCCAGCCGCCCAATAATGTTCAAACTTTGGTAGATTTGAACACGAAGTAAGCTTAGAAAATAGAAGTTACGTTAGCTAATCTCAGCTTTCTCTTTTCGACGCGAGGTGGCGTCTCGTTTCGTAGAAGCCGTCCAGACTTGTTCCATTTCTCGGATGACATGCATGGGCTCGATGCTGTCTAACCCGTCAGCGTATAGACTGTCTACGATGCTGTCTGGAATTGGAACACGGCCCTTGAAGTCTCTTTGTTTCTCGCGTGGTATTGCAGTGGCCCCGAGATCGGCCCACCCTAGGCCAAGTGACGTTATTACTTGATGACGCCAGGTTATTTAACTTCATCTCCACGTCATCAGGTTATGTTTTCTTGCAACGGTCGCGTTAACCAACGACACCGTTGACGAAACTGGCATATGAGGCTTTCTCGCCTTGGAGAAAAGGAACGATAGTATTTAATGCATTAATTAGCACAATTTATCGGGTTATGTTGGGCGTCCGTCATTTATTGTCTTACCTGCGCCTCAAATGCGTGGCCTCGCAGACTCGCGACATAGTCCTCGCAAGCCGCGCGTAGCGGCGCCTGATTGGCCGGTCGCGACGTTCCACGTCGCACCGTCCAATCAATGCTCATCATCTGTTTGCCAGCTGCCGCGTGCGCGTGTTCTGGCGAGTAATATTACCAGCCGTATTGTATCGAGGGCACGCCCTTTCTGCTCACCGTGAAGCTGATGACGTCAGCATGCGTATGCATGAATCTATGACATATAACTGCTATTTCGTGCCGTTGCCAAGCGCAAGAGGATTTTTTTTTTCTTCGTTCGTCGCGTAAAAGCTGTCTTCCGCAGGGCGCACCTTCATTCTCATGCGGCACCCGTTATCTCACTAAGCGAGCATGTGGACTGAGTCACAAGGCCCCGTGCAACACTCATATAGTTCCGGAAGACTGCGGCAACACTCACCGTCTACTCGATCGATGGGAGTTCATCACGCTTTCAAACGTTGCAGCAGTGAAACGTCGCCCACGTGGGACGCGTGTGTTCACCAAAGCTATACGTTGCAAGCCGACAAGCAAATCACGTGGGCGTCGTTGGTGCAATCCGTATTCCCTTTTTTTTAAAGCGAGAGTCCTGATTGAGTCACCGGACGTGAAAACTAACCGTCGGTGTCACGGCGAGTGGCGCAAAAAAAAAAAACAAACAAGATCACCACGTTCAGAAGTCGTTATATGACTTCATTATGACGTCACGTGTCGACCACAAAATTCGTGTCGTCACTCTGACGTCACGTAATTCGACATCGCAACATGACGTCGTCGCTTTGGTCTAAAGTCGGCCGCGATCGCGGAGGCACTGCAAAAACCAGGTGATACATGCAGAGCGTTTTCAACGTAAGAGTTTCCTGAAATCAACTGAGAGGGGCGCTGCGATCGTTTAGTGACCGTGGGAATGATGGTTAGTACACGGATCTGCCTGGGGACTTCGTACTCGCGGGTCACGAATCGCACTTGTGGCTTCATTTATTGCTGTGTTTCGGTTTCGTTTCGAAGGAAACCTCTTGAACTTCCTGAACCGGTTTGATATATGGTAAACCTAAAAGATTGAGGTGGTGAAGCGCAACCTCTGAACATTTGCCGATTGTTGTTTCGTGACAAAGCAGCTTCGGACCACGCGAAGCCAAAAGGAACAACGCAAAGGAACGTGATAGAGTAGTATCAGTAGTCATAGGCCGAGGAGGATTAAAAAAGTTGCGCGCCCAGGGTTTCCATTCAGAGGCTGTGAAGGTTCGTTGCAGGGCGCCCCCTCCCTATCATATCAGTCTATATGGGGCTGGCTTTGCGCCCCCCCCCCTTTCACCACCCGGGCGCACGGCTATGTTGGTGATAGTAGTAGTAGTAGTAGTAGTAGTAGTAGTAGTAGTAGTAGTAGTAGGAATTGTTGCTGTTGTCGACGTAATGTGCGAATCCTGTTTATGTAAGCCTGAATTCGTGCAGCGCCAATCGCAAGACGCCGTTCAATCATTCTGATTACGCAGTCGCGCTTCCCTTTCGCGATCAATGGTTTCGTAAAGGTATATCCCTCCTCACGGTCGAGAAACCACGGTGACTGCATTCCGGCTCCTTGACAGCTCAGATTTAACGTCGAGGAAAAGCATCCCGGGAGGTGGCAGCGCTTATATATATAGCGCAGGTAAGAGCTGCCGCGTATTTATATGTCGTGGTATATATAGGCATAAACGCGCATAAATGGTGTCTAATGTAACTTCCTCGTATTCTGCAACGCTGCTAGCTTGACGTGAATGGCGCGCTTGGTGTAATGCGGGAGCTGCGTAATTTGCCGAACGAATAAATTTGTCCCGCAGTGGTTTACGCACTTCCCACGTGGTGGAAAAAAACGGGAAAAAAAATGTGAGGGAGCCTGCACCGGTCGCGCAAGACTTTAAAACAGTAAAGCCGGTTGGCCCAATGGCGTTCCTCGGCTGGTGCGCAAGGTTTGAATGCGGCTGATGCTATAGGCTCGAACTTGGCTAGTCCTAAAGTTGACTGCAGATCTGAGCTAAGTTCGTGGTAGACTTTTTCTTCGCTCACTATGACCATTGGATCTACCAGCTTGGCTGATTCAAGTCTAGCGCGGCCAGTGCAAGCTTCATTTTGTTATTTTATGGTGTAAGTGGTTTGCTAGGCGACGCTAGGTTTAAACTTGGCGTAGTTGATAAAGAGCTGCTAGTGCGGCGCATGCATGGCTCGACGTGACGTCACCCCAGATGTCGCTGCATTCACGGGTCCGTCGCCTTGACGACGGCGTGGTTTCGGCGCATGCGTGGGGCTTGACATGACGGCACTGTAGCGAGGCGTGGCGAGGCCAGCTGTGGCGGTTGCTATGACAATGGACGTCAGACTCTGCCCAGGCGTTGCTGCGAAAAACTCCGCCACCATCGCCCCCATAGCCGCGCCGGTCATAAATGGGTATACCGCACAGAGAGCCGTCCGCAAGCAAACGTGCATATAGGCCCTCCTCTTTCGATGGTCTTGAGGTGCGGTTTCCTGAAAATAAAAAAAAAAACCTGGCAAGCTTCTTCCTTCAGTCCGACCTCGCTTCATAAAATTGGGAAGCTCATTAAAACGAAATGGGGGCACAATGCAAAAAATATTTCATTTATTTTGGCATGCTACAACTGACTGCGTGTCCGCAAAACTCCGGAGTCGGACGTCAATGGCACGGCCATGTTTTCTCCGGACGGCGGTCGTTGTCACGATTTTGGGTCACACCTTCGCAGTTGAAATGGCATCGCCGTTATTCGTGCAAACAAACTGTTCGTCATATGGCCCGATGGCGCTGTTACCTGCTGGTCTCCCTCCCACTCGCTCGCAAAGGTGTGGAGATTATCTGCAGCGTATTGGCAAAGTACAAGAAAAGAAAGTATGCTTTCTTTTTTTAACTCGGCCGTACGTGCGTCACATGACCACGTCTGCCCGTTGGGACAGCATGATCAATTGATCCTTCGTTCGCCTTACTACACTGCCTAATTTTTTAAGTACCCCTGAAGCAGCGTGTTCCTGGTTCTGTGTCGTGATAATTAACATTGTATACGTGTGGTAGAGTATGGCATCATCTTTGATGTCGCCTACTGCATCTCTCCCGGGCTTTTAAAGTGCACAACAAATTGTGACTTCAAACAGACAGAAAACAAAGGCGGGCATTGTGTACGCAGGGTAATATTTGTTGGCTATACCAAAACACACAAACAAACGCGATAAAGGTGCACGGTTGAAACACGCCAGCGATTCGCGTAAAGTAGCGACGCGACCGATTTATAAACATTACATACACTATAAAGTTAGGCATTCAAACTCTGATCATGCTATTGAAGGGAAAACACGTATACTGCGTGTTACAACCTGTAGTGAACGAGTGACGTGCCTCGCACTCACGGGTAGCGGTTGCATACTCTCTTTTTTTTATTATAGACGTTCCACAAATATATATACAATCACAGGGACCCAGTGTTGCCAACTCAAAACACAGAAACCGAAACTACAGGTACTATGTACAGGATACAACACAACCCTGTTATACGTGCGTCAACCACAAGAACCCGTCGTCTGTACTCCGCACGAAGAAGCGAGCGCGGTCACGATTTCCACGAGAGTGCATGTATGTATGTCAGGCGAAAAGCGATGCAAACATCTCGAGCTCATAATCAAAATATTTAGCTCTCTCTCACAAGCAGGGGTCACTGAACTGTATCGGACACCGGACCGTGCAACGTGGGAGTGCTTGCTCAGGTTCCACTGATCTCGTCACATCGCAGCCAGATATATTGAAACGGTCTCGTTCGCAGTTAGCCGTCGTCCTCGAAACAGTGCATAATGGACGCGATATGTTCCGAAATCTGTGATGCGTGTTTCCGCGACCTCGCCGCCAGCACAAGGGGAAATGGACGAAATTTGATTGATAACTTCATGTATAGAAAGGGGCGCTTGGCGCTATGACATGGATCTCCCGCTAAAGCACCTATATATAGATCAGTTTATATTGGAAATGAAAATAGCGATTGATTCCTATCGAGTGCTAAAAATAAATCGATAGTGCTTTAAAGGTTGCTGCGAGTGACTCAAAAAGTCCCGGTGGTGATCGAGTGTTGGATTTTGCGTACGATAAAGCCAGGACATTTACAGCTGGCGCTGTTCTCGTTCACTCCTGCAGGGCGTCAAGAACTTGGGCTATCCGGAATTTCGTCACTTTTCTGTGAAAAGGTTGTTTCACGTGGTCCGTAAAGCTATAACTCGGAAATGAACAGTGTGCTCTGAAGTATGGCGACACTGTTGATTATCTTGTTGTTTTCTCGGCCACTTAAACGCTCGCACAGGGCAGGGTGCATTCTTGTACAGATGACGTCGTTGCATTCATTTGCCGATCCCTATATGCATGTCGCGTACATGGCTGTCACTCACTCACTCACTCACTCACTCACTCACCCAACCACTCGTCACCGCACCACATTCGTTCGTTCGTAGGTTTGTTCGTCTCTCTGTCTGTCTGTCTTTGTTTGTTTGTTTGTTTGTTTCCATTCACTAATTCGCTCTGCACACTCACTCACTCACTTTCTTTGCTGTCCGATCAGGAGTGGGATAAATCGAAGATACGGAGATGCTAACGCAATCGATATTCACGTCATTGCGACCGAACATCACCTCGCACTTGAACATTGCTTTATCTCACCGAGGAACGTAGTCCCGATTCCGGGATCGTGGTATATTCCATGCCGTAGTTGATGCACGGATCTCTGGCACTGTTTGTCTGGACCCGTCTCAGTTCCCAACTGAATATTGGTCGCATCAGACAAAAGCCTGTGCTCTTAGCGCAAAACACATAAATGTGTGAGAATATAAAGCCAGCCCCGCCGCGGTGGTCTATAGTGGCTAGGGTATACTCGGCTGCTGAACCGCAGGTCGCGTGATTTGTGATGGAGGCGGAAATGTTGTAGGCCCGTGTGCTCAGATTTGGGTGTACGTTAAAGAACCCCAGGTGGTCGAAATTTCCGGAGCCCTCCACTACGGCGTCTCTCATAATCATATGGGGGTTTTAAGACGTTAAACCCCACATATCAATCAAGAAAATAAACCCAGGGTGGGGGGGGGGGGGGGGTGTCTCGCGGACGTTTTGTTATGGGTGCAGGCAAACATAATAACGAGTCCTTGATATCTCGTGCCGTGCGCATTGCATTCGGCTGCACGCAAGCAAGCACGCTGAATTATTCATGGAATATTCACTGTTGCGTGCTTGACTCTCCTTGCACTTATATGAGCGTGCTCGTACGAATTGGCGAGATGTACAACTGTATGTTAATTTACTCAGCGCACGGCGAGAGCGGTGGGGTTACTAACTGTTATTTGCATGCGCAGTGAACAAAACGAGTGGTTATAGTATTTGTCGTTGTTCATTAAAGCGTCATCGTTTTGGACACATTCCTAATTGATTCATAGCTATGTGGGGTTAAACGTCCGAAAATCATCGTATGATTATGAGAGACGCCGTATAGTGGAAGGCTCTGGCAATTTCGGGCCACCTGGGGTTCTTTAACGTGCGCCCAAATCTTAGCACACGGGCCGACAACATTTCCGCCTGCATCGCAAATGCAGCCGCCGCAGCCGCGGACGCATTCATATCTAGCTCATCTGTATGGCGCAAAGAACTCTTTCTGCATCTCTTTCTCTCGCCGTTTACGGCATGCAATCGGCGTCAGTATATGTAGTTTGCGGGGGGGGGGGGGGGTGAGAAGAGAGCTCAGTTTCCTCGGCTTCCGTTTCTCACGGAATGCATTCGTGTGGCAAGACAACCAGTGGTCATTTAAAGGAGCAACGCGCTGTATTTCTAGACAAGCCATACACGTGAGGGCAAAGCAGAAAGCTACGTGTGCAGATGAGGTTATAGGCAGTTCGCGGGTACAGGGGCCGCCCCGAGCCCGGCACTGAGTCGATTGTCGAAACTTGGCAGAGACCTGTCCCCTTCAGTTGGTGTAGCCAGGCTGCTGCCGCGTCCCCTGCCGCCTCCCCTGTTGCTGCTGGTGCTGGTGCTGCTGCTGATCATTATCATCAACAACAACATCATCATCATCATTATCAATATCACCATCGTCATCATCACCACCATCCTCTCCCTTTATACTTCGCTTTTACACTGCGTTGTGAATGGTGGCGTACCGGTGTGGCGTGGTTGAGTCAGACCAGAGGGGTATAGGGAGGGCTGAAGTGAAACCCCCTGCTTTCCAACTCCAAGGCACGTGGGTTTGAGTCCCGCGACCCTATAGCTGCCGCTTTCGACGGATGGCGTGATAAACACACACACACACACACACACACACACACACACACACACACACACACACACACACACACACACACACACACACACACACACACACACACACACACACACACACACACACACACACACACACACACACACACACACACACACACACACACACACACACACACACACACACACACACACACACACACACACACACACACACACACACACACACACACACACACACACACACACACACACACACACACACACACACACACACACACACACACACACACACACACACACACACACACACACACATTTCTATTCTTGGGTTCAGGGGCGCGTTGAAAAAACTCCCAAGGCTGTCGGGCTGAAGGGACTTCTCTCATTACGGCGTTCCCCACAATCACGATGTCATGTTTTTTTTTTTTTTTTGCCTCGTAAAATCCTGGCATTTCAATGCGAGTCAGGTGTATAGTAGCGGTTGTGTGCGGCAGTGGAACGTGCGTCTGACATTATAACCGACAGAAAGCGATCTGTATTTACAATCGCACACAAGTTAAACACCAACGAGGAAGCACAGAGAGCTTTCGCAAGAGGTGACCCAGGAGCGATAATGGGTGCTATTCACGCCGCTTATTACTTTATTGACGAATATAGTTTCGGTATACCACATAATCGCGTAAGCTAGCCGAAATCATGTTTACATTACGCCTGCGTGCGAAAACTAAAAGCGTGTTTGTTGTCCTACGATGTTCGTATTTTAATTTGTCTTGTGACTGCAAGAATACAGGGCATTATAGTCTGTTTCAACGATGCACTTTTCACGCTTCGTATAGAGCAACTCTGCTGGACGGTTTTGTATTGCCTCCGATACCATGCAATGAGCCATGTTTCATCACTTTCAACTGTACAGATCTCGGAAGCCCTGGATTATATTAGCCTTTTTCTCGTCTCAATGTCGTGCGTAAAGTGAATGAACGGCTGAAAAGGAAAATTGTAATAATAAATAAAATAATAAATAACGAACTCTGGTTCCGCAGCCTGATATCCTGGCATCATAACCGCGGGCCTGCCGCGAAGCGAACCTCAAGAACAGCCGTTGGCTCATTTCGGGTCGAACGAAGGCGATAATAGCACCGGACGGTCGAAATTTCTGGAGCTCTGCGTTGCGCCGTCTCTCGTAACCACATCGTAGTTTTGGGGTGTAAAACGTACCCCACATGTTATTACTATTACGTAGCATCGCTCAGTACGTGCGTATCTGGCTTCCACTGAATATGCGACCGTCTTGGTCTGAATGGATCCCGAGTTAACAATAAATGTTAGGGTTTAACGTCCCGAAATCGCCATACGATTATGACAGACGTCATATAGTGTAGGGCTCCGGAAATTTTCACCGCCGCTGGTTCTTTTTAACGTGCACCTAAATCTAAGCACACACGGACCCCAAGCATTTTCGCCTTCATTGAAAATGTGGCCACCGTGGCCGGGATAATGGAACCGAAATTCTACTGCCACAGAAAGATACCAGCAAAATACCGTCGACTTAGAGAAAAAAAAAAACTAGATGGTTTTCGTTTTAGACAAACGCGTATGGGACAGCGGTGGTGCCAGGATTATTTCACCTGGGGGGAGGGGGTCTATTGATTGCTTTATGACTATACACTCCCTCTTAGGAAAGTGATGGAGGGCAGGCGAAATTATGGGGGAGGGGGGGGGGGGGGGGGGGGCTCCAGCCACACCTGGCGCCGCCTCTGACCCCGTGAGTTTTTGTGAAAGCTGGGTTCTTCCTCGTCTCCGCAGTCTGCCTGCCCATGACTCACGGCTCCGCGACTCTGGGCTTTAGGTGGCGTTGTTCTGGACCAGTGGCCAGTCCCAGTGGCGTACGGCAGCGGCCACGCCGAGAGCCGGCCGTACAGGCTGTTGCAGAGGTGCCTCGCGCAACTACCCGCACACCTTCTATAGTCTTCTTCTCTATTCAGCCTCTCTGGCGCCCCTCTCGAGGCTGTCCTCATCAAGCAAAACTTTGTATACTCGGTTGCAAATCGAAGATAATGCAGTGCGGCTTTTCCACCGAGTCACTTGTTCATCAAGTATTCAGTTGGACTGCGGAACAATGTCGTCAGCAGTATCCTGCTCGAGCAAATATAGGTGTATATATATGCCTTCGATAAGCTGCCAACCTGACCTTAATCATACATTGTGTCAACATAATCATCTGCTGTGCGCGCTGGTATATATGTCGCCTTCATCTCTCTACTACCACCAGACCAGTGACGATGCGATGCACTCGTTGCTGAGTATGGGAGGCGTTGTGGGTTCGAATCCAGGAAAACGGTTGCGTCGTGCCGTAGCCCGATCGTGACCCACCGCCGATGGAGTCGGTGTGAGCGCCCGCGCTGTCCTGCGAAGTGGCGGTTGATTGGTCCGGGGCCGGAGGGGCGATCCCGTGCCTGCCCGAGGGCTGCTCGCTCGAATGTGCCAGCTACTCGAGCCGGTAAGGTGTCCGACCGTTGTGTCGACTGCAGCAACGATCGATGCAGTCTCAACTCTGGTCGGACACAACCGGGGTCGTTGCACCCCTGCGGAAATCTTCGCTTCAGCACTCGCTTCCCCGGGATGCTCGGCGATGGGACCTGCAGGGGGCCAGCCTCCACACCGCTCCTGCTTCTTTCAGCGCGCGCAATGGTTTTAACGACTCATCCTTTGTGGCATCTACTTTGGTGTCATCCATTGGCAGATTTGGAGACACTTCCGGTGATGCTTTCTTCTGCTCCAGGTGGAGCAAGTCTATTCCTTTGGCAGAGTGAAAGCTCCCTGTATGTTCCGTTGGCAGACCTGGAGCAGCTCCGTCGCGAGATCAACTCCACGGAGCAACTTTTTCTACACCGCGAAAAATCGGCGGATTCGACCGGAAGCCGCCAGTGCCCCATGCCTTGAAACGGTGTTCACCTTGGTCGTATCGACGGACGCCGGTCGCGTCCGTCGATGCGACCGACGCCGGTCGCGTCCGTCGATGCAACGTCAGTTGCAACTCGCGTCGTAGCTCACATTTTCCTATAGCGTAGCGTCACTGTGCCCATCGTGTCCAATCATGCAAGAAGAGAGACTCGTGCACCGCATTCCATTCGCACCCACTGATGTCTACTAGGGGGAGCGTTGTGATCCTTCCATTCGATCCACGTGTGTCCCATTGGTAGATTCCCTTCCGTCGCCCTCCGCCAGAGTGGAGTGCTCCGGCGCAGAGTTCGTCGGCGATCCCGAATCTGCCAAGCGATCACACCATCAGATTGTGCCTGCCCCACCAAATGCGTCGTTTTTTTTTTTGTACTACCCTCCTGCCGATACCATGTCTTTCTTTTCAACGGGATAGAACTAAACAGGTCGTTTCGCAGAATTTCCGAAGTCCGAGTCGTTGGCTGCGTCTTTGATTGTCAGCGAAAAAGCAGCGTTGGCCGTGAGCGAAATTTTTTTCTTTTTCTACCCCGAAATTTACGAACTTTGTGGCATTACGATATTAGAGAGTTTTAGTACTGCGGAGTGGTGCTACGTACGCATCACGCAAGCGCCTTGCGTTACGTGGCGTCCTTTGCCACTAATCGGCTTTTAGTACGCCGTAGTACCCGCGTACGTAACGAGCGTGAAGCGTGTTGCGTCATCTGGTACATCAAAATAGAAGTACGTGTTGTTGACAGCCAATGTGAGCCAATCCAAGTGTTATAGCCAGATTATGGCCATATTTTAAGCCACAGAGCCGGTCGGTGCTCGCCTTCGATGCCGCCATTTGGCAAAACGAAGTCTCGCGCTGTCGCGAACTTGTTCGAGAGCGGCGCGATCACCTCATACGTACGCACGCACGCATCTCATGCGTGCGCACGTAGCGGCTGCGTACGTAACGCGATACGTGCGCGTTGCGGTCTGCGCACTACGCAGAACGTGGCGTCCTTACGTACGCAACGCCGCCACGTACGCAGCGTACGCAGTACTAAAACTCTCTAAGAGCTATTTTTGGCCTCTGTAATGAAGCGCAATGCGCGCGATGCCACCGCTCGGAAGATTCAGGAACGCAGCGGCGATGGCATACATACACTTCGTGCAAGTGGATAAACTAGTTGCGAAGCACGTTCTACTTCTTTTTGTGTGTAATGTTTTGTAAGGACGTAATTGAAACGAACTGCATGCTACCTATTACTCAGCGTGGCGCGATCTTGACCATTTATTCAGTGCCTATATGGGGTGTGTTCCAATGTATACTCACCGTAGACGGCTAGATAGACAGCTAAATGGACGGCGGCCATATTAAGTCCCGTTCCGATTCTCACGTAGCCCGCAAAATAGACAGCTCCGAGAAGATCGCATCGTAGACAAATACAAATGCAGGATACTTTCTTGTCTAAACAAGATGGTTGCTCATGGACTCGCTCATATAGATCGGATCTCTCCGGAATGGTCGTCTGCACACAAGCAGACACTTCTCCGGGCGTTCAATGTGAGTATAATTTTTTTTTTTAGATTTCAACACGAAGTAAACCAGCAAATACAACTGTACGTTTGTTTATTTTAGCTTTTTTTTTCTCGGCGCGAGGTAGCGCATCGTCGCGTAAAAGCCGTCCAGAAGTGTTCCAATTCTCGGACAGCATGGGCTAGGTGCTGTCTTCCAAGCAGTCTGCGTAGATTGTCTTTGTGCTCTCTAAGAATTGAAACACAGCCATGGCGCGGTGATGCGCACAAACGGGACACTACATGGGCAGGGGCACGAAAAGGAGGTGAGAGGTGGTTCAGATCTTCTTTGTGTTGGCTCCTGTGTACGTGTATCGTTTATAAATAAATAAATAAATAAATAAATAAATAAATAAATAAATAAATAAATAAATAAATATGATTTCCCGTCCTCCGCCCCGACTGACCCCATTTGAAATGCGCTCATATCGAACGAATCAGCCCCGCCACTGTGGTTTAGTGGTTAAGGTATACTCGGCTGCAGACCCCTCAGGTCGCGGGATCGAATCCCGACTGCGGCGGCTGCGTTTTCGGTGGAGGCGGAAATGTTGTAGCCTCGTGTGCTCGGATTCGGGTGCACGTTAAAGAAA
Organism: Rhipicephalus microplus; assembly: GCF_043290135.1. Taxonomy (NCBI): domain Eukaryota; kingdom Metazoa; phylum Arthropoda; class Arachnida; order Ixodida; family Ixodidae; genus Rhipicephalus; species Rhipicephalus microplus. The sequence continues at coordinate 174,029,701 of NC_134705.1, forward strand.
ACCCCAGGAGATCGAAGCTTCCGAAGCCCTCCACTATACGGCGTATCTCATAATCATGTGGTAGTTTTGGCACGTTATAAACCCCACATATCGATCGAACTGAACGAATCGGCAGCCGCGGCCTTCCGACAGCTGGTTATGTAAAGCGGAGTCTTGACAGAGGCGGGTGGCATACGGTGTGGTTTCCGACTTCAACAACTCCGGGTGCTACAGCGCTAGAACACAAGCGCCCTTGATTTCGTTTGTTGTGTGTGTCGTACAGGCGCCAGAAATATACGCGACCGCAAAACGGAGCTTATACTTTTGTGCGAAAAACGGGAAGTTCTGACTACTCGAAATCATCAAGCTTGAGATCGAGTCCGCCCCTGCCGAGATCGACGCAGTTGACCAGTCCGAGGAAGATGACCGTATCGCAATCCGGTCGTCTCACCCAAATGCGTTAGGGACATGCGACTGTTTTAAAAAAATATTATTATTCTTTGCTCTCTTTATTGTATCTCTCTTTGTGAGTCAGAGTGGCAAATTTGTCGCATTGGTCCCACACTTTTTCGTCGGCGCGGAGTTCTGAAAAAGAAGAGAGAGAGAGAGAGAGAAAAAAATTATTTATTAAATGAATCTTATGAGGGAAGGTGGGAGGGTCCCTTATTCCAGGAACCCTCTGGCTTGGACAGCCCGCCGGGCTCGAGCGACGAGTTGACGCTGCTCGACCATGTCCGGCTGGGAGATCGCAGCCTCCCACGCTTCACTGAGGAGGTCCGCATCTGGTGCTCGTAGTCTTGGTACGCTTACTTTGCACTGCAGTATAGGAGGTGCGCCAGAGTGTCTGCCACATTGCAGTGAGGGCAGATGTAGCTGTGCAACGTTGGCCTCGTATGAAAAAAGAAGAAACGGAAAACAAAGAGCTTTAATAATGAAACTAGTCGGTTGACTGGCCAGTCATTATTATTCTCCTAATTTGTCTACGCAATTATATTCGTAAAAAATAAGGGTATTACATTATTCCGTTATTATTGTTTATATGAAAAAGACACAAAGTTTCTTTTTTTTTTCAATAGATATATACATTACATCCAACAACATAATTTCCTGTGTGATCTATAGCTTTTCTATTATATAACCTGCATTATTTCTAAAAACGTCATATACTATTTTATAAAACCACTCAATTCTTGACCAGTCCTCCACAGTGGTACCCCACTTTGGGCGCCACAGTTAATGTGTGAACAAGAACAAGCTTTCTTTTCACGCTATTCTTTTCATTTATTTTCGTTCTCTTTGCGGACGCAGCACGACGAATCTCTGTTGTGCATTAAGACAAAAGTACGTCGCCTCTCGACGGTTGCCGATCGGTTCCGGCTTTTGCGGGCTTTCCCCGCGTCACGCCTCACTGCATCTTGGTATCGTGCGTAATCCTGTCCCGCTGCTTGAAGGGAGCCTGAAAGCGAGTGAAAATCATTTGTCCCCCGAGCTCAGTGACGCGCGATGGTCTCGCGATTCTCGGAAAGAAAACCGCGCCACGTCGTCACCCTATATAGCCGCACTCGCGATGTGTATGACCCCCCCCCCCCCCCTCTTTTTTTTTTCGTCGGTCTCCGGCAGGGTATTATTATCCGCAGTAAATTTTATCGAAGCAAGGCGACAAAGGAATGATGACAGGACAGAGCGCTTCCTTCGTGTTAAATCCTACGCTGGCTAAGCGTAAAATATGGCCCGTCAGCGAATTGGGTGTCCTATACCATAGATGGCTTGCACTGACGTCAATGCAACCGCCATGTTGGTGAGCCGCAGGGCACACTCAAGGTTTGCGGTATCGATCCAATACTCGGCAGTCCAGGAGGCCTGCGAACGGGCGGAGGGTCACGGTCTCCATTCCAGTCCAGGCGTGGGCGCGGCCAGCGACTGCGGTGGACCCGTCTTAGTTTGGGGGGGGGGGGGGGGGGGGGTCTGACCAGAAGGAGAGTATGACTCTCCTTCTTGTCGTTTCAAAAAGTTTGTTTCAAACACGTGTGAATTCCCGCATAATCTTTTGTTTTTTGTTTTTTTTTGTTTTTTTTATGTTACCCAGGGCTGTTTTAGTTATGTCATCTAAAAGTGTCTAAGCTTAACTGCCGTGTACTATCGTTTGAGTCTGCGCAAAAGCTTCTGTTGGCAATGATTCAGTGTTCGTAGTTCTTTTCTGTGTCGCTAGAGTTTTGGGTTATATATGAAGTGCTGCTTCTGAAATAAAAATTAGTTGCGAGTGTAGCGAGTGTCGTGTTTTCTTGTCCTCTTCGTCCCCGTCAAATTTGCGCTGCTACACCATATGGTTAAATGGGGTCTGACCAGTTCTCCTGGACCAAATAAAGTTCATTGCACTCACTCGCTCATGCGGTCCATGTTATTACTCTATCACTTGCAAGTTATTTCATTATTGACGAACAGGGGCCAATAAAATTCAGCCCACATCGTTTTCACATTCAAGCAGTTCAATTGTACGATGGGACTGTGCTGCCTCTACGTCATCAAGGCCGCCATGTTGGCGAACCAATACGTTATGGAGCTGTGACCGTGGCGTCACGTGTACGCTATCTATATGGTGTATCTATGCACTGACGTCATTGAGGCCTTCCTTTTGTTGCACAGAAAGCTCACTGAAAGGCGCGGGCTTTTCTGCCTTGATCTGTTCATCCCCAGAACTGGGAAGCTGCGAATTGATACAACAAAATGGCGCATGATGACGTTGCGTGAATGTTTCATACTGGGTGTGGGTGGGTGGCGGTGCATGCATGGCGGTGGTTGCATTCGCCCTTACGCGAGACGTGGCAACTGAGTATACAGCAGATATACACAGTAGACAGTATACAACAGATCTATACAGTATACGTATACAGTAGACGTATACAGTAGACGTATACACTAGACGTATACACTAGACGTATACAGTATATAGACGTATACAGTAGACGTATACACTAGACGTATACAGCACACGTATACAGTAGACGTATACAGTAGACGTATACAGTAGATGTATACAGTAGATCTATACAGTAGACTTATACAGTAGACGTATACAGTAGACGTATACAGTAGATCGCTCTGCCGAAAGGTTTTCCTCGCACCGGCTGTGCCCTGCAGTGGTCTCGCGACCAAGTGAGTCGCTCTTCGACTGATCGCAAATGACCGCTTCCGTCAAAAAGCGACCTCTGTGACCCAGTCTTTCGGAATCGCGCGTCTGCGTTTGCGAACCGCTGCGCCATTTAATGTGGCGACTGGTATGTGCATGGACCGTATACGCCGAAATCCCCGCTCGTGACGCAACAAATTGCAAAATGCGTTTTTTTCGTATTTTAGTGACGTTTGCGCGATACAATTTGCTGAAACTTCGTATGCCAGGTCTATGGCTTGTATTCACGAACCAACCTTGGCCTTACCTAGAGTTTTCCTTAAGTTCCTGTACTATGCATATGAAGGCAAGTGTAAATTTCAAGGGCTTGTTTTCTTTGTTAGGCAAAATATTAATGGTAACTAACAGACAACTGTTAGTTCTCGTTAATATTATACTCTCTACACACATTTTAGGGGCACAAAAATGGTGGCGGGGTGAAAGATATATACCATCAAAATTGATTCAGGAATAGTAGCCGTTTAATAATCACAATAAAGGCGTGAAGTTGATGCGGAATGCTCGAGGTAAATGTGAAGTAGGCATGTGAATACGGGCCTGCTGCACGAACAGATGACAACCTACTTCATTTTTATCGATTATAAGCTACGTAGGACTTGGTATAGACGGCTTCAAAATCTGGCGTCGTGGTGTTTGGCGCTGTAATCTCACGGTGGCTTCTCTACCCGCGTGTTCTTTTCGCGCGTTTCGGGTATGTGTGCACGTAGATCATCACGTGGGATCGCATAGCTTCAGGAGTACGCTAGCACACAGAGTTTCCCATAATACTTACTAGAGGGAACTCTGGCGCTAGTGTCTGTGGGAGTTGCAACACACGGCGCTTCAGCGAGCATGGGAATGATGGGTAGTACACACATTTGTCTAATTTTCGTACTTCTGGTCTGCTTCTGGCTCCGTGTGTGTTCGTGTGGCTTGGATCTGTTTTTTTCACGAAAACATAAATTAGCAAATGTTCACCGTTTGCGCTTCACAACCTTATTCGTTTAAGCTTACTATTTCGAATCAAGTCCCCAAGTTCAAAACGGTTCGTTCTTTCTTTCAAAACAAAACCGTAACTAGTAATAAACCGAAAGCCGCAAGTACGATTTCCCGCCCGCAAGTACGAAAACTAGGCAAATGTGTGTACTACCCATCATTCCCATGGTCGCTGAACGATCGCAGCGCCAGAGTGCTCTTTAGTTAACTTTGGGAAACTCTATGCGCTAGGAAGTGTGACGGACAAAGTATATAGCTTACAGGTTAGGAAGAAAAAAAGAAAACGGAAATACATGAGCAACCTTATGGCACACGTCATCAAAGTCGCCTGTTCCGACTATTCTAATCCGCAGTGAGCCGAAGAAAGACGCCAGATATTTATTTTATTACTTACTCCGACTTTTCCGTGCGCTCCAAGCTTATCCAGCGACCGCGCGACAGGTGTCCGTCTCGCATAGCCCGTGCGTCATTCCTGACGTCATTACTTTTCGATATAGGCTCGTGCTGAGCGCTGGCGCGCGCTAGTTGCGACTATATTTAGAAAGCCGCCGTACACGGGCTGCCGTCGACTTGAGGGCGTAAACCGAAGTCCGCGCGGTGGACTTCTGCCGCCGCCGCTAAGTTACGTGCGTCTCCCATTGTTCCGCACGTGCGAGGAAAAGGTGCGTTGCCCTCCCCACCCCCCTTCTTTATACACAAAAGCGTGCAGTGTACTCAAGGCTGTAGATAAGGCTTCACCCAACAATCGCGACGCGAACATCGATAGTTAATGGTGCGTGTGTACAATGAGGGCAGTTTTATTTACTTCATTGCGCGACAGCGTTAAACAGCTCGTTTCGCAGAAGTTGTCTGTCTGTCTGTCTGTCTGTCTGTCTGTCTGTCTGTCTGTCTGTCTGTCTGTCTGTCTGTCTGTCTGTCTGTCTGTCTGTCCGTCCGTCTGTCTGTCTGTCTGTCTGTCTCTCCGTCTGTCTGTCTCTCCGTCTGTCTGTCTCTCCGTCTGTCTGTCTGTCTCTCCGTCCGTCCGTCCGTCCGTACGCCTGTCTGTCTGTCTGTCTGTCTGTCTGTCTGTCTGTCTGTCTGTCTGTCTGTCTGTCTGTCTGTCTGTCTGTCTGTCTGTGCTTCCTTCCGTGCGTCCGTTCGTCCGCCCGTCCATCCTCAGCTCACGCCACTTATATCCTGACATAGCCAATCTAAGCCGTCGCTTATTTTTGTCGCTTCGCTCGAGTGCAATGCAGCAAAACCGTACGTGCGCCTACACTGCGGTGTATACGATGCGTGTTTGTATCTTACACCGTGGCCTGCACCCTGCCCGCGGAGTGTCTTCGGCCGGGGCAGCTCGTCTCGCATGCACGAGAACGGCCAGAAAGACTCTCGCCCCACCGGCAGTGGTGGTGCGGTCGATGGCGCCATTAGTTTGCGCGGCCTCGTATTTCAACAGCGCAGTTTCAAGCTGGTGGAACGAAAACGACTGTGGGAAAAAAAAAATGGCGAAGTGTAGTACGCGACTTGACGCAAAGGCGGTCGGCGTTGCGTGTAGCCGCCGCCGTCATCGCGAATACTTCGGATACGCACCGTGCATAATTTTTCCGCTACCTGCGCTAACAACAACAACAAAAAAAAAACGAGGGTCCCACGCGCCAGATGAGGAATCCGCTTGCTGGTGGACACAAGAAAAGTGTTGACGTGCGCGCGTCTTCTTGACGCACGAAGCGAACGCGTTTTCTCACGGAGCATAGTCGCTGTATACACTGAAACGTTGCGTAGCTAGTATAATGAAACGGAGGGAAAGAAATAGTCGCCAAAATAATTGAAAAAGGAGCTTTGACGTGTACAGCCTCCGTCGGACTTAAGCCGAACACCGCTTTCTTGCTTTTTTTTTCTGCCTTAGGTAGTGGATATTTTTGGCTTGGCAACCTTCAATGGGCTATAGCTGTTGCTGTATGTGTATTCCTTCCAAAGCATTCCTCGTCTAGGCTTACTTCTCTCTCTCTCTCCCTCTCACTCTGTCAATCTATCTATCTATTTTTTTCTTTCTCTCTCACTCTCTGTCTCTAAGGTATTGTTCAGCATACAGTATTATTGGACAATTTCTAGCTGCTGGGCATCAGTATAGATGCTGCGTACCCCAAACCAAAACTGTCTATCGATTTATTCGTTTTTCGTGTTTAATACCATGATAGCTGCGTGTTCTCGAAACGTTAATGGCGTCTATATATATATACGCAAACCTGACATAGAGAAAAAAAATATCAGCAGTCCTGCCCTATTGAAAGAAATGGCGGCAAGCGAGGCTCGGCGTGTGGAAACATTGTTCAAGTTCTAGCGTTGACAACGTAACATATGAAGTGTTATGAGAGCTTGCGTTTATTTTAAAAAAACCGTCAATAACAACAGACTGCTTTAAGCGCTCCGAGTAAAAGTGTAAGTTGCTGCAGGTTCACTTTTTTTTTACTCTACGTACATCGCTACAGATCACAGCGCCGCCCTAACGTTGAGGGTTCAGATTCCGCTAACATTTGGAACGTGGGCACACGCTATGGGACAAAGTGGGGACGAAGAAACGAGGCACACATACACACACAAAAAAAGGTTGATCTTAATTTCAAGTCTGGAGGACCCATGCCACCAACTTCCCCACAAGTCGGGGGACCTTCCCAAGAGACTATGTACTTTGTTCTGCCGAGCACCAGGCCGGAAGTGCGCTTGTACTATTGCAATTGTGAAAACACGGCGGCAGAATTTTTCTGCATTCCCACAGCAGCGGTGGATGCTCAACTATTTCACCAAACATGTGGTAAATTAAAGGAGCCATAAGGTAAGAAGAATGTACCCCGGCTATTGAACATTGTTGAACATCATATAGATTTTCATGCACCCCGCTTTAAAAAATTTATAAAGAACTTTCTGTTACATTCCACGATAACTTATCAATAAAATATATCTGTCTAATTTTCTACGTGTACCGCATATACAGTTTGTGCTACAATTTGAAAGTTCACAATTTAATGCGTCTAGGTATATATTCTTGGAGTGTCTGTATGATATGTTTGTTTTCATGAAGAGTTTTCATGTATGATGTCTACCTGTAATGCTTTATTTGCAGTGACAATTATGGACATGCATGTTTTGATTTTTCAGGTTGCTCTATTGTTTGTATACTCGCATCGCATGCAAACATGTACACGCATGCCGAATGCGCATTGCAGTAGGAGCCTCTTTCAGGCAATACGGCCTTTAGCTCTCACTCCTCTTTCTGTATCAGAAAGAAATAAACTTCAATGCAAATGCAAATGCATACACGAAAGGGCGAACACGAAACGCAAGCGCCAACTTTCAACTGAACTTTTATTCACCTGCGCACAACATTAGTATATACCCACGCGCAGGTGTTCAGCGCAGATACTAATTATGGACCGTTTCCCTGAAGGGAACCATGATGGGATGAGAAGCAGCAGCAATGCCCACGCCGTTGACGCGGCTGAAACGGGCGTTGACGCGGGTGCCGGAAGAACTGTTTGAAGCGTAACTCGGTGTAGCATTTACCCGAATAAACGTTTTTTTTTTTTTTTTTTGAACGCAAGGACACGGGAGGTGGGTTGGGTTTCGTGTAAGTTTTTCATCGCAGCTGAACGAGCCGAAGGAGTGTTTCCATTCGACGTGTGGTCGAGCGTTGCGGGCGGTGGAGAGGGTGAAGCGAGAGCAAAGTGTGCTGCGAGCGGGCGGAGAAGCAACGCCACCTAGGTGGGTTGGGAGGAGCCGGCAGCTTCCGCGAATGAGGGAGAGAGTGACGTCAACGCGCAGCTGCGACTTGACCTACTTGGCACCGTTCCAACAACTGCAGCGGGTGGAACGCGTTACCACGGAGACACGGACGGACAGCGTTACACAGGCTAGTCGAAGGGCTGTTTCGCATCTGAAAAGTTCGTGCTCTCTTTTTCGTGTTGATTTGTCTCTTACCTTGTGGCGCGTTTCAGTCGTATGAATTCATACAAGCTTGCCCAGTAGTCTGTCCCTCTAAGATAAAAAGGACCCTCAGACGCTTCCAAACATCGGTGCTGACCGCATCAACACGTAGTGGCGCTAGCCAGAACTATAGCGAGCGGAAATGACGACGCAAGGCGCAAGCCTGCGATTGGATGAACGTAACGTTAGCTGTAATCGAGCCAAAATAGGCATTACAATCGGTTTTATTAATTTTAGCACATATTTTACTGAATTAACGTGGAAGAGACTGAAGCTGTCCGACTTTTTGAGCTTGAAAACTATAAAGCCAGAATCCTTTTCAACGGCAGGCGCCCAACGCCATGGCATTAAGGGAACGCGCCGGGGACACTCCAGGCGCCGTTGTTTGAAGAAAGTGAACGAAAAAAATTGCCCCCACCTCCCCGAAGAGAATCGTGAGGAAATGCGAACGCATAACGTTACGAAATGTTATGTTATACACTGCTTATAATGTAAAGAAGAGGAAGTACTCCGGCGCAGAGGCAGCAGCATA